>NC_091352.1:14411423-14429924 GCF_038502225.1 Cherax quadricarinatus | reverse complement strand
CCATCACAATGCAAGGTGAATATCTCACAAGAAAAATTTGAGTATACATCTGTGACAAGGAATGATGAGGATGCTGCAGCTCCTGAAGTTTCTCTAAACTGTGATGTCAACGCTCTTCTGGCAAGACAGTGATTGAATGAATGATAGTATATGTGTTTCTTTTATGGAAGGATCACTCTAAGTGGGAGACGGCCTGTGTACTAAAAATACTGAGACAAGAACATTTATAGAAGATCTTCAATAAATGGATTCAAGTTAATGGAGCACTTTCACCAGCATTACTCTTGACCCACCACGACCCAGTTCCTTCATTCATGAAGCACCTGCGTGCTGGTACCTCATTCCCCTGATGACCCATATAGTGTAGTTTCTGGTCAGAGACGGAGGCCTTTCGCCGGTTTACCATTCAATGCTGTCAATAAATAAGGATTAAAACTGATCCTAACAACATTTATCGCCATATAAATAAAAGCAATAATAATAAGAATTATAATAATTATTATTATCATCATTATTATTTTTGTGATGTGAACCGGTGAGTGTAATATAGCACAAAGAGCGATGGAGGCTCGGTCCTCCGTCCGCTAATCTCAAATTAGACCAAACAGCAGTCAGTGATCATGTACATTGTACAGTGATCATGTACATTGTACAGTGATCATGTACATTGTACAGTGATCATGTACATTGTACAGTGATCATGTACATTGTACAGTGATCATGTACATTGTACAGTGATAATGTACATTGTACAGTGATCATGTACATTGTACAGTGATCATGTACATTGTACAGTGATCATGTACATTGTACAGTGATCATGTACATTGTACAGTGATCATGTACATTGTACAGTGATAATGTACATTGTACAGTGATCATGTACATTGTACAGTGATCATGTACATTGTACAGTGATCATGTACATTGTACAGTGATAATGTACATTGTACAGTGATCATGTACATTGTACAGTGATAATGTACATTGTACAGTGATAATGTACATTGTACAGTGATCATGTACATTTTTACAAAACATAAGAAAATACAAAGGTGACTTAGGCTGTATATTGCTCCGGGATAGGTTTATAATTATTTATTAAAGCAAATATAAACCTGAGCTGGAGTACCAAACAACACTGATAACTCTGAGTTATCAGTGCGGTATAACAACAAACTACAGGTTTAACAAGGTGAGTGTTGAAGGTCAGGTAGGTCCTGGTGAATGATGGTGTTGCTCCAGTGATTGTTGAATGATTGTTGCATCAGTGGTGTTCTTCGAGTGATTGTTGCATCAGTGGTGTTGTTCGAGTGATTGTTGCATCAGTGGTGTTGTTCGAGTGATTGTTGAATGATTGTTGCATCGAGTGATTGTTGCATCAGTGGTGTTGTTCGAGTGATTGTTGAATGATTGTTGCATCGAGTGATTGTTGCATCAGTGGTGTTGTTCGAGTGATTGTTGAATGATTGTTGCATCGAGTGATTGTTGCATCAGTGGTGTTGTTCGAGTGATTGTTGAATGATTGTTGCATCGAGTGATTGTTGCATCAGTGGTGTTGTTCGAGTGATTGTTGAATGATTGTTGCATCGAGTGATTGTTGCATCAGTGGTGTTGTTCGAGTGATTGTTGAATGATTGTTGCATCAGTGGTGTTGTTCGAGTGATTGTTGAATGATTGTTGCATCAGTGGTGTTGCTCCAGTGATTGTTGCATCAGTGGTGTTGCTCCAGTGATTGTTGAATGATTGTTGCATCAAGTGATTGTTGCATCAGTGGTGTTGTTCGAGTGATTGTTGAATGAATGTTGCATCAGTGGCGTTGTTCGAGTGATTGTTGCATCAGTGGTGTTGCTCGAGTGACTGTTCAATGATTGTTGCATCAGTGATGTTGCTCGAGGTATTGTTGAATGATTGTTGCATCAGTGTTGCTCGAGTGATTGTTGAATGATTGTTGCATCAGTGGTGTTGCTCGAGTGATTGTTGAATGATTGTTGCATCAGTAGTGTTGCTCCAGTGATTGTTGCATCAGTGGCGTTGTTCGAGTGATTGTTGAATGATTGTTGCATCGAGTGATTGTTGCATCAGTGGCGTTGTTCGAGTGATTGTTGCATCAGTGGTGTTGTTCGAGTGATTGTTGCATCAGTGGTGTTGTTCGAGTGATTGTTGCATCAGTGGTGTTGTTCGAGTGATTGTTGAATGATTGTTGCATCAGTGTTGCTCGAGTGATTGTTGAATGATTGTTGCATCAGTGGTGTTGCTCGAGTGGTTGTTGAATGATTGTTGCATCAGTAGTGTTGCTCCAGTGATTGTTGCATCAGTGGCGTTGTTCGAGTGATTGTTGAATGATTGTTGCATCGAGTGATTGTTGCATCAGTGGTGTTGTTCGAGTGATTGTTGCATCAGTGGTGTTGTTCGAGTGATTGTTGCATCAGTGGTGTTGTTCGAGTGATTGTTGCATCAGTGGTGTTGTTCGAGTCATTGTTGCATCAGTGGTGTTGTTCGAGTGATTGTTGCATCAGTGGTGTTGTTCGAGTGATTGTTGAATGATTGTTGCATCGAGTGATTGTTGCATCAGTGGTGTTGTTCGAGTGATTGTTGCATCAGTGGTGTTGTTCGAGTGATTGTTGCATCAGTGGTGTTGTTCGAGTGATTGTTGCATCAGTGGTGTTGTTCGAGTGATTGTTGAATGATTGTTGCATCGAGTGATTGTTGCATCAGTGGTGTTGTTCAAGTGATTGTTGAATGATTGTTGCATCGAGTGATTGTTGCATCAGTGGTGTTGTTCGAGTGACTGTTGAATGAATGTTGCATCAGTGGCGTTGTTCGAGTGATTGTTGCATCAGTGGTGTTGCTCGAGTGATTGTTGAATGATTGATTGTTGCCTCAGTGGTGTTGTTCGAGTGATTGTTGAATGATTGATTTTTACATCAGTGGGTGTTCCTTCGGTGATTGTTGCATCAGTACTGAGTGTTGGAAGAAACACAGCTGAGAGTGGGTTAATAACAGAGTGGGGGTCAGCAGTGGCCTCCAGCCCACGCCGGAGGCCACAGAGAGTGCCAACTGAAGCACTCTCCAAGGAGGCACAACCTTAACTCCCTACCTGACAGATAGATAGATAGATAGATAGACAGAGAGAGAGAGAGAGAGAGAGAGAGAGAGAGAGAGAGAGAGAGAGAGAGAGAGAGAGAGAGAGAGAGAGAGAGAGAGAGAGAGAGAGAGAGAGAGAGAGAGAGAGAGATCCTAATCTTGTCAAACCCTGTGTAAAAAAAGAGAGCGAGGGAGACAGAGACAGAGACAAACAGAGAGAGAGAGAAGCGCTGATCGCAGACATTATAAAATTCATTATTTCTCTCTCTCTCTCTCTCTAAAAATAAAAAGAAAGTATTTAACGCAGATTCTATCTCCTCATTTTATGCAGATTCTATCTCCGACTTTTATTCTAAAATTAAATCATACAAAAGGTCACCTTTTACAAACTAGATGATAATGAAGGAATTCTTTCAGTTCTGGTTGCAAGGTGGCACCGAAAAAACTCTGAAATATTTGACGAGTCAGCAGGAATTTATAGCGTGTTGTCTGCGGGTATTTTGAGAATGTTCCACCACACAACACTCCTCTCTTACCACTATACTTTTTATTGTGGGTTTTTTCACTTATAACATATGTGTTTTGTGTGTGTTGTTTCACGTGTTCTCTATGTTTTTTCTTATTTCATGTTTTGTGTTGTTTTATTTCGTGTGTTGTTTTATTTTATATCTTGTTTTATTTTGTGTTGTTTTATTTTATATCTTGTTTTATTTTGTGTTGTTTTATTTTGTGTTGTTTTATTTTATATCTTGTTTTATTTTGTGTTGTTTTATTTTGTGTTGTTTTATTTTGTGTTGTTTTATTTTGTGTTGTTTTATTTTATATCTTGTTTTATTTTGTGTTGTTTTATTTTGTGTTGTTTTATTTTGTATTGTTTTATTTTGTGTTGTTTTATTTTGTGTTGTTTTATTTTGTGTTGTTTTATTTTATATCTTGTTTTATTTTGTGTTGTTTTATTTTGTGTTGTTTTATTTTGTATTGTTTTATTTTGTGTTGTTTTATTTTGTGTTGTTTTATTTTGTGTTGTTTTATTTTGTGTTGTTTTATTTTGTGTTGTTTTATTTTGTGTTGTTTTATTTTATATGGTCTATATATTTTTTTATTGAAAGTGTTGTTTTATTTTGTGTTCTATGTTTTGTTTTATTTTTTATATGCCTTTTTGTGTTTCACTTTTTTTGTGGATTTATGTTTTTGTTTTATTTGTGTGTTTTATTTTTGTGTGTGTTTTATGTCTCCCTCCCTTCCTAGATGCCTCTCTTTCTCCCTCCCTACTAGCCTACATGTCTCCCTCCCTTCCTAGATGCCTCTCTTTCTCCCTTCCTACCAACCTACATGTCTCCCTCCCTTCCTAGATGCCTCTCTTTCTCCCTTCCTACCAACCTACATGTCTCCCTCCCTTCCTAGATGCCTCTCTTTCTCCCTTCCTACCAACCTACATGTCTCCCTCCCTTCCTAGATGCCTCTCTTTCTCCCTTCCTACCAACCTACATGTCTCCCTCCCTTCCTAGATGCCTCCCTTTCTCCCTTCCTACCAACCTACATGTCTCCCTCCCTTCCTAGATGCCTCCCTTTCTCCCTTCCTACCAACCTAAATGTCTCCCTCCCTTCCTAGATGCCTCTCTTTCTCCCTTCCTACCAACCTACATGTCTCCCTCCCTTCCTAGATGCCTCTCTTTCTCCCTTCCTACCAACCTACATGTCTCCCTCCCTTCCTAGATGCCTCCCTTTCTCCCTTCCTACCAACCTACATGTCTCCCTCCCTTCCTAGATGCCTCCCTTTCTCCCTTCCTACCAACCTAAATGTCTCCCTCCCTTCCTAAATGCCTCTCTTTCTCCCTTCCTACCAACCTACATGTCTCCCTCCCTTCCTAGATGCCTCCCTTTCTCCCTTCCTACCAGCCTACATGTCTCCCTCCCTTCCTAGATGCCTCCCTTTCTCCCTTCCTACCAGCCTACATGTCTCCTTCCCTTCCTAGATGCCTCCCTTTCTCCCTTCCTACCAGCCTACATGTCGCCCTCCCTTCCTAGATGCCTCCCTTTCTCCCTTCCTACCAGCCTACATGTCTCCCTCCCTTCCTAGATGCCTCCCTTTCTCCCTTCCTACCAGCCTACATGTCTCCCTCCCTTCCTAGATGCCTCCCTTTCTCCCTTCCTACCAGCCTACATGTCTCCCTCCATTCCTAGATGCCTCCCTTTCTCCCTTCCTACCAGCCTACATGTCTCCCTCTCTTCCTAGATGCCTCCCTTTCTCCCTTCCTACCAGCCTACATGTCTCCCTCCCTTCCTAGATGCCTCCCTTTCTCCCTTCCTACCAGCCTACATGTCTCCCTCTCTTCCTAGATGCCTCCCTTTCTCCCTTCCTATCAGCCTACATGTCTCCCTCCCTTCCTAGATGCCTCCCTTTCTCCCTTCCTACCAGCCTACATGTCTCCCTCCCTTCCTAGATGCCTCCCTTTCTCCCTTCCTACCAACCTACATGTCTCCCTCCCTTCCTAGATGCCTCCCTTTCTCCCTTCCTACCAGCCTACATGTCTCCCTCCCTTCCTAGATGCCTCTCTTTCTCCCTTCCTACCAGCCTACATGTCTCCCTCCCTTCCTAGATGCCTCCCTTCCTCCCTTCCTACCAGCCTACATGTCTCCCTCCCTTCCTAGATGCCTCTCTTTCTCCCTTCCTACCAGCCTACATGTCTCCCTCCCTTCCTAGATGCCTCTCTTTCTCCCTTCCTACCAGCCTACATGTCTCCCTCCCTTCCTAGATGCCTCTCTTTCTCCCTTCTTACCAACCTACATGTCTCCCTCCCTTCCTACATGCCTCCCTTTCTCCCTTCCTACCAGCCTACATGTCTCCCTCCCTTCCTAGATGCCTCTCTTTCTCCCTTCCTACCAGCCTACATGTCTCCCTCCCTTCCTAGATGCCTCCCTTCCTCCCTTCCTACCAGCCTACATGTCTCCCTCCCTTCCTAGATGCCTCTCTTTCTCCCTTCCTACCGGCCTACATGTCTCCCTCCCTTCCTAGATGCCTCTCTTTCTCCCTTCCTACCAGCCTACATGTCTCCCTCCCTTCCTAGATGCCTCCCTTTCTCCCAGCCTACATGTCTCCCTCTCTTCCTAGATGCCTCTCTTTCTCCCTTCCTACCAGCCTACATGTCTCCCTCCCTTCCTAGATGCCTCTCTTTCTCCCTTCCTACCAGCCTACATGTCTCCCTCCCTTCCTAGATGCCTCTCTTTCTCCCTTCCTACCAGCCTACATGTCTCCCTCCCTTCCTAGATGCCTCTCTTTCTCCCTTCCTACCAGCCTACATGTCTCCCTCCCTTCCTAGATGCCTCTCTTTCTCCCTTCCTACCAGCCTACATGTCTCCCTCCCTTCCTAGATGCCTCCCTTTCTCCCTTCCTACCAGCCTACATGTCTCCCTCTCTTCCTAGATGCCTCTCTTTCTCCCTTCCTACCAGCCTACATGTCTCCCTCCCTTCCTAGATGCCTCCGTTTCTCCCTTCCTACCAGCCTACATGTCTCCCTCCCTTCCTAGATGCCTCCTATTCTCCCTCCCTACCAATCTACATGTCTCCCTCCCTTCCTTCCTATTCAATAATCACTCTCTCTCTCTCTACATCACTCTCTCTACATCCCTCACTCCCTCTACATCACTCCCTCCCTCTACATCCCTCACTCCCTCTACATCACTCCCTCCCTCTACATCACTCACTCCCTCCTGACTCCCATGACTACATACCACCTCTCACCTGAGTCGATACCCGGTCCAATATACAGGAGGCAGGTATGTAGGAGACAGCAGACCTGGTGGTTGTGATGGTTGTTGTTGGTGGTTGTGGTTGTAATGATGGTTGTGGCGGTTGGTTGGTCGTGATGGCTATGATGGTTGCTTGGTGGGGGTTGTAATGGTGGTTGTTGTAGTAGTTGTTCGTGGTGACTGATGGTGATTGTGCTTGGTTGCTGGTGGTGGTTGTGATGGTTGTTGCTGGTGGTTGTGATGGTAGTTGTGGTTGTAACGGTGGCTGTGATGGTGGTTATGGTGGTTGGTTGTTGGTAATTGTTATGGTTGGCTGTAGGTGGTTGTTGTGATGGTGGTTCTGGTGGCTGGTTGTTGGTGGTTGTTATTATGGTGGTTGCTGAGACCTGTTATTGGTGGTGGTTATGACTGTGATGGTGATTGTGGTGGTTGCTTGTTGGTGGTGGTTGTGGCTGTGATGGTGATTGTGGTGGTTGCTTGTTGGTGGTGGTTGTGGCTGTGATGGTGACTGTGGTAGTGGTTGTGGTTGTGATGGTAATTGCAGTGGTTGCTTGTTGGTGGTGGTTGTGGCTGTGATGGTGATTGTGGTGGTTGCTTGTTGGTGGTGGTTGTGGCTGTGATGGTGACTGTGGTGGTTGCTTGTTGGTGGTGGTTGTGGCTGTGATGGTGACTGTGGTAGTGGTTGTGGTTGTGATGGTAATTGCAGTGGTTGCTTGTTGGTGGTGGTTGTGGCTGTGATGGTGACTGTGGTGGTTGCTTGTTGGTGGTGGTTGTGGCTGTGATGGTGACTGTGGTAGTGGTTGTGGTTGTGATGGTAATTGCAGTGGTTGCTTGTTGGTGGTGGTTGTGGCTGTGATGGTGACTGTGGTGGTTGCTTGTTGGTGGTGGTTGTGGCTGTGATGGTGACTGTGGTGGTTGCTTGTTGGTGGTGCTTGTGGCTGTGATGGTGACTGTGGTAGTGGTTGTGGTTGTGATGGTAATTGCAGTGGTTGCTTGTTGGTGGTGGTTGTGGCTGTGATGGTGACTGTGGTGGTTGCTTGTTGGTGGTGGTTGTGGCTGTGATGGTGACTGTGGTGGTTGCTTGTTGGTGGTGGTTGTGGCTGTGACGGTGGTTGTGGAGGTGCTACACATCACTAGTAAACTGCAGTCACTGCTACACATCACTGCAAGAACTGCGATAAGTAACAGGCGAACAACAGTCACTGTAAATCATCGCTGGAATCAATGCTACACATCACAGCAGTCACTGCTACACATCACAACAGTCGTTGCTACACATCACAGCAGTCACTGCTACACATCACAACAGTCGTTGCTACACATCACAGCAGTCACTGCTACACATCACAACAGTCGTTGCTACACATCACAGCAGTCACTGATACACATCACAACAGTCGTTGCTACACATCACAGCAGTCACTGATACACATCACAACAGTCGTTGCTACACATCACAGCAGTCACTGCTACACATCACAACAGTCGTTGCTACACATCACAGCAGTCACTGCTACACATCACAACAGTCGTTGCTACACATCACAGCAGTCACTGCTACACATCACAACAGTCGTTGCTACACATCACAGCAGTCAATGCTACACATCACAACAGTCGTTGCTACACATCACAGCAGTCACTGCTACACATCACAACAGTCGTTGCTACACATCACAGCAGTCACTGCTACACATCACAACAGTCGTTGCTACACATCACAGCAGTCACTGCTACACATCACAACAGTCGTTGCTACACATCACAGCAGTCACTGCTACACATCACAACAGTCGTTGCTACACATCACAGCAGTCACTGATACACATCACAACAGTCGTTGCTACACATCACAGCAGTCACTGCTACACATCACAACAGTCGTTGCTACACATCACAGCAGTCACTGCTACACATCACAACAGTCGTTGCTACACATCACAGCAGTCACTGCTACACATCACAACAGTCGTTGCTACACATCACAGCAGTCACTGCTACACATCACAACAGTCGTTGCTACACATCACAGCAGTCACTGCTACACATCACAACAGTCGTTGCTACACATCACAGCAGTCACTGATACACATCACAACAGTCGTTGCTACACATCACAGCAGTCACTGCTACACATCACAACAGTCGTTGCTACACATCACAGCAGTCACTGCTACACATCACAACAGTCGTTGCTACACATCACAGCAGTCACTGATACACATCACAACAGTCGTTGCTACACATCACAGCAGTCACTGCTACACATCACAACAGTCGTTGCTACACATCACAGCAGTCACTGATACACATCACAACAGTCGTTGCTACACATCACAGCAGTCACTGATACACATCACAACAGTCGTTGCTACACATCACAGCAGTCACTGCTACACATCACAACAGTCGTTGCTACACATCACAGCAGTCACTGATACACATCACAACAGTCGTTGCTACACATCACAGCAGTCACTGACACATACACATCACACCAGTCGTGGCTACACATCACAGCAGTCACTGCTACACATCACAACAGTCGTTGCTACACATCACAGCAGTCACTGCTACACATCACAACAGTCGTTGCTACACATCACAGCAGTCACTGATACACATCACAACAGTCGTTGCTACACATCACAGCAGTCACTGATACACATCACAACAGTCGTACACATGCTACACATCACAGCAGTCACTGCTACACATCACAACAGTCGTTGCTACACATCACAGCAGTCACTGATACACATCACAACAGTCGTTGCTACACATCACAGCAGTCACTGATACACATCACAACAGTCGTTGCTACACATCACAGCAGTCACTGCTACACATCACAACAGTCGTTGCTACACATCACAGCAGTCACTGATACACATCACAACAGTCGTTGCTACACATCACAGCAGTCACTGATACACATCACAACAGTCGTTGCTATACATCACAGCAGTCACTGATACACATCACAACAGTCGTTGCTACACATCACAGCAGTCACTGCATCACACATCACAGCAGTCACTGTACACATCACAACAGTCTACACATCACAGCAGTCACTGATACACATCACAACAGTCGTTGCTACACATCACAGCAGTCACTGATACACATCACAACAGTCGTTGCTACACATCACAGCAGTCACTGCTACACATCACAACAGTCGTTGCTACACATCACAGCAGTCACTGACTGATACACATCACAACAGTCGTTGCTACACATCACAGCAGTCACTGATACACATCACAACAGTCGTTGCTACACATCACAGCAGTCACTGATACACATCACAACAGTCGTTGCTACACATCACAGCAGTCACTGATACACATCACAACAGTCGTTGCTACACATCACAGCAGTCACTGCTACACATCACAACAGTCGTTGCTACACATCACAGCAGTCACTGATACACATCACAACAGTCGTTGCTACACACATCACAGCAGTCACTGATACACATCACAACAGTCGTTGCTACACATCACAGCAGTCACTGATACACATCACAACAGTCGTTGCTACACATCACAGCAGTCACTGCTACACATCACAACAGTCACTGTTGCTACACATCACAGCAGTCACTGATACACATCACAACAGTCGTTGCTACACATCACAGCAGTCACTGCTACACATCACAACAGTCGTTGCTACACATCACAGCAGTCACTGATACACATCACAACAGTCGTTGCTACACATCACAGCAGTCACTGCTACACATCACAACAGTCGTTGCTACACATCACAGCAGTCACTGCTACACATCACAACAGTCGTTGCTACACATCACAGCAGTCACTGCTACACATCACAACAGTCGTTGCTACACATCATAGCAGTCACTGATACACATCACAACAGTCGTTGCTACACATCACAGCAGTCACTGCTACGCATCACAACAGTCGTTGCTACACATCACAGCAGTCACTGATACACATCACAACAGTCGTTGCTACACATCACAGCAGTCACTGCTACACATCACAACAGTCGTTGCTACACATCACAGCAGTCACTGATACACATCACAACAGTCGTTGCTACACATCACAGCAGTCACTGATACACATCACAACAGTCGTTGCTACACATCACAGCAGTCAATGCTACACATCACAGCAGTCACTGCTACACATCAACACATCACAACAGTCACTGCTACACATCACAGCAATCAATGCTACGTATCACAACAGTCACTGATACACATCACAACAGTCACTGCTACACATCACAACAATCAATGCTACACATCACAACAGTCACTACTACACATCACAACAGTCCTACTACACATCACAGTAGTCACTACTACACATCACAGCAGTCAATGCTACACATCACAACAGTCACTACTACACATCACAACAGTCCTACTACACATCACAGTAGTCACTACTACACATCACAGCAGTCAATGCTACACATCACAACAGTCACTACTACACATCACAGCAGTCACTGCTACACATCACAGTAGTCACTACTACACATCACAGCAGTCAATGCTACACATCACAGCAGTCACTACTACACATCACAGCAGTCACTGCTACACATCACAGTAGTCACTACTACACATCACAGTAGTCACTACTACACATCACAGCAGTCACTACTACACATCACAGCAGTCACTACTACACATCACAGTAGTCACTACTACACATCACAGTAGTCACTACTACACATCACAGCAGTCACTACTACACATCACAGTAGTCACTACTACACATCACAGCAGTCACTACTACACATCACAGTAGTCACTACTACACATCACAGTAGTCACTACTACACATCACAACAGTCACTACTACACATCACAGCAGTCACTACTACACATCACAAAAGTCACTGCTACACATCAGAGTAATCAATGGTACACATCACTGCAATCACTGCTACACATCACAGCAGTCAATGCTACACATCACAGTAATCAATGGTACACATTACTGCAGTCACTGCTACACATCAGGATGGGTATGGAGTGCATAAAGATATTAAACTAAAGTGTGTGTGTGTGTGTGTGTGTGTGTGTGTGTGTGTGTGTGTGTGTGTGTGTGTGTGTGTGTGTGTGTGTGTGTGTGTGTGTGTGTGTGTGTGTGTGTGTGTGTGTGTGACTCAACAATCAATATTTGCACCAATAACTCATTACAGTTGTGACCGGGTGTGGAAGTGTGAATTGCTCATTACTCTATAATTTGTTCATGATTGTAGCCAAAGTATAAACGTAAGTAACCATTCTACAGAATTCATTACCTTTGTAACTTGTGAGCTCATTACCTTTGTACCTAGTTCAGCTATCAAAACTTTGGGGGCCCAGTCCCTGGACCCATTACGTACCTCTGTAATCTGTAAATACCTTTGTAACTTGTCATGATTGTGACCAGACTTGCCTGGAGTTCCTTTGTAAATTGTGAGTTCATTACCTTTGTAAATTGTGAGTTCATTACCTTTGTAAATTGTGAGTTCATTACCTCTGTAACTTGCTCAGCTATCAAAACTTTGGAGTCCAGTCCCTGGACCAATTATGTACCTCTGTAATCTTTTGACTACCGCCCACAGGATGGGTATGGGGTGCATAATAAACATATTAAACTAACTAACTGCTACACATCACAGCAGTCAACGGTACACATCACAATAATCAGTGGTACACATCACTGAAGTCAATGCTACACATCACAAGGTACACATCACTGAAGTCAATGCTACACATCACAAGTCACTACTACACATCACAACAGTCACTGCTACACATCACAGCAATCAATGCTACACATAACTGAAGTCACTGCTACACATCACAACAGTCACTGCTACACATCACAGTAATTAATGCTACACATCACAGCAGTCACTGCTACACATCACAACAGTCACTGCTACACATCACAGTAATTAATGCAACACATCACAGCAATCAATGCTACACATCACAACAGTCACTCCTACACATCACAGCAATCAATGCTACACATCATTGCAGTCACTGCTACACATCATTGCAGTCACTGCTACACATCACTGCAGTCACTGCTACGGGAGTCAAATATATTTTATCTAGATACTTTTTAGAGGATGAGAGCAGAACATGACTGGTAATGTATTTATGAATTTATATGAACAAATTATTAGCTAATAAGGCTGTCACCATCAACACAATACTGTCAACCAGTCACCATCAACACAATACTGTCAACCAGTCACCATCAACACAATACTGTCAACCAGTCACCATCAACACAATACTGTCAACCAGTCACCATCAACACAATACTGTCAACCAGTCACCATCAACACAATACTGTCAACCAGTCACCATCAACACAACAATACTGTCAACCAGTCACCATCAACACAATACTGTCAACCAGTCACCATCAACACAATACTGTCAACCAGTCACCATCAACACAATACTGTCAACCGGTCACCATCAACACAATACTGTCAACCAGTCACCATCAACACAATACTGTCAACCAGTCACCATCAACACAATACTGTCAACCAGTCACCATCAACACAATACTGTCAACCAGTCACCATCAACACAACACAATACTACTGTCAACCAGTCACCATCAACACAATACTGTCAACCAGTCACCATCAACACAATACTGTCAACCAGTCACCATCAACACAATACTGTCAATACTGTCAACCGGTCACCATCAACACAATACTGTCAACCAGTCACCATCAACACAATACTGTCAACCAGTCACCATCAACACAATACTGTCAACCAGTCACCATCAACACAATACTGTCAACCAGTCACCATCAACACAATACTGTCAACCAGTCACCATCAACACAATACTGTCAACCAGTCACCATCAACACAATACTGTCAACCAGTCACCATCAACACAATACTGTCAACCAGTCACCATCAACACAATACTGTCAACCAGTCACCATCAACACAATACTGTCAACCAGTCACCATCAACACAATACTGTCAACCAGTCACCATCAACACAATACTGTCAACCAGTCACCATCAACACAATACTGTCAACCAGTCACCATCAACACAATACTGTCAACCAGTCACCATCAACACAACAATACTGTCAACCAGTCACCATCAACACAACAATACTGTCAACCAGTCACCATCAACACAACAATACTGTCAACCAGTCACCATCAACACAACAATACTGTCAACCAGTCACCATCAACACAATACTGTCAACCAGTCACCATCAACACAATACTGTCAACCAGTCACCATCAACACAACAATACTGTCAACCAGTCACCATCAACACAATACTGTCAACCAGTCACCATCAACACAATACTGTCAACCAGTCACCATCAACACAATACTGTCAACCAGTCACCATCAACACAATACTGTCAACCAGTCACCATCAACACAACAATACTGTCAACCAGTCACCATCAACACAATACTGTCAACCAGTCACCATCAACACAATACTGTCAACCAGTCACCATCAACACAATACTGTCAACCAGTCACCATCAACACAACAATACTCTCAACCAGTCACCATCAACACAACCAGTCACCATCAACTACTGTCAACCAGTCACCATCAACACAACAATACTGTCAACCAGTCACCATCAACACAATACTGTCAACCAGTCACCATCAACACAATACTGTCAACCAGTCACCATCAACACAATACTGTCAACCAGTCACCATCAACACAACAATACTGTCAACCAGTCACCATCAACACAACAATACTGTCAACCAGTCACCATCAACACAATACTGTCAACCAGTCACCATCAACACAACAATACTGTCAACCAGTAACCATCAACACAATACTGTCAACCAGTCACCATCAACACAACAATACTGTCAACCAGTCACCATCAACACAATACTGTCAACCAGTCACCATCAACACAATACTGTCAACCAGTACTGTCAACCAGTCACCATCAACACAATACTGTCAACCAGTCACCATCAACACAACAATACTGTCAACCAGTCACCATCTGTCAACCAGTCACCATCAACACAATACTGTCAACCAGTCACCATCAACACAACAATACTGTCAACCAGTCACCATCAACACAACAATACTGTCAACCAGTCACCATCAACACAATACTGTCAACCAGTCACCATCAACACAATACTGTCAACCAGTCACCATCAACACAATACTGTCAACCAGTCACCATCAACACAACAATACTGTCAACCAGTCACCATCAACACAACAATACTGTCAACCAGTCACCATCAACACAACAATACTGTCAACCAGTCACCATCAACACAACAATACTGTCAACCAGTCACCATCAACACAATACTGTCAACCAGTCACCATCAACACAACAATACTGTCAACCAGTCACCATCAACACAATACTGTCAACCAGTCACCATCAACACAACAATACTGTCAACCAGTCACCATCAACACAACAATACTGTCAACCAGTCACCATCAACACAATACTGTCAACCAGTCACCATCAACACAACAATACTGTCAACCAGTCACCATCAACACAACAATACTGTCAACCAGTCACCATCAACACAACAATACTGTCAACCAGTCACCATCAACACAACAATACTGTCAACCAGTCACCATCAACACAATACTGTCAACCAGTCACCATCAACACAATACTGTCAACCAGTCACCATCAACACAACAATACTGTCAACCAGTCACCATCTGCACAACAATACTGTCAACCAGTCACCATCAACACAACAATACTGTCAACCAGTCACCATCAACACAACAATACTGTCAACCAGTCACCATCAACACAATACTGTCAACTAGTCACAATCAACACAATACTGTCAACCAGTCACCATCAACACAATACTGTCAACCAGTCACAATCAACACAACAATACTGTCAACCAGTCACCATCAACACAACAATACTGTCAACCAGTCACCATCAACACAACAATACTGTCAACCAGTCACCATCAACACAACAATACTGTCAACCAGTCACCATCTGCACAACAATACTGTCAGCCAATCACCATCAACACAACAATACTGTCAACCAGTCACCATCATCACAACAATACTGTCAACCAGTCACCATCTGCACAACAATACTGTCAACCAGTCACCATCAACACAACAATACTGTCAACCAGTCACCATCAACACAACAATACTGTCAACCAGTCACCATCAACACAACAATACTGTCAACCAGTCACCATCAACACAACAATACTGTCAACCAGTCACCATCAACACAACAATACTGTCAACCAGTCACCATCAACACAACAATACTGTCAACCAGTCACCATCAACACAACAATACTGTCAACCAGTCACCATCAACACAACAATACTGTCAACCAGTCACCATCAACACAACAATACTGTCAACCAGTCACCATCAACACAACAATACTGTCAACCAGTCACAATCAACACAACAATACTGTCAACCAGTCACCATCAACACAACAATACTGTCAACCAGTCACCATCAACACAATACTGTCAACCAGTCACCATCAACACAATACTGTCAACCAGTCACCATCAACACAACAATACTGTCAACCAGTCACCATCAACACAACAATACTGTCAACCAGTCACCATCTGCACAACAATACTGTCAACCAGTCACCATCAACACAACAATACTGTCAACCAGTCACCATCAACACAACAATACTGTCAACCAGTCACCATCAACACAACAATACTGTCAACCAGTCACCATCAACACAACAATACTGTCAACCAGTCACCATCAACACAACAATACTGTCAACCAGTCACCATCAACACAACAATACTGTCAACCAGTCACCATCAACACAACAATACTGTCAACCAGTCACCATCAACACAACAATACTGTCAACCAGTCACCATCAACACAATACTGTCAACATGTCTCCAAGTGGGAATAACTAAGAAGACAACAGAGGGGACAACAGAGAAGGCAACAGAGGGGACAACATAGAACACAACAGAGGGGACAACAGAGAAGGCAACAGAGGGGGCAACATAGAACACAACAGAGGGGACAACAGAGAAGGTAACAGAGGGGACAACAGAGAAGACAACAGAGAAGATAACAGAGAAGACAACAGAGGGGACAACAGAGAAGAAAACAGAGGGGACAGCAGAGGGGACAACAGAGGGGACAACAGATGGGACAACAGTAAGGTAAAAAGTAAAACAAGGGAAGAATATGGAAACGGTGGAGCAGAAATCCTAGATTTTCAACAGTAAAGCTCACCTACGGTGATAGAGAGAGAGAGAGAGAGAGAGAGAGAGAGAGAGAGAGAGAGAGAGAGAGAGAGAGAGAGAGAGAGAGAGAGAGAGAGAGAGAGAGAGAGAGAGAGAGAGAGAGAAAGAGAGAAAGAGAGAGAGAGAGAGAGAGAGAGAGAGAGAGAGAAAGAGAGAAAGAGAGAGAGAGAGAGAGAGAAAGAGAGAAAGAGAGAGAGAGAGAGAGAGAAAGAGAGAAAGAGAGAGAGTTAATCTCGTAATACAGCAGCAAGGAAAGCAGGAAGGAGGCAGGGGCAACACCGTGTTATTCCACAATGTTGTAGGCAGGTTCAACTTCCTGTTAACTCTCCCCACCATCACCCCTACCGACTCTCACCCTCACTTCCACTCTCAGCTCACCCTCACCCCACCCTAACCCACCGACATCCCACCCCAACCCACCGACATCCCACCTCAACCAACCAACGCGCAACCCCAACCCACTAATACCCCACCCAAACTAACCTTCGCCTAAACCCGCTACACACAAAATAATTCAACGTACATCACTCAAATCTTTAAAAGAGCGTTTAAATCTTACACGTTAACATGCATCAAAACACACACACACAAGTACAGAAGGCAAAGGACCCAGGAGAATAAGGAGAGCAGTCGTAGACCCAGAAACGAATATGCACAGGTAAAAAGGGAGGCCCAAAGACAATACGAAAATGACATAGCAGCAAAAGCCAAACCTAACCCGATGCTGTTGTACAGCCACATCAGGAGGAAAACAACAGTCAAGGACCAGGTAATCAGGCTAAGGAAGGAAGGAGGGAAGATCACAAGACACGACCGAGAAGTATGTGAGGAGCTCAACATGAGATTCAAAGAAGTGTTCACAGAGGAGACAGAAGGAACTTCAGAAAGACGGAGAGGTGGGATACAACATCAAGCCTTCCACACAATACATACAACTGAGGAAGAAGTGAAGAGGCTGCTAAGCGAGCTAGATGGGACCGGATAACATCTCTCCATGGGTTCTGAGAGAGGGAGCAGAGGCGCTATGCATGCCACTAATAATAATCTTCAACACACCTATCGAAACAGGGCGACTACCTGAGGTATGGAAGACAGCAAATGTAGTGCCAATTTTTAAAAAAGGAGACACACACGAAGGATTAAACCAAACACCAGTGTCACTGACATGTATGGTATGCAAACCCATGTAGAAGATTATCAGAAGAGTGTTGGACCACCTAGAAAGGAATGAGCTTATCAACGACAACCGGCACGGTTTCAGGGATGAGAAAGTCTGTGTCACAAACCTACTGGAGTTCTATGACAAGGTGACAGCAGTAACACAAGAGAGAG
>NC_091352.1:14398923-14406423 GCF_038502225.1 Cherax quadricarinatus | reverse complement strand
TTCCTTCCCTCACACTAGCAAGTCCTCCCTCCATCCTTCCTTCCCTCACACTAGCAAGTCCTCCCTCCATCCTTCCTTCCCTCACACTAGCAAGTCCTCCCTCCATCCTTCCTTCCCCTCACACTAGCAAGTCCTCCCTCCATCCTTCCTTCCCTCACACTAGCAAGTCCTCCCTCCATCCTTCCTTCCCTCACACTAGCAAGTCCTCCCTCCATCCTTCCTTCCCCTCACACTAGCAAGTCCTCCCTCCATCCTTCCTTCCCTCACACTAGCAAGTCCTCCCTCCATCCTTCCTTCCCCTCACACTAGCAAGTCCTCCCTCCATCCTTCCTTCCCTCACACTAGCAAGTCCTCCCTCCATCCTTCCTTCCCTCACACTAGCAAGTCCTCCCTCCATCCTTCCTTCCCTCACACTAGCAAGTCCTCCTCCCCCCAGCTCTCATTATTCCATTTTTTACCAAGAAAGAGATAAAAGAAGGGAAGACGAAATAAGAATATTTTTGTATTAAAGAATTTTAGCAAAGAGATGAAGATCAAAGTAGAGATATCTCCCAGGTTACCCTGGGACATTATTATTATTATTATTATTATTATTATTATTATTATTATTATTATAATTATTATTATTATTATTATTATTATTATTATTATTATTATTATTAATATTATAATAAAAAAGAAGCCCTAAACCTACAAGGGTCATACAGCGCCGTCCCTGGGAGATGTCCTTCTTTCCCCCGGGTCCCAAGGCTAGGGGTTTCTTCGACAAGTAACAGGAGAGTATTATTCTGGTTTGAACCAATAGTAACGGTAGCTCAATTCCTGGATCAAGAGCTTTCCAAGAGCATCAAGGCAGCCCCACTTGAAAAAAGCCGCCTGGTTTATTTTCTTGAAAAAAAAAATGAGTCTGGAGAGGAAGTTTGAAGTGCAAATGACAAGATAAAAGAGCGCTTGGCCGCCAGGCTTCACACTCTACACTTCTCTCTACAACTCTGTTTTTTATTTCTGGATTTTCTCGGGGATCATCATCATCATCATCCAGGTATAGTTGATTGAAGCATCCTCTTCATGAAGGTGTGTATGTGTGTGTGTGTGTGTGTGTGTGTGTGTATACATATAAATATATATATATATATATATATATATATATATATATATATATATATATATATATATATATATATATATATTATTGTGAACACTAACAAGTGGTATTGAATCAATAACAACACTACGACTAACCGAGGATTCGAATCCATGTCGTTCTGGCCCTGCCTCGTGGTGAGCGAAAATCACATGATGCTCTAACCCACTGGACCACACAATCCTACAAGAATCAAGCACCCAGCAGAGCTAGGTGTTTTACCTTGATCCGAGGACATACGGTGGTGTGGGCGTCTCTAAGCTAATTTCATTCTAATCCACGTTTGGTGTACTTGCCTCCACGAGCAGTATTTATATTATTGTGACCACGAACGAGTGGTATTGAATCAATAACAACACTGTGACTAGCTGAGTGATTTTCGCTCACCACGAGGTAGGGCCAAAACGACATGGGTTCGAATCCAGAACTGTCCTAGGGACCCTCATCCTCAGAGAAAAGAATAAACTTGCTTCAGGGAAAACTCAAGGTTCTCCCTGAAGCTGTTTGAGAATTTTCTCCTACCACCCCCTATATTTATTATATATTTTATTTAAAGACAAAATACATTGACAAAACATTCACAAAGATATAATAGGAAGTAAAACAACACAGGTAACTCAGAGCTACATTTCGAATACTTCGTCCAGCTCCCCGGCGATGGGCCGCGTGTCCAGAATGCTGCAGGCATTTCCTCTCTGGATCGCAACACTGAGTCTCTGAAAGAGGAAGCTGGTCGCCCTGTGGTCCTTGGTTTCTATGATGAGCTTTTCACCCAGCTCTTTGAGGACCTTTAGAGCACACTTGCACCATGCTCCAAGGGTCTCCGACCCTATTGGAATGAAGTTATAGCAAGGGGGAAGGTCTTCATATTTGCGGATCTTCTGGGTCTCCCTGTGGCTGGCAGCTCCACCCCTTTCCACTACGGAGTATGGCAAGTAGGTGTCTGCCAATGTGGCAGCACAGGTGTAGTCCCAGGCAATCTGCTTTCCATCCTTCCAAGGTAGCATAGTGGCTCCATCAGGACGCTTTTGACTTCCGTCAGACCTCTGCACTTGGATTTCCCGTTGAGCTGGGCTACGGGCTGTGGCGAGGCTTCTCTTTATGATGTCACTGACCTCCTCATGTCTGGCATACTTCCCTTCTGCTGTGTGACACACGAGACCATGAAGTCCGAATTGATCAGCTGTCGCCCTACCGCAAATACACCTATGTTCGGTGAGGATGGGGGGCGGCTAGGCGAAAAGCAACACCAATCCGAATGGCCTGTGGGTCTAGTCGAGTGCCCAAGGAGGAATTGGGAACAGCTAACAGGAAATCTCCTGAGTGTGGTGCCTTCACTGCCAGGAGACGAGCTTTGTCCTTTCCTGAGGCGTTGGAGAGCATTGTGTTGGCGATTTTTTTCCATGATCGGTTTGTCCCAGTGGGACTGTTTGTGTTCTTTGGGGAGGAGCTGGTCTACTGGAGGAATCTGTAAGGGTGTCCCACCGAATCGTTGCTTCAGTAAACCTGGGGTCTTGAGCTCCTACCACGTCTCTCAAGCGTTCGGGAACTATCTTCTTGACTAATGCACTGGAAGCCAAACACGAAGACAGAAAAGCAGGTAAAGCAACATGCGTTCCTTTACGCACCCCTATACCTCCCAGTCGTACTGGGAGGGTTGCCTGATCCCATTGCTGATCCTCTAGTGACAGGTTCAGTGCCTTCTTAAAGGCTGACCTCAGGTGAGCGTCATATTCATCGAGCGTTGGGTTGTCAAAAGAGGGTGCACACCTCAGGAAGTAAGTGAGTCTTGGCATAGTAAGGCACCTTGTGAGGAGATACAGAGCATCATGGGCATCAAGATCGCTTATTCTCTCCTCCATTCTCATCAGGTCATTAAATTTGTCCTTGAGGACTGTGTCGATGGCTCCCTCTTGGGAGCGGTGCTCCCAAGAGGGTACTGTTGGACGGAGTGGTAGTAGAGACTTCTGGGAGGATTCTTCGCACAGCATTGATTATTTCCTGGTTCACTGTGATGATTTCACACTTGGAGGGATTGAGGATGAGTCCCAAGTCTTCTCCCTGTGTTTTCACAAGTTGTAGCTCCCCTACCAGGGACTCTTCAGTACCTGCCAGAGTGCCATCATCCAGGTACCAGATGTTGAGTTCGCTGCGTAGGCTGGAAGTTAGTTCTCTTACTGCCAAGCAGAAGAGAAGTGGAGCTAGTGGGTCACCCTGTTGAACACCCTCTGATGAGAGAATATCATGTTCTCCAAACAAAAGAATTATATATATATATATATATATATATATATATAT
The DNA here is from genome assembly GCF_038502225.1 of Cherax quadricarinatus. Lineage (NCBI taxonomy): Eukaryota > Metazoa > Arthropoda > Malacostraca > Decapoda > Parastacidae > Cherax > Cherax quadricarinatus. Next base: position 14,402,981 of record NC_091352.1, on the reverse strand, counting down.
ATATATATATATATATATATATATATATATATATATATATATATATATAATGTGAGTGTGAGTGTGTGTGTGTACTCACCTATTTGTACTCACCTATTTGTGGTTGCAGGGGTCGAGTCACAGCTCCTGGCGCCGCCTCTTCGCTGATTGCAACTAGGTCCTCTCTCTCCCTGCCCCATGAGCTCTATCATACCTCGCCTTAAAACTATGTATGGTTCCTGCCTCCCCCACATCACTTTCTAGGCTATTCCATGGCCTGACTACTCTATGACTGAAGAAATACTTCCTAACATCCCTTTGATTCATCTGAGTCTTCAACTTCCAATTGTGACCTCTTGTGTCTGTGTCCCATCTCTGGAACATCCCGTCTTTGTCCACCTCGTCTATTCCGCGCAGTATTTTATATGTCGTTATCATGTCTCCCCTGACCCTCCTGGCCTCCAGTGTCGTCAGGCCGATTTCCCTCAACCTTTCTTCATAGGACAATCCCCGTAGCTCTGGGACTAGTCTTGTTGCAAACCTTTGCACTTTCTCTAATTTCTTGACGTGCTTGACTAGGTGTGGATTCCAAACTGGTGCTGCATACTCCAGTATGGGCCTGACGTAGATGGTGTACAGAGTCTTAAACGAATCCTTACTGAGGTATCGGAACGCTATCCGTAGGTTTGCCAGGCGCCCGTATGCTGCAGCAGTTATCTGATTGATGTGCGCCTCAGGAGATATGCTCGGTGTTATACTCACCCCCAGATATTTTTCCTTGAGTGAGGTTTGCAGTCTTTGGCCATCTAAACTATATTGTGTCTGCGGTCTTCTTTGCCCTTCCCCAATCTTCATGACTTTGCATTTGGCAGGGTTAAATTCAAGGAGCCAGTTGCTGGACCAGGCTTGTAGCCTGTCCAGATCTCTTTGTAGTCCTGCCTGATCCTCGTCCGATTCGATTCTTCTCATTAACTTCACATCGTCTGCAAACAAGGACACTTCTGAGTCTATCCCTTCCGTTATGTCGTTCACGTATACCAAGAACAGCACAGGTCCTAGGACTGACCCCTGTGGAACCCCGCTTGTCACAGGCGCCCACTCTGACACCTCGTCGCGTACCATGACTCGTTGTTGCCTCCCTGTCAGATATTCTCTGATCCATTGCAGTGCCTTTCCTGTTATGTGTGCCTGGTCCTCTAGCTTTTGCAGTAACCTCTTGTGAGGAACTGTGTCGAAATCCTTCTTGCAGTCCAAAAATACGCAGTCGATCCACCCCTCTCTCTCTTGTCTTACTTCTGTCACCTTGTCATAAAACTCTAGTAGGTTTGTGACACAGGATTTTCCTTCCCTGAAACCGTGCTGGTTGTCAATTATACACTTGTTTCTTTCCAGGTGCCCCACCACTCTCCTCCTGATGATCTTCTCCATGACCTTGCATACTATACATGTCAGTGACACAGGTCTGTAGTTTAGTGCCTCATGTCTGTCTCCCTTTTTAAAAATTGGGACTACATTTGCCATTTTCCATACCTCAGGGAGTTGCCCAGATTCAAATGATGTGTTGAAGATCTTTGTTAATGGCTCACACAGTATCTCTGCTCCCTCTTTAAGGACCCATGGAGAGATGTTGTCTGGTCCCACCGCCTTTGAGGTGTCAAGTTCGCATAGCAGCTTCTTCACCTCCTCCTTGGTTATATGTACCTCATCCAGCACTTGCTGGTGTGCCCCCCTGTTCTGATTTCTTGGAGTCCTACTGGTTTCCACTGTAAATACCTCTTTAAATCTTGTGTTGAGCTCCTGACATACCTCTCGGTCGTTTCTTGTGAATTCCCCATCACCCTTCCTCAGTCTGATTACCTGGTCCTTGACTGTTGTTTTCCTCCTGATGTGGCTGTACAACAGCTTCGGGTCAGTCTTTACTTTTGATGCTATGTCATTTTCATATTGTCTCTGAGCCTCCCTTCTTATCTGTGCATATTCGTTTCTGGCTCTTCGGCTGATTTCTTTATTTTCCTGAGTTCTCTGTCTTCTGTACCTTTTCCATTCTCTAGTACACCTAGTTTTTGCCTCCCTACACCTTTGGGTGAACCAAGGACTCGTTCTGTTCTTCCCATTATTTCTGTTTCCCTTGGGAACAAACCTCTCCTCTGCCTCCTTGCATTTTCTTGCTACATAGTCCATCATTTCTTGTACTGGTTTTCCTGTCAGTTCCCTCTCCCACTGAATGTCTTGAAGGAAGTTCCTCATGCCTGAGTAGTTCCCCCTTTTGTAGTTTGGTTTTTCCCAGCCTATTCCTGCTACTCTCTCCACTTGGAGCTCAACTATGTAGTCGAAGCACAGAACCACATGATCACTAGCTCCCAGGGGCCTTTCATACATGATACCCTCGATGTCCGAACTACTCATGGTGAATACAAGGTCCAACCTTGCTGGTTCATCCTCTCCTCTCTCTCTGGTAGTGTCTCTAACATGTTGATGCATGAGGTTCTCCAGTACCACATCCATCATCTTGGCTCTCCATGTTTCGGGACCCCCATGGGGCTCCAGGTTTTCCCAGTCAATCTCCTTGTGATTGAAATCACCCATAACTAGTAACTTTGCTCCCCCCACATGTGCTCTCCTGGCCACCTCGGCTAGTGTGTTGATCATTGCTCTGTTGCTCTCATCGTATTCTTCTCTTGGCCTCCTGCAGTTCTGTGGTGGGTTGTACATTACTGCAATTATCACCTTATGTCCCTCAGACTGGATTGTTCCTACTAAGTAGTCCCTTTCGCCCATGCCATCCATTCCTTCCATTTTCTCAAAACCCCACTGGTTTTTAATGAGCAGTGCAACTCCTCCTCCCCCTCTCCTCCCTCTGTCTTTCCTGAAGATTTGATATCCGGATGGAAAGATTGAATCTGTTATTATTCTGGTGAGTTTTGTTTCTGTGAGTGCTATTATGTCTGGGGATGTCTCTTTGATTCTTTCGTGCCACTCCTCATACTTGTTTGTTATTCCATCTGCATTTGTATACCACACCTTCAACTTCTTTTCTAAGACTGTGGTCTGGGAAGTATATTGGGGTTGGGGAAGTGGGAGACCTGGTAAGGAACTATGGGTTGTTGCTGTGGGGGTGAAGTTTGTAATGTAGTGGGTGGGGGCATTGGATGTGGCATGGGTGTTTTGATTTAGAGTGTTTGGTTGCACTGGGGTTGACCTGGTTGGGAGGCTTCTATAGAAAGTTGTGAGGGAGGCTGTATTTGATCTTCTTCCTGGGTCTGGGATCTCCTGTCTGTCTTCTCCATCCCCTCTCTTTCCTCCTTTCGCCTTTGTACCATCTCTCTCAGTTTCTTCCTTTCTTCTTGTGTTCTGTCACGGTCGAGATACACCCTCCTGTATGCCGTCATGTCCCTTAATCGTGCTTTCTCCTGGAGGATCCTGGTCCGAGTCGCTTCTGCCTTGAAGGTCACTCTCACTGGCCAGGTTCTATTTTTTACAAACCCCCCTATTCTCCGAAAATTTTCCAGCTGGGTCATATCGTCTTCTCCTATTGCTTTCATGATGCTTTCAATTGCTTTTTTTTCCCCTTTTTTTCTTGCTTCATATGTTTCCCCTTCGACTTCCTGGAGCCCATACACAAAGACTGACCTCACCCTTTCATTCTCCCACTGCATATCCCTGTGTATCCCCTCATTTAATTTGGTTTCCTCCACTGCAGCTTTCCTTTCATCAGTTTCACTGGCTAATGTACTTGGGCTCAGTGGCCTGTCATTTTCCCTTCTCGGCTTTCCTTGGGCTTTGTTGTTGTCTGTTAGGGCCTCCACATAAAGCTTAGCTCTTTCATTTGCTACAGTCTCCTCTGATAGATCATCTCCATGCAGTTGTGCCCCTTCTTTCCCTACAGTCCCCTTATTTGTGGCTGAGGTAGCAGTCTCTGTTGTCAATCCCAAAATGTTCTTTAGTTCTTTAGGCTGTTTCAGATTTTTCAATTCCTCTTCTAAACTCTGTATCCTAGCTTCTGCTGCTTTGACATGCACCTCCCACTTCCTGCTTTCCATATCTATCCTCTCTTCCATTCTCATGCTAAGTTCTAGTTT
>NC_091352.1:14371423-14393923 GCF_038502225.1 Cherax quadricarinatus | reverse complement strand
GTTTTATGAGCAGTGCAACCCCTCCTCCCCCTCTACTCCTTCTATCTTTCCTCAGGATCTGATATCCTGTTGGGAAGATTGTGTCTGTTATTATCTCAGCGAGTTTTGTTTCTGTGTGCTATGATGTCTGGGGATTTTTCACTGATTCTTTCATTCCACTCCTCATGTTTATTCATTATTCCATCCGCATTTGAGTACCAAACCTTTAGTTTCTTTTCTATCATTGTGGTCATGCAAGTATATTGTTGGGGGAGGGAGAGCCTTGGTGGGGGCCTATATGGGGCTGTGGTGTAGGAGTGTTGATGGGGGTGGGGTCCTAAGGGACAAAGGGGGTTGGTGGCAAGGGAACAGGAGTGGGTTGGAGTTCTCAGTTGTTGGGAATGTCCTCAGAAAACCTCCCGTGTAGTCCTTTCTTCTTGTGTTCTGTCGCGGTCGACTCTCTGGTACCCCTCTTTGTCTCTCAAACCTGATTATGATTCTTCCTTGAAAATATATCCCTCGCAAATGAGAGAGATTGTGTGTGTGTGTGTGTGTGTGTGTGTGTGTGTACGCAAGAGGTCAATCAGAAAACCTCCCGAACAAAACATTGAGAAGATTTTCAGCTTTGAAATACATTCATGCGTATGTGAGGGGAAAATTCGTTCACTCGGGTTTTTTAAAAAGAACCAGATTATTTTTTGAGTTGAATCGGCATTGCTGGAATTATTCTCATTCTGAGAAACTCGTGCTAACTTTTCTGTGAGAGATGAGACTAATTCATTTTCTTTATCCGTCAAGCGAAATTAAACCTTTGAGCTTCTTTCACTCGAGACGAGATTGCTGCCTCTCTTGTTATAAGAAAAATAATCCTGGTCCTTTTTAATGCTGGAATAAAAGCAGCTTTTGTTGAAGATCTTGCTAAGAACACATGTAATATAAGTGGTAAATACTTGTATCAAAGTGTGATGAGATATGAAGATGAGGCGAAGATGATAAAAATAAGAGTAATTAGAACAAGACGGAGACAAAGACGGGAAGGGAGATGAGAGATTCTTCCGAACACAGTGAGAAGAAGAGTCAACTTATATTCTTGTATAAGTGTGCTTAGTAGTCTGTCAAGAGGTTTAAACTAGTTCCTGACAGTAGTCTGTCACGATGTTTAAACTAGTTCCTGACAGTAGTCTGTCACGATGTTTAAACTAGTTCCTGACAGTAGTCTGTCACGATGTTTAAACTAGTTCCTGACAGTAGTCTGTCAACATGATGTTTAAAACTCCAGTTCCTGATAGTAAATTCCCGTCATTGATGTTTGAAACCTAGTTCCCTGACAGTAGTCCTGTCGCGATGTTTTAAACTAGTTCCTGACAGTAGTTCTGTCACGATGTTTAAACTAAGAAGTTCCCCGGACAGTAGTCTGTCACGATGTTTAAACTAGTTCCTGACAGTAGTTCGTCACGATGTTTATCCAAATTCCTGACAGTTAGTCCTGTCACGATGTACTAGTTCCGACAGGTCTGTCATGATGTTTAAAACTAGTTCCCTGACAGTAGTCTGTCACGATGTTTAAACCTAGTTCCCTGAGCAGTAGTCTGTTCACGATGTTTAAAACTCCAGTTCCCTGACAGTAGTCTGTCACGATGTTTAAAACTTAAGTTCCCTGACAGTGTTCGTCACGATGTTTAAACTAGTTTCCTGAACAGGTAAGCTTCGTCACGATGTTTCAAACTTCAGTTTCCCGACAGTAGTCCTGTCACGATGTTTAAACTAGTTCCCTGACAGTAAGTTCGTCACGATGTTTAAATCTAGTTCCTGACAGTAGCTTCCTGTCACGATGTTTAAAACTAAGTTCCCGACACAGCAATTCGTCACGATGTAAACTAGTTCCGACAGGTCACGATGTTTAAACTAGTTCCTGACAGTAGTCTGTCACGATGTTTAAACTAGTTCCTGACAGTAGTCTGTCACGATGTTTAAACTAGTTCCTGACAGTAGTCTGTCACGATGTTTAAACTAGTTCCTGACAGTAGTCTGTCACGATGTTTAAACTAGTTCCTGACAGTAGTCTGTCACGATGTTTAAACTAGTTCCTGACAGTAGTCCTGACAGTAGTCTGTCACGATGTTTAAACTAGTTCCTGACAGTAGTCTGTCACGATGTTTAAACTAGTTCCTGACAGTAGTCTGTCACGATGTTTAAACTAGTTCCTGACAGTAGTCTGTCACGATGTTTAAACTAGTTCCTGACAGTAGTCTGTCACGATGTTTAAACTAGTTTCTGACAGTAGCCTGTCACGATGTTTAAACTAGTTCCTGACAGTAGTCTGTCACGATGTTTAAACTAGTTCCTGACAGTAGTCTGTCACGATGTTTAAAACTAGTTCCTGACAGTAGTTCTGTCACGGCTGTTTAAACTAGTTCCCACAGTAGTCTGCTTCATGATGGTTTAAACTAGTTCCTGGACAGTAGTCTGTCACGATGTTTAAACTCAGTTCCCGACAGTAGTTCGTCACGATGGTTTAAATCCTAGTTCCTGACAGGTAGTCTGTCACGATGTTTAAACTAGTTCCCTGACAGTAGTTCTGTCACGATGTTTCTTAAACTAGTTCCTTGGTACAGTAAGTCTGTCACGATGTTTAAAACTAGTTCCCCTGACAGTAAGTTCTGTCACGATGTTTAAATCTAGGTTCCTGACAGTAAGTCTTCGTCATGATGTTTAAAACTAGTTCCCTGACAGTAGTTCGTCACGATGTTTAAATCCTAGTTCCCTGACAGTAGTCTGTCACGATGCTAAACCGAGTTCCCCGACAGTAGTTCGATCACTATTGTTTTAAACTAGTTCCTGACAGTAGTTCTGTCACGATGTTTAAAACTAGTTCCTGACAGTAGTTCTGTCACGATGTTTAAATCCTAGTTCCTGACAGAATTCGTCACGATGTTTAAAACTAGTTCCTGACAGTAGTTCGTCACGATGTTTAAAACTAGCTTCCCTGACAGTAGTTCTGTCACGATGTTTAAACTAGTTCCCCGACAGTAGTTCTGTCACGATGTTTAAACTAGTTCCTGACAGTAGTCTGCTCACTATGATGTTTAAACTAGTTCCTGAGCAGGTCGTTACAGTCACGATGTTTAAACTAGTTCCCCTGATGTAGTCTGTCACGATGTTTAAACTAGTTCCTCGACAGTAGTCTGTCACGATGTTTAAAACTAGTTCCTGACAGTAGTCTGTCATGATGTTTAAACTTAGTTCCTTGATAGTAGTCCCTGTCATGATGTTTAAACGTAACTAGTTCCCTGACAGTAGTCTGTCACGATGTTTAAAACTAGTTCCCTGACAGTAGTCTGTCACGATGTTTAAAACTAGTTCCTGACAGTAGTCTGTCCATGATGTTTCAAACTAGTTCCTGACAGTAGCGTTCTGTCACGATGTTTAAACTAGTTCCCTGACAGTAGTCTGTCAGCGATGTTTAAATCCTAAGTTCCTGACAGTAGTTCTGTCACGATGTTTAAACTGGTTCCGACAGTAGTTCCTGTCATGATGTTTAAAACTAGTTCCCCATACAGTAGTCTGTCACGATGTTTAAACTAGTTCCTGACAGTAGTCTGTCACGATGTTTATCTAAGTTCCTGACAGTAGTTCCGTGACGATGTACTAGTTCCGACAGTAGTCGCCTATGATGTAAACTAGTTCCCTGACATGTAGTTCTTTTGTCACGATGTTTAAACTAGTTCCCTGACAGTAGTCTGTCACGATGTTTTAAAACTAGTTCCCTGACAGTAGTCTGTCACGATGTTTTAAAACTAGTTCCTGACAGTAGTTCTGTCAATGATAAGTTTAAACTAGTTCCTGACAGTAGTTCGTCACGATGTTTAAACTAGTTCCTGACAGTAGTTCTGTCACGATGTTTAAACAAATTAGTTCCTGACAGTAGTTCGTCACGATGCTTTCTTAAACTAGTTCCTGGAGCAGTAGTCTGTCATGATGTTTAAAACTCCGGTTCCTGACAGTAGTCTGTCACGATGTTTAAACTAGTTCCTGACAGTAGTCTGTCACGATGTTTAAACTAGTTCCTGGCAGTAGTCTGTCACGATGTTTAAATCCTAGTTCCTGACAGTAGTCTGTCACGATGTTTAAACTAGTTCCTGACAGTAGTTCGTCACGATGTTTAAAACTCCAGTTCCCTTCGACAGTAAGTCTGTCGTGCGATGTTTAAATCGAAGTTCCCTGACAGTAGTTCTGTCACGATGTTTAAACCTAGTTCCCTGACAGTAGTCTGTCATGATGTTTAAACCTAGTTCCTGACAGTAGTCTGTCACGATAAGCTTTAGTTCTGTTCCTCGACAGTAGTTCTGTCAACGATGTTTAAACTAGTTCCTGACAGTAAGTTCTGTCACGATGTTTAAACTAGTTCCTGACAGTAGTCTGTCAATGATGTTTAAAACTAGTTCCTGACAGTAGTTCGTCACGATGTTTAAAACTAGTTCCTGAGCAGTGCAGTCTGTCACGATGTTTAAACTAGTTCCTGACAGTAGTTCGTCACGATGTTTAAATCTGAAGTTCCTGACAGTAGTCTGTCATTGAGAATGTTTAAAACTAGTTCCTGACAGTACGTCTGTCACGATGTTTAAACTAGTTCCTGACAGTAGTCTGTCACGATGTTTAAACTAGTTCCCTCGGACAGTAGTTCTGTCACGATGTTTAAAATTCTAGTTCCTGACAGTAGTCTGTCACGATGTTTAAACTAGTTCCTGACAGTAGTCTGTCAATGATGTTTAAACTAAGTTCCTGACAGTAGTCTTAAGTCACGATGTTTAAACTAGTTCCTGATAGTAGTTCTCGTCATGATGTTTCAAAACTAGTTCCCTGACAGTAGTCTGTCATGATGTTTAAACTAGTTCCTCTGACAGTAGTCTGTCACGGATGTTTAAAACTAGTTCCCTGACAGTAGTCTGTCACGATGTTTAAAACTAGTTCCTGACAGTAAGTTCTGTCACGATGTTTAAACTAGTTCCTGACAGTAGTCTGGTCACGATGTTTAAACTAGTTCCTGACAGTAGTTCTGTCACGATGTTTAAACTAGTTCCTGACAGGTAGCTCCGTCACGATGTTTAAACTCCAGTTCCTTGACAGTAGTTCGTCACGATGTTTAAAACTTAGTTCCCTCTTGCAGTAGTCTGTCACGATGTTTAAACTAGTTTCCTGACAGTAGTTCTGTCACGATGTTTAAAACTCCGTTCCTGACAGTAGTCTGTCACGATGTTTAAACTAGTTCCTGACAGGTTAGTCCGTCACGATGGTTTAAAATCCTAGTTCCCTGGGACAGTAGTCTGTCACGATGTTTCTTAAAATTCTAGTTCCCGACAGTAGTTCTGTCACGATGTTTAAAAACTAGTTCCCTCTGACAGTAGTCTGTCACGAGGATGTTTAAACTAGTTCCTGACAGTAGTTCGTCACGATGCTTTAAAACTAGTTCCTGACAGTAGTCTGTCACGATGTTTAAAACTTAGTTCCCTGACAGTAGTTCTGTCGTACGATGTTTAAACTAGTTCCTGACAGTAGTCTGTCACGATGTTTAAACTCCAGTTCCTGACAGTAGTTCGTCACGATGTTTAAACTAGTTCCTGACAGTAGTCTGTCACGATGTTTAAACTAGTTCCTGACAGTAGTTCTGTCACGATGTTTAAAACTAGTTCCCTGACAGTAGTCTGTCACGATGTTTAAACTCCAGTTCCTGACAGTAGTTCGTCCGCATAAAGTTTAAACTAGTTCCCTGACAGTAGTCTGTCCACGATGTTTAAAACTAGTTCCTGACAGCAAGTCTGTCACGATGTTTAAACTAGTTCCTCGATAGTAGTCCCTGTCACGATGTTTAAACTAGTTCCTGACAGTAAGTTCTGGTCACGATGTTTGCTAAAACTAGTTCCTGACAGTAGTCTGTCACGATAAGTTTAAACTAGTTCCTGATAGTAGTTCTGGTCACAGATGTTTGAAACTAGTTCCCGACAGTAGTCTGTCACGATGTTTAAAACTTAAGAAGTTCCTCGATACAGTAGTCTGTCATGATAAGTTTAAAACTAGTTTTCTGACAGTAGTCTGTCACGATGTTTAAAACTAGTTCCCTGATAGTAGTTCGTCACGATGTTTAAACCTAGTTCCTGACAGTAAGTCCTGTCACGATGTTTAAACTAGTTCCTTGAGAGTAGTCTGTCACGATGTTTAAAACTAGTTCCTGGACAGTAGTCTGGTCACGATGTTTAAACTAGTTCCTGAGAGTAGTTCCGTCATGATGTTTAAAACTAGTTCCCTGACAGTAGTCTGTCAGCGATGTTTAAAACCTAGTTCCCTGAGAGTGAAGTTCGTCACGATAGTTTGAAAACTCCAGTTCCTGACAGTAGCGTCTGTCACGATGTGTTTAAAACTAGTTCCCTGAGAGTAGTTCTGTCACGATGTTTAAACTAGTTCCTGACAGTAGTCTGTCACGATGTTTAAACTAGTTCCTGAGAGTAGTTCGTCACGATGTTTAAACTAGTTCCTGACAGTAGTCTGTCACGATGTTTAAACTAGTTCCTGACAGTAGTTCTGTCACGATGTTTAAAATCCTAGTTCCCCTGACAGTAGTCTGTCACGATGTTTAAACTAGTTCCTGACAGTAGTTCTGTCCCACGATGTTTTAAACTAGTTCCTGACAGTAGTCTGTCACGATGTTTAAAACTAGTTCCTGACAGTCGTTCAGTCACGATGTTTAAAACTAGTTCCTGAGAGTAGTCTGTCACGATGTTTAAAACTAGTTCCCTGACAGTAGTTCTGTCACGATGTTTAAACTAGTTCCCTGACAGTAGTCTGTCAACGATGTTTAAAACTAGTTCCTTGATTTAGTAGTTCTGTCACGATGTTTAAACTAGTTCCTGAGAGTAGGTCTGTCACGATGTTTAAACTCCAGTTCCCTGGACAGTAGTTCTGTCACGATGTTTAAAACTAGTTCCCCTGACAGTAGTCTGTCACGCTGTTTAAAACTAGTTCCTGAGAGTAAGTTCGTCACGATGTTTAAAACTAGGTTCCTGAGAGTAGTCTCGTCACGATGTTTAAACTAGTTCCTGACAGTAGTCCTGTCACGATGCTTGTTTAAAACTAGTTCCCTGACAGTAGTTCTGTCACGATGTTTAAAACTAGTTCCTGAGAGTAGTTCTGTCACGATGTTTAAACCTAGTTCCCCTGACAGTAGTCTGTCACGATGTTTAAACTAGTTCCTGACAGTAGTCTGCGTCACGCCGATGTTTAAAACTAGTTCCCTGACAGTAGTCTGTCGATGATGTTTAAAACTAGTTCCTGACAGTAGTTCTGCCTCATGATGTTTAAACTAGTTCCCATTGACAGTAGTCTGTCACGATGTTTAAACTAGTTCCCTGACAGTAGTTCTGTCACGATGTTTTAAAACTAGTTCCTGACAGTAGTCTGTCACGATGTTTCTTAAAAACTAGTTCCCTGACAGTAGTTCGTCACGAGATGTTTAAACCTAGTTCCCTGACAGTAGGGTCCCGTCACGATTGTTTAAAACTAGTTCCCGACAGTAGTCTGTCACGATGTTTAAAACTCCAGTTCCTGACAGTAGTCTGTCACGTGATGTTTAAACTAGAAGTTCCCTGACAGTGGTTCGTCACGATGTTTAAAACTAGTTCCTGACAGTAGTCTGTCACGATGTTTAAACTAGTTCCCTGACAGTAGTTCGGTCACGATACGTTTAAACTAGTTCCTGACAGTAGTCTGGTCACGATGTTTAAAATCTAGTTCCTGACAGTAGTTCGTCACGATGTTTAAACTAGTTCCTGACAGTAGTCCTGTCACGATGTTTAAAACTAGTTGTTCCCTGACAGTAGTTCGTCACGATGTTTAAAACTAGTTCCCTGACAGTAGTCTGTCAGCGATGTTTAAACTAGTTCCCTGATAGGTAGTTCTGTCACGATGTTTAAACTAGAAGTTCCTGACAGTAGTCTGTCACGATGTTTAAACTAGTTCCTGACAGTAGTTCCTGTCACGATGTTTGAAATCCAGTTCCTGACAGTAGTCTGTCATGATGTTTAAAACTAGTTCCTGAGAGTAGTTCTGTCACGATGTTTAAACTAGTTCCTGACAGTAGTCTGTCACGATGTTTAAACCTAGTTCCCGACAGTAGTTCTGTCACGATGTTTAAATCCAGTTCCTGACAGTAGTCTGTCACGATGTTTCAAACTAGTTCCCTAGAGTAGGTTCTGTCAATGATGTTTCAAAATCCGAAGTTCCTCTGACAGTAAGTCCCTGTCCAGCGATGTTTTAAAACTAGTTCCCTGAGAGTAGTTCGTCACGATGTTTAAAACTAGTTCCTGACAGGTAGTCTGTCACGATAGTTTAAAACTAGTTCCCTGACAGTGAAGAGTAGTCTGTCAAGAGGTTTAAACTAGTTCCTGACAGTAGTCTGTCACGATGTTTAAACTAGTTCCTGACAGTAGTCTGTCACGATGTTTAAACTAGTTCCTGACAGTAGTCTGTCACGATGTTTAAACTAGTTCCTGACAGTAGTCTGTCACGATGTTTAAACTAGTTCCTGACAGTAGTCTGTCACGATGTTTAAACTAGTTCCTGACAGTAGTCTGTCACGATGTTTAAACTAGTTCCTGACAGTAGTCTGTCACGATGTTTAAACTAGTTTCTGACAGTAGTCTGTCACGATGTTTAAACTAGTTCCTGACAGTAGTCTGTCACGATGTTTAAACTAGTTCCTGGCAGTAGTCTGTCACGATGTTTAAACTAGTTTCTGACAGTAGCCTGTCACGATGTTTAAACTAGTTCCTGACAGTAGTCTGTCACGATGTTTAAACTAGTTCCTGAGAGTAGCCTGTCACGATGTTTAAACTAGTTCCTGACAGTAGTCTGTCACGATGTTTAAACTAGTTCCTGACAGTAGTCTGTCACGATGTTTAAACTAGTTCCTGACAGTAGTCTGTCCGATGTTTAAACTAGTTCCTGACAGTAGTCTGTCACGATGTTTAAACTAGTTCCTGACAGTAGTCTGTCACGATGTTTAAACTAGTTCCTGACAGTAGTCTGTCACGATGTTTAAACTAGTTCCTGACAGTAGTCTGTCACGATGTTTAAACTAGTTCCTGACAGTAGTCTGTCACGATGTTTAAACTAGTTCCTGACAGTAGTCTGTCACGATGTTTAAACTAGTTCCTGACAGTAGTCTGTCACGATGTTTAAACTAGTTCCTGACAGTAGTCTGTCACGATGTTTAAACTAGTTCCTGACAGTAGTCTGTCACGATGTTTAAACTAGTTTCTGACAGTAGTCTGTCACGATGTTTAAACTAGTTCCTGACAGTAGTCTGTCACGATGTTTAAACTAGTTCCTGACAGTAGTCTGTCACGATGTTTAAACTAGTTCCTGACAGTAGTCTGTCACGATGTTTAAACTAGTTTCTGACAGTAGTCTGTCACGATGTTTAAACTAGTTCCTGACAGTAGTCTGTCACGATGTTTAAACTAGTTCCTGACAGTAGTCTGTCACGATGTTTAAACTAGTTCCTGACAGTAGTCTGTCACGATGTTTAAACTAGTTCCTGACAGTAGTCTGTCACGATGTTTAAACTAGTTCCTGACAGTAGTCTGTCACGATGTTTAAACTAGTTCCTGACAGTAGTCTGTCACGATGTTTAAACTAGTTTCTGACAGTAGTCTGTCACGATGTTTAAACTAGTTCCTGACAGTAGTCTGTCACGATGTTTAAACTAGTTCCTGACAGTAGTCTGTCACGATGTTTAAACTAGTTCCTGACAGTAGTCTGTCACGATGTTTAAACTAGTTTCTGACAGTAGTCTGTCACGATGTTTAAACTAGTTCCTGACAGTAGTCTGTCACGATGTTTAAACTAGTTCCTGACAGTAGTCTGTCACGATGTTTAAACTAGTTCCTGACAGTAGTCTGTCACGATGTTTAAACTAGTTTCTGACAGTAGTCTGTCACGATGTTTAAACTAGTTCCTGACAGTAGTCTGTCACGATGTTTAAACTAGTTCCTGACAGTAGTCTGTCACGATGTTTAAACTAGTTCCTGACAGTAGTCTGTCACGATGTTTAAACTAGTTCCTGACAGTAGTCTGTCACGATGTTTAAACTAGTTCCTGACAGTAGTCTGTCACGATGTTTAAACTAGTTCCTGACAGTAGTCTGTCACGATGTTTAAACTAGTTCCTGACAGTAGTCTGTCACGATGTTTAAACTAGTTCCTGACAGTAGTCTGTCACGATGTTTAAACTAGTTCCTGACAGTAGTCTGTCACGATGTTTAAACTAGTTCCTGACAGTAGTCTGTCACGATGTTTAAACTAGTTCCTGACAGTAGTCTGTCACGATGTTTAAACTAGTTCCTGACAGTAGTCTGTCACGATGTTTAAACTAGTTCCTGACAGTAGTCTGTCACGATGTTTAAACTAGTTCCTGACAGTAGTCTGTCACGATGTTTAAACTAGTTCCTGACAGTAGTCTGTCACGATGTTTAAACTAGTTCCTGACAGTAGTCTGTCACGATGTTTAAACTAGTTCCTGACAGTAGTCTGTCACGATGTTTAAACTAGTTCCTGACAGTAGTCTGTCACGATGTTTAAACTAGTTCCTGACAGTAGTCTGTCACGATGTTTAAACTAGTTCCTGACAGTAGTCTGTCACGATGTTTAAACTAGTTCCTGACAGTAGTCTGTCACGATGTTTAAACTAGTTCCTGACAGTAGTCTGTCACGATGTTTAAACTAGTTCCTGACAGTAGTCTGTCACGATGTTTAAACTAGTTCCTGACAGTAGTCTGTCACGATGTTTAAACTAGTTCCTGACAGTAGTCTGTCACGATGTTTAAACTAGTTCCTGACAGTAGTCTGTCACGATGTTTAAACTAGTTCCTGACAGTAGTCTGTCACGATGTTTAAACTAGTTCCTGACAGTAGTCTGGGAAGCCATTATGACTGAGGAGAAATGTGGATGAAATTTTGTGAAATAAAAACAAGCGTTGAAGGGCGTGTGGTGGCGTGTGTGGTGGCGTGTGTGGTGGCGTGTGTGGTGGCGTGTGTGGGAAGGTGAGGGTGGTGGGGTGTGTGGGAAGGTGAGGGTGGTGGCGTGTGTGGGAAGGTGAGGGTGGTGGCGTGTGTGGGAAGGTGAGGGTGGTGGCGTGTGTGGGAAGGTGAGGGTGGTGGGGTGTGTGGGAAGGTGAGGGTGGTGGGGTGTGTGGGAAGGTGAGGGTGGTGGGGTGTGTGGGAAGGTGAGGGTGGTGGGGTGTGTGGGAAGGTGAGGGTGGTGGGGTGTGTGGGAAGGTGAGGGTGGTGGGGTGTGTGGGAAGGTGAGGGTGGTGGGGTGTGTGGGAAGGTGAGGGTGGTGGGGTGTGTGGGAAGGTGAGGGTGGTGGCGTGTGTGGGAAGGTGAGGGTGGTGGGGTGTGTGGGAAGGTGAGGGTGGAGGCGTGTGTGGGAAGGTGAGGGTGGTGGCGTGTGTGGGAAGGTGAGGGTGGTGGGGTGTGTGGGAATGTGAGGGTGGTGGGGTGTGTGGGAAGGTGAGGGTGGTGGGGTGTGTGGGAAGGTGAGGGTGGTGGGGTGTGTGGGAAGGTGAGGGTGGTGGCGTGTGTGGGAAGGTGAGGGTGGTGGGGTGTGTGGGAAGGTGAGGGTGGTGGGGTGTGTGGGAAGGTGAGGGTGGTGGGGTGTGTGGGAAGGTGAGGGTGGTGGCGTGTGTGGGAAGGTGAGGGTGGTGGGGTGTGTGGGAAGGTGAGGGTGGTGGGGTGTGTGGGAAGGTGAGGGTGGTGGGGTGTGTGGGAAGGTGAGGGTGGTGGCGTGTGTGGGAAGGTGAGGGTGGTGGGGTGTGTGGGAAGGTGAGGGTGGTGGCGTGTGTGGGAAGGTGAGGGTGGTGGGGTGTGTGGGAAGGTGAGGGTGGTGGCGTGTGTGGGAAGGTGAGGGTGGTGGCGTGTGTGGGAAGGTGAGGGTGGTGGCGTGTGTGGGAAGGTGAGGGTGGTGGCGTGTGTGGGAAGGTGAGGGTGGTGGCGTGTGTGAAGGTGAGGGTGGTGGGGTGTGTGGGAAGGTGAGGGTGGTGGCGTGTGTGGGAAGGTGAGGGTGGTGGCGTGTGTGGTGGCGTGTGTGGTGGCGTGTGTGGGAAGGTGAGGGTGGTGGGGTGTGTGGGAAGGTGAGTGTGGTGGCGTGTGTGGGAAGGTGAGGGTGGTGGCGTGTGTGGGAAGGTGAGGGTGGTGGCGTGTGTGGGAAGGTGAGGGTGGTGGCGTGTGTGGGAAGGTGAGGGTGGTGGAGTGTGTGGGAAGGTGGTGGCGTGTGTGGGAAGGTGAGGGTGGTGGTGTGTGTGGGAAGGTGAGGGTGGTGGCGTGTGTGGGAAGGTGAGGGTGGTGGCGTGTGTGGGAAGGTGAGGGTGGTGGGGTGTGTGGGAAGGTGAGGGTGGTGGGGTGTGTGGGAAGGTGAGGGTGGTGGCGTGTGTGGGAAGGTGAGGGTGGTGGGGTGTGTGGGAAGGTGAGGGTGGTGGCGTGTGTGGGAAGGTGAGGGTGGTGGCGTGTGTGGGAAGGTGAGGGTGGTGGCGTGTGTGGGAAGGTGAGGGTGGTGGCGTGTGTGGGAAGGTGAGGGTGGTGGCGTGTGTGGGAAGGTGAGGGTGGTGGCGTGTGTGGGAAGGTGAGGGTGGTGGCGTGTGTGGGAAGGTGAGGGTGGTGGCGTGTGTGGGAAGGTGAGGGTGGTGGCGTGTGTGGGAAGGTGAGGATGGTGGCGTGTGTGGGAAGGTGAGGGTGGTGGCGTGTGAGGGTGGTGAAGGTGAGGGTGGTGGCGTGTGTGGGAAGGTGAGGGTGGTGGCGTGTGTGGGAAGGTGAGGGTGGTGGCGTGTGTGGGAAGGTGAGGGTGGTGGCGTGTGTGGGAAGGTGAGGGTGGTGGCGTGTGTGGGAAGGTGAGGGTGGTGGCGTGTGTGGGAAGGTGAGGGTGGTGGCGTGTGTGGGAAGGTGAGGGTGGTGGCGTGTGTGGGAAGGTGAGGGTGGTGGCGTGTGTGGGAAGGTGAGGGTGGTGGCGTGTGTGGGAAGGTGAGGGTGGTGGCGTGTGTGGGAAGGTGAGGGTGGTGGCGTGTGTGGGAAGGTGAGGGTGGTGGCGTGTGTGGGAAGGTGAGGGTGGTGGCGTGTGTGGGAAGGTGAGGGTGGTGGCGTGTGTGGGAAGGTGAGGGTGGTGGCGAGTGTGGGAAGGTGAGGGTGGTGGCGTGTGTGGGAAGGTGAGGGTGGTGGCGTGTGTGGGAAGGTGAGGGTGGTGGCGTGTGTGGGAAGGTGAGGGTGGTGGCGTGTGTGGGAAGGTGAGGGTGGTGGGGTGTGTGGAAGGTGAAAGGTGAGGGTGGTGGCGTGTGTGGGAAGGTGAGGGTGGTGGCGTGTGTGGGAAGGTGAGGGTGGTGGCGTGTGTGGGAAGGTGAGGATGGTGGCGTGTGTGGGAAGGTGAGGGTGGTGGGGTGTGTGGGAAGGTGAGGGTGGTGGCGTGTGTGGGAAGGTGAGGGTGGTGGCGTGTGTGGGAAGGTGAGGGTGGTGGCGTGTGTGGGAAGGTGAGGGTGGTGGCGTGTGTGGGAAGGTGAGGGTGGTGGCGTGTGTGGGAAGGTGAGGGTGGTGGCGTGTGTGGGAAGGTGAGGGTGGTGGCGTGTGTGGGAAGGTGAGGGTGGTGGCGTGTGTGGGAAGGTGAGGGTGGTGGCGTGTGTGGGAAGGTGAGGATGGTGGCGTGTGTGGGAAGGTGAGGGTGGTGGCGTGTGTGAAGGTGAGGGTGGTGGCGTGTGTGGGAAGGTGAGGGTGGTGGCGTGTGTGAAGGTGAGGGTGGTGGCGTGTGTGGGAAGGTGAGGGTGGTGGCGTGTGTGGGAAGGTGAGGGTGGTGGCGTGTGTTGGAAGGTGAGGATGGTGGCGTGTGTGGGAAGGTGAGGGTGGTGGCGTGTGTGGGAAGGTGAGGGTGGTGGGGTGTGTGGGAAGGTGAGGGTGGTGGCGTGTGTGGGAAGGTGAGGGTGGTGGCGTGTGTGGGAAGGTGAGGGTGGTGGCGTGTGTGGGAAGGTGAGGGTTGTGGCGAGTGTGGGAAGGTGAGGATGGTGGCGTGTGTGGGAAGGTGAGGGTGGTGGCGTGTGTGAAGGTGAGGGTGGTGGCGTGTGTGGGAAGGTGAGGGTGGTGGCGTGTGTGAAGGTGAGGGTGGTGGCGTGTGTGGGAAGGTGAGGGTGGTGGCGTGTGTGGGAAGGTGAGGGTGGTGGCGAGTGTGGGAAGGTGAGGATGGTGGCGTGTGTGGGAAGGTGAGGGTGGTGGTGTGTGTGAAGGTGAGGGTGGTGGGGTGTGTGGGAAGGTGAGGGTGGTGGCGTGTGTGGGAAGGTGAGGGTGGTGGCGTGTGTGGGAAGGTGAGTGTGGTGGCGTGTGTGGGAAGGTGAGGGTGGTGGCGAGTGTGGGAAGGTGAGGATGGTGGCGTGTGTGGGAAGGTGAGGGTGGTGGTGTGTGTGAAGGTGAGGGTGGTGGCGTGTGTGGGAAGGTGAGGGTGGTGGCGTGTGTGGGAAGGTGAGGATGGTGGCGTGTGTGGGAAGGTGAGGGTGGTGGCGAGTGTGGGAAGGTGAGGATGGTGGCGTGTGTGGGAAGGTGAGGGTGGTGGTGTGTGTGAAGGTGAGGGTGGTGGCGTGTGTGGGAAGGTGAGGGTGGTGGCGTGTGTGGGAAGGTGAGGGTGGTGGCGTGTGTGGGAAGGTGAGGGTGGTGGCACTGAGAGAGTAAGTTTCAGAACCCGTCAAGAAGTTTGTGAGGTGGACGAAAATGTAAGTGATAAAATATCGTAAAGAGAAAGAAAGGAACAGAGGGATGATGCAGGTTGTTTTTTAAATCTGTTTCACTAATAGCCGTATTGCTCGGAAGAAAAATGAACTAGTATTAATTGGATTTAAAAAAAAAAAACAGATATAATTGCAATTACCGAAATATGATTTGAGATGAAGAGTCTGAACATGTCTTGTCGACTGTAATATACAAGATTATAAATTCTTCAACACTGACAGAAAGAAGAAAGGGAGCAGCGCAGAAAATTTTAACAGCCGCATCAAAAATTATATAAACTCTGAGGGAAGTGAAATCGAATTTGCATGGGTGTAAATTTCCGAAGAAAGTGACAATTTGATTTTAGGTGGGAGACACTGACCCCCGAACTTAGAAATCGACAAAGGCAGATTACTTTAGGTAGAATAATTTTAGGAAATTATCCAACTTTCTTGAGGTATACAGGACATTTTTTTATAGTGAAGGAACCAACGAGGGAAAATAACCTGCTTGATTTGCTTCTGTCAATGATCTGGCGATGACAGAGAAGCCTGGTACAAGCGGTCACAAACCTAATATGATTATCACTAAATACAAATATGATAATACGGTTAATGCAGTAAAGACCCTAGATTTTCGTTTTGCAGATTACAATGAATTTATAAAATACCTGCGAGTGTTGGCTGAGAACTATCAATATGACAGTGTTCTGAACACACGCTGCCCAAACAACATATATTTTCTATAGAGAAATAATATCAAATAAATATGACCCGAAATGGATGAACAGAAGATTAAAAAGTCTTTTAGGAAAGAAGAAAGAAATTTATAGAAGCATCAATAGATGAGAGGGTCACCTCATGAATTAATATGTCCATATTAAAAGAGATGAGTGGGTGTGAGTTGGACTTGACTAGCTTGTCCTACCAGGTCTGGTGCCGTGCTCCTTCCTTAAGTGGAAGTGACCTGACTAGGTGCCATTGTTCTAAGCCGGGGATGGCATGGACTTGCTTCGCATGGGTCAGTAAGCCTGTTGCAGTGTTTCTTTTTTCTTATGTTCTTAAAGGAGATCAAAAGCTAACAAGACTATGAAATTAAAGTGGCAAAGGAATCAAAACACTAAAAAAAAAAAAAAAAACTATTTAAAACTAACTCTGGACACATTACCGACACAGAGAGAAAAGTGCTCGATTTTAAGTTATTTCCTGTCGGTCTTTACACAAGAAACAAGTGAAATCTCAGTATATATTATTACAGTGCCCCCGGGGAAAGCAACATATGCAGTATCAGTCAGCAGAGACGAGGTTATTAAACACGATGGCTGATTAAAATAAAATAAGTTGTGAGGTCTGTGTGAAGTGTCCTCAAGTGTTCGTCTTCTCAGTGAGTCACTAGTGTTTTCAATGATAACTCAGACACTTGGGCAACACTTGGGTATGACAAATGTTATGGTGATACCAACAAGATGTGGAAAAAGACACTTTTGTACAGTTCAGGACATTTATTAAAGGAAACGTTTCGCCACTCGTGGAGAAACGTTTCATTGTCAAGTCTCTTCAAGAAGACAGTCCTGTTAGCCCGTAAGGCAGGAGAGGACATGACTTTGAAGCCACGGTCTGATAGAGTGGACAAAGCGGAGGAGGTCAGTAGTTTTTCAGCTTCAACATCGTCTTCACAGACAATAATGAAGGCTTCGTGGAGTGAGAGGATGGTATTAATCTTGACCTGTAGACCCCTGATTACCACAGCAAGGGCAAGCTTGGTGGAGTCATTGATCGTACCACTGGATGGTTTTATCTTGACTCTGTTGGAGAAGCTCATCTTGGGACAGAACTGAACTTCTCCAGGCTGAGGGACTGACAACCTCAAATTCTACGACTTCAAGGGTGATGGACTGATTACATCGTCTTCACATCTCTACTGTTCCTGCCTACTTTCTGTATTCGACTGAAGAAGCCTACTGTGTAGGCGAAACGTTTCGGAATAAAGTTGCCTAACTGTTGCCTATGTTGAAGATTGAGACACTTATGCAGCATATGGGAATCTTTATTCAGGAAACGTTTCGCCACACAGTGGCTTCATCAGTCCAATACAAAGTAGAAGTGGGTAAGGAGAGTAGAAGTTTGAGGTAATCAGTCCCTCAACCTGGAATCGATGTGTTCAGTCCATCACTCTTGTAGGAAGTGCAGCATAGGGCCAGAGAGGTGGCTTATATACTGCGGTGAGATGAGTTGAAGCAGGAGGAGGCGGGACCACAGTGGGATCTGCCACTATTTCTACTTTGTATTGGACTGATGAAGCCACTGTGTGGCGAAACGTTTCTTCAATAAAGATTCCCATGTGTTGCATAAGTGTCTCAATTCTTCAACTTGTCGGTTTTCAAAACCATTCATCACATGTTGCCTATGTGTCTTACCTACCAACCACTTACCTCGAGTGTTGTCAATATATCACTACAGACAGACGTCGTACTAAATAACGTGGAATATGGCTAACGTGATTCTCATCTACAAAACAGGAGACAAGTCCCTCACATTAAATTAACGCTCAATCAGCCAGATATGAGCAGTGGGGAAAATATTAGAATCCATTATAGTAAATAAACCACGGAACGGGCAGGGTACTGAACTTATGGCAAGTAAATCTTAAAACTCTAGGCCAGTTTTAGGACAGAAGATATAATGAGCAGCCACCTTGATGAGTATAATGGGATTAATAAGTCGTAACAGACTTACTAACGCTCCTTAGTAAGGGATGAGAGACGGTGAACCATGTGCAAGAATGGTATATAATACCGACAAGATGAAATTAAGACACGTGCAACATCTGGGTATCTTTATTGTAGACGTTTCGCCATGCAGTGGTTATATTAATACAAATTCTAGGACATAGCTTGAAGACAGTAGGACTATGTACAGAAGATGAGGTAATCAGTCCCTCAACCTAGGAGTAGGTGCGAAGAGCACCATAGTCGTGGAGATTCTGAAGCAGAAGCAAGGAGCCTGGCGCTTATATAGTAACGTCAGGTGTAGCAGACGAGGGCATAGTCACCGGCAGGCGGGATTCCCCAGTGAAAGTAGGTCCTTCCCAAAGAGATGGGTTAGTTGTAGTAGTAGTTGTAGTCGTGAAGGTTATGTACATGTCCTCAGAATCAAGATTCCATGATGTTGCAGTGTTGATTCTGAGGACATGTACATAACCTTCACGACTACGACAACTACTACTACAACTAACCCATCTCTTTGGGAAGGACCTACTTCCACTGGGGAATCCCGCCTACCAGTGACTATGCCCTCGTCTGCTACACCTGACGTTACTATATAAGCGCCAGGCTCCTTGCTTCTGCTTCAGAATCTCCACGACTATGGTGCTCTTCGCACCTACTCCTAGGTTGAGGGACTGATTACCTCATCTTCTGTATATAGTCCTACTGTCTTCAAGTTATGTCCTAGAATTTGTATTGATAAAGCCACTGGATGGCGAAACGTCTACAATAAAGATACCCAGATGTTGCACATGTGTCTTAATTTCATCACGGTGAACCATGGTGAAAAATACAACGTTGTCTGACTGGATTGCAGTGAGCATTTTCATAGTCCCGCTCAAGATTGTTTAAGAAAGTAGCATCACCTGGGACGGTCTCTGTCCGTTCATAGCCCCATCCTCTTAATAACAGACGCTATATAAAACTGTTGTTATGCTAGTCAAATGACTGACTGTTTAATGTCTTCCTCCAAACATTTATTATAGGAAAATAATTTAATAAATAGTACCTTAGCTCATAGTAGTACGAATAATAATAATACTAAGAAATAATAATAATAATAATAATAATAATAATAATAATAATAATAATAATAATTTCAAAAAATAAGTAATATTTCAGTTAAGAAAACTATAATATTTAACATAGCCTTATTTTACTGAGTGTTGATATTATTAATGGGAAGGATGCATGTGATGAACGTTACTGATATATTTAGTTGGAAATTTGTGAGTTTTAGTTGTAAGTCGCCAGTCTCTTCCAGGTTCAGTCTGTTCCTTTGCTTAGTTAGAATTACATTTGCATGGCTAAAAGTAACTTTAACCATGTATGAACTTGACAAAGCAAGTAAATATGACTCAACCGCTGCACAAAGCTAGAGGTATTTACCAACAGTGTTTACACTGATCTGAACAATGCTTCTGCTTCAAGATCCATAGTCTTATCAATGAATTCTTCCCGCAACTGAGAGTCAATGTCAGCTTTTTGTATTTCCAAATCAAATGGTGTAAGAATCCAGTCAGGCACGAGCATTGTCTCCAGGTTCTCAAAGCATACTTTAAAGTCTTCCCTTAATTTGTCAAGGTGTGTTGTGTATATCCAGGTCACCGTCTAAAATTTTCACAATATGAGAGAAGCAAAGGGTGGGGGGCGTGGAAGGTCACAGATACACAACGCTATGTACGTCCCCAGATATTTACTGACCCCTTTTGGGCCTCCAACCATTTATCGACATTTTCGATAACTCTCATGACCATTAGGGGTCGATATTGACCACCTTGGGGAACTCTGCAGTCTAGCCTAACGTAACGTAACTTAACCTAACCTACCTTTATCTAACCTAACCTAACCTAACTTAATGTAACTTAACCTAACTCCAGCTAACCCAAATAAAGCAAATCCAGAAATTTCCTGCAAGTTATATGCGAGAAATCCACAGAGGATTTGTGAGGCTGGACTGCTGTTCTCCATGTATTGTGGAGCTGTCTCGCGTGCACAACGCGTACTGCAGTGCTGGTGCACCCATCATTGCACTGTTTCTATACCTATTTTACTCCTTCCATTCCCGCCTCCCTCACCAGTGTGAAAACTCCCACACGCATGCACGATACAACGCACGTCCGCGCACGACGGAACACAAGTACTCATACCAGCGACAAAACACAATGTAAATAGTAGATAATAAAAGTCTCTCTCTCTCTCTCTCTCTCTCTCTCTCTCTCTCTCTCTTTCCCACTGTTGGCGTATCGGTTGCTCTTCGCTTTGCCACGGTGGAGTCCCGATGGAATAAATTCGAAAGGGATTTTGAGCAACATTTGCATACCAAACGATGAAAGGTCGAAGCTCCTGGGAGTGTCAACAGCGGGAATTGTTGTTGGTGATGGTGGTGGTAGAGCTGGTAGTGCGGGTGATAGTGGTGGTAGTGGTGGTGGTAGTGCGGGTGGTGGTGGTAGTGGTTGTGGGGGTGGTAGTGGTAGTGGGGGTGAGGTTGGGGTAGTGATGGTGATGGTACGGTGGTAATGGAGACGGATACAAAACACTACCACCAGCCAACCTTCCTTTCCTACCACAACCACCACCACCGCTACCACAATTACAACCACCCACCACCACCACCCTCTCATTCAAGCCTCCACTCAGAAAGCACACAAAAAATGCACTACCAACATTCCACACTATCTCCCAACCACACCTGCACCACAATGACCAGATCCCCAACACAGGATGACCGCACACTGCCACACCCTTTATATATATATATATATATATATATATATATATATATATATATATATATATATATATATATATATATATATATATATATATATATATATAGGGAGGTACTACCTCTATAGCTGGAATGGGGACCCCCATCCTCAGAGAAGACAATAAACGTACCTCAGGGAAAACTCAAGGTTCTCCCCGGAGTTGTTTGAATATTTTCTTCTCCTACCACCCCCTATATATTTTATATTCTATGTGAACATTTATTGGTAAACAGAATACACGTGCAGAAAAACACAAACATGAATACAATGGTACAATGTATTAAAGATCATGAATTTCCTCCAGCTCCTCCAAAGCCGGACGCGAGCCAAGTATGCAGCAAGCATTTTCCCTCTGGATGGCTATGCTGAGGCGCTGGAACATGAAAGTAGCTGCCCTTGGGTCCCTGGTGGTGTCGATGAGTCTGGAACCCAATTCTATATATATAAATATCTATATATATATATATATATATATATATATATATATATATATATATATATATATATATATATATATATATATATATATATATATATACAAACACTGATCTCTGGCAGAAGGAGACTCGAATCTACGAACCTTGGAACAAGGTACGCAGTGCTATACCAAACTCATCTCACTGGACCAATACCTTGGAGTCCAGATTGCACTGGACTTTGATCCAAGGCAGCCAGCTTTCAGAGGGAAGGCAGCTTTTCATCTCATTCCCTGCATGCATCAGCCTTACTAGAGATTTTAACAATGCAAGGAATTCGCAAGAGCAGGCGAAATATGCACAAACACTGATCTCTGGCTGCAGGATCAAAGTCTAGCGTAAGCTGGACTCCAAGGTATTGGTCCAGTGTCGTGAGTTTGGTATAGCACTGCGTACCTTGTTCCAAGGTTCGTAGGTTCGAGTCTCCTTCAGCCAGAGATCAGTGTTTGTGTATATTTCGCCTGCTCTTGCGAATTCCTTGTATATATATATATATATATATATATATATATATATATATATATATATATATATATATATATATATATATATATATATATAGATATATATATATAGATATATCACCTGTTTACTGTGATCTTATTGCATATATGTATATGTATTTATATTTATATATATGTATATATAATGCAAAAATTGCGAACAAGTTATACAAGATACAAAACATCCATGGCCTATCGTGTTGCAATCAACACATCAAGAGCTTGCAGTGTTACAGAGAAGAGGAGGTCCAAGCAAATACGATCACAGGCAGTGCCTTTGCTCCAACAAAGGCGCTTCCTATAATGGTATTCGTAAGTTGTGTGTGTATGTCTGGGGTCGTGAGTGTGACCGATAGAGAAATACTGAACGTCAACCACATTGTTGACTCTGGTGACAGAGGAGAGGCGTCTCATGTTCTTAGTGTACAACGAGGCAGCTACCGTTGTTTTTCAACCGTGGTGCAAAAAGTAATTGGTTTAAAGCAGCGGATGATGCAACCAGTTAGCTCGTCATCATGTGACAAAGATCCATGTCAGGAGACGCTTGTCCTGTTTCCTGACATAAAACATCAGCGTCCACGCGAACTGTGAGTTTTATTTTTAAAAGATTTGCACGTGGAGCAAAGTCTGCCACCCCTGTCCTGCCACCCCTGTCCTTGCATCAAGATTGCCCCATAACAACATCCATTACAAATGACAGGCATCCAACCCCGCGGGTTGACTGATATTCTGCACTATGTGAGGTGAACCTGCGCTAGGTGAACCTGTGCTAGGTGAACCTGCGCTAGGTGAACCTGCGCTAGGTGAACCTGCGCTAGGTGAACCTGCGCTAGGTGAACCTGCGCTAGGTGAACCTGCGCTAGGTGAACCTGCGCTAGGTGAACCTGTGCTAGGTGAACCTGCGCTAGGTGAACCTGCGCTAGGTGAACCTGCGCTAGGTGAACCTGTCCTAGGTGAAACTGTCCTAGGTGACAGCTCTAGGTGAACTAGTGCTAGATGAACTTGGGCTAGGTGAACCTGTCCTAGGTGACAGCGCTAGGTGAACTAGTGCTAGATGAACTTGGGCTAGGTGAACCTGTCCTAGGTGACAGTGCTAGGTGAACTTGCGCTAGATGACCCTGTCCTAATTGACAGTGCTAGGTGAACCAGTGCTACGTGAACTTGCGAGGTGAACCTGTTCTAGGTGACACAGTGCTAGATGAACCAGTGTTACGTGAACTTGCG
>NC_091352.1:14328923-14366423 GCF_038502225.1 Cherax quadricarinatus | reverse complement strand
TTCATACATAGCTTTAAGCAGAGGTACGATAAAGCTCATGGTTCAGGGAGAGTGACCTAGTAGCGACCAGTGAAGAGGCGGGGCCAGGAGCTTGGACTCGACCCCTGCAACCTCTACTAGGTGAGGTGAGTACACACACACACACATACAGTAGCGAATGAAGTGAGAACTTACTGAGATGAACACCCAAGAAGTACTGAGAGAGAGAGAGAGAGAGAGAGAGAGAGAGAGAGAGAGGAGAGAGAGAGAGAGAGAGAGAGAGAGAGAGAGAGAGAGAGAGAGAGAGAGAGTAAGCATCAAGGACCTTCGTAAAAATTAGTCAAAAACATAAAAAAAACCTGTTAATATACAAAAAAACCCTGTTGGTATATTAAAAACTTGTTGGTATTTTAAAACCTGCTAGTATATTAAAAACCTGATGGTATATTAAAAACCTGTTGGTATATCAAAAAACCTGTTGGTATATTAAAAGCCCGTTGGTATATTTAAAATCTGTTGGTATACTAAAAAAAATCAGTGTATGGTATAGGGAAGCACCAAACTCGCAGGGGCCATCAAGCGCCTGGAGAATGAAAAGTTATCTGGTATAATCCAAGGCAAGAGAGGAGCTCAATTTCCTTAGGTCAAGGCAGTCAAACTTTACAATACCATTCAAGCTTCACACAATACCATCCAAACTTCACACAATAACATAAAAACTTCACACAATACCATCCAAATTTCACACAATACCATCCAAATTTCGCACAATACCATTCAAACTTCACACAATACCATCCAAACTTTACACAATAACATTAAAAACTTCACACAATACCATTCAAACTTCACACAATACCATCCAAACTTTACACAATAACATTAAAAACTTCACACAATACCATTCAAACTTCACACAATACCATCCAAACTTCACACAATAACATAAAAACTTCACACAATACCATCCAAACTTCACACAATAACATAAAAACTTCACACAATACCATCCAAACTTCACACAATACCATCCAAACTTCACACAATAACATAAAAACTTCACACAATACCATCCAAACTTCACACAATACCATCCAAACTTCACACAATACCATCCAAACTTCACACAATACCATCCAAACTTCACACAATACCATCCAAACTTCACACAATACCATCCAAACTTCACACAATACCATCCAAACTTCACACAATAACATAAAAACTTCACACAATAACATAAAAACTTCACACAATACCATCCAAACTTCACACAATACCATCCAAACTTCACACAATACCATCCAAACTTCACACAATAACATAAAAACTTCACACAATACCATCCAAACTTCACACAATACCATCCAAACTTCACACAATACGATAAAAACTACTTCACCACTGGACGTCTCGGTATCGGAATTGTGGAGTTTCCGGAGAAGCAGAGTTTTCAATGGTTGGGAACACAAAGTAGCGAATTTGTTGGTTTCTGGAGAGTGAACCATCCAATGTGTTCCAAATTAGAAAACTCAACCATACAATGAGAACCTTAACCATACAATAACAACCTCAGCCATACAATGACAACCTCAACCATACAATGACAACCTCAACCATACAATGACAACCTCAACCACACAATGACAACCTCAACCGACCAATGACAATCTCATCCATACACTGACAACCTCAATGCATTATTCAGACCTTGAAACACTTAATGTGACCTTGAAACACTTAATGTGACCTTGAAACACTTAATGTGACCTTGAAACACTTAATGTGACCTTGAAACACTTAATGTGACCTTGAAACACTTAATGTGAAAGTCATGTTCACAAATGATTCTACTGTGAAGAATATTTTGATGAAAAAAATCCCCCACAATGTCAGATTATGGTGTGTCAGATTATATGTCAGATTATGGTGTGTCAGATTATATGATGTCAGATTATGGTGTGTCAGATTATATGATGTCAGATTATGGTGTGTCAGATTATATGATGTCAGATTATGGTGTGTCAGATTATATGATGTCAGATTATGGTGTGTCAGATTATATGATGTCAGATTATGGTGTGTCAGATTGTGGTGTGTCAGATTATGATATGTCAGATTATGGTGTGTCAGATTGTGGTATGTCAGATTATGATATGTTAGATTATGGTGTGTCAGATTATGATGTGTCAGCTTATGTCAGATTATGGTGTGTCAAATTATGGTGTGTCTGATATGTCATATTACGGTGTGTCAGATTATGTGTCAGATTATGGTGTGTCAGATTATAGTGTGCCAGCTTATGGTGTGTCAGACTATGATGTGTCAGATTATGGTGTTTCAGATTATGTGTATAAAGTTCCTTATCCTTGGACGGCGACAGATTTGATGTAGGTCGAGCATGGAAGTCCCTGTCACCCCGGCTGACCCAATACCAGAACTTAGTACAGGTCCTGCAGGAACCTAATGCTGTGTTTACACCTCCGAGCTCTTCTTCCTTCTCTGTTCATTAATGTGAATATTATCGTGTTTAATGGATCCCATCGAATGTAACATTTATAAATTAGTGTTAATTCGGCATGTAACGAAACTGTTAATTAATCTGAGCTGTGGTCAGTATCTCTCAAATATTGCACACAGTTCAAGAACTGACTGGTTTTCAACAGGTATTAACCATTGTTCTACACGGGTTCGACCAGCAGAGAATTATTTGTTGTCCAATATGTCATTAAAACTGTAGCACATATGCGATGATGTAACGCAGTCACCTGCAGCGCAACTTTTACAGTGCTCTACGTAATTGTCCAGTGTTCTACACGAGTGATGTACTCCTAACACAGTCACATGTACATCACCTTGTTCAGTGTTCTACACGAGTGATGTACTCCTAACACAGTCACATGTACATCACCTTGTTCAGTGTTCTACACGAGTGATGTACTCCTAACAGTCACATGTACATCGCCTTGTCCAGTGTTCTACACGAGTGATGCACTCCTAACACAGTCACATGTACATCACCTTGTTCAGTGTTCTACACGAGTGATGTACTCCTAACCCAGTCACTTGTGCATCACCTTGTCCAGTGCCTTACATAAAAACTGTATACACACAGAGGGTTTAAAGAATTCTAAGCTGGTGATTAACAGGTTACACGCAGACATAAGCCCTCGTCCAGTCGACAGGCTTTAAACCCCATTAATCCAACCTACACTTTTTCTGAAAACAAACGGCTAATTCTCTCACTTATACTGCTATGACTCGCTCATCCTAACTGCTATGAGGATGATTATATGACTTTGGACTGGTCCCTCCTTAATAAATGCATTCAGCAGTTGCAACCTGTGTGTTCTGTATGTAAATGTATATAAATCACTGGCTGGAGGTATGACTCCTCTGATCTTATTTTTTGATGGATATAATGAAAATACTGACTCTAAAGTCAATAGAATTTCATTATGTTAGGTTAACACAAATGAAGAGAGAGAGAGAGAGAGAGAGAGAGAGAGAGAGAGAGAGAGAGAGAGAGAGAGAGAGAGAGAGAGAGAGAGAGAAACAAAGAAAAGAATGTGCATATCAATTTCAACTGAACAAAATCCTACACGGATTGTTTGGGTCGATCCCCGTGATACAGGTGGTGGGTGGTGAGGCCCACACAGCTGGTGACGGAGACACATAACCATGTTTCCGTCTTGAACCACCTGCTGCAGATGAAAACCAATTCTTTTTTTATTGCTTCTCTTTCTCTTCCAGGAGGTGGGGGTGTTGAACCAGCTGTTGCCACACTGCCTGGCTAGCCATCTGTCGCCGTCTCGTGGCTTAGCTTACTGGTACGGTGTTTTGGTGTCCAAGCAGCTTGTCCTGTCTCACCGTGTTTAGACCACCTGGTGTCTAGCTCTTGGAAGACAATGCCTGGGAGGTTACACCACCTGTGTTTAAACCATCTGTGTTCTTACCCTCTCAACACCTTCCCTTTCTCTTTACACCTAGCCTTCCCTTCAACAGCTTCCCTTTCTCTATAAAACCCCCCTTCCTTTCTACATCTCCCCTTCCTCTCTAAACCTGCCCTTCTTTCCACACTACTCCCTCTCTGTTTCCATGTTTCCCCTTCTCTTCACACTCCCCCTCCTGCACATCAACCCAACTCCCCCAGCACACACCATTACACCCCTACACCTCTTGCAGCGTCATGGGCTCCCCACCAATAATAGAGAATTAATGCAGTGGTCAGTGAACGACCCAGTTTTTGCCTGCCTCAGTGTACCGCTGCAAAAAAAAAATACAAAACAAAAAGAGAGAGAGAGAGTGGGAGGGAGACAGAGAGAGAAAGAAAGAGAGCGGAAAATTGTCGAGGAAAATGTGAAAAAAATGGAAACTGTAAACATGGAGGGAAAAAAATTTCGAAAACAAAGGAAAAATGGAAAAACACTATAATTTTTTTGTCCCTTTTGGAAATCGAGAACATAGAGGTGAGGGGGGAGGGGGTGGGGAGGGGGTTTTGGAGAGGGGGGAGTTAAAAAAACACTTGGGAAACTGCAAAAAAAACTTTGGAAATGTGAAAGATAAAAGAGATCTTCCCGAATAAATTGATGATGTTTTCGCTACAGGTTGCCATGACAACCTGGTTTTATAATATACTTTTTTGAGATGAAACTCTTTCTGGAAACTTTTTTTTCTTTCACCCTGACCAGGATATCTGAAAAGTTCACTTCTATATTACCTTAAAACTTCAGTTCTATATTACCTTAAAAGTTCACTTCTATATTACCTTAAAAGTTCACTTCTATATTACCTTAAAAGTTCACTTCTATATTACCTTAAAAGTTCAGTTCTATAATATTACCTTAAAAGTTCAGTTCTATAATATTACCTTAAAAGTTCAGTTCTATAATATTACCTTAAAAGTTCAGTTCTATATTACCTTAAAAGTTCAGTTCTATAACATTACCTTAAAAGTTCAGTTCTATAATATTACCTTAAAAGTTCAGTTCTATAATATTACCTTAAAAGTTCAGTTCTATAATATTACCTTAAAAGTTCAGTTCTATATTACCTTAAAAGTTCAGTTCTATAACATTACCTTAAAAGTTCAGTTCTATAATATTACCTTAAAAGTTCAGTTCTATAATATTACCTTAAAAGTTCAGTTCTATATTACCTTAAAAGTTCAGTTCTATATTACCTTAAAAGTTCAGTTCTATATTACCTTAAAAGTTCAGTTCTATAACATTACCTTAAAAGTTCAGTTCTATAATATTACCTTAAAAGTTCAGTTCTATAATATTACCTTAAAAGTTGAATCGTACATTATCAGTAATCTTCAGAAAGGTGAAGTGGTATAAGGAAAAACTCTCAACATTACGTTATACCAGGCAGAGGACTCAGTACAGTGAACCCTGGTTATACCAGGCAGAGGACTCAGTACAGTGAACCCTGGTTATACCAGGCAGAGGACTCAGTACAGTGAACCCTGGTTATACCAGCCAGAGGACTCAGTACAGTGAACCCTGGTTATACCAGGCAGAGGACTCAGTACAGTGAACCCTGGTTATACCAGGCAGAGGACTCAGTACAGTGAACCCTGGTTATACCAGGCAGAGGACTCAGTACAGTGAACCCTGGTTATACCAGGCAGAGGACTCAGTACAGTGAACCCTGGTTATACCAGGAAGAGGACTCAGTACAGTGAACCCTGGTTATACCAGGAAGAGGACTCAGTACAGTGAACCCTGGTTATACCAGGCAGAGGACTCAGTACAGTGAACCCTGGTTATACCAGGCAGAGGACTCAGTACAGTGAACCCTGGTTATACCAGGCAGAGGACTCAGTACAGTGAACCCTGGTTATACCAGGCAGAGGACTCAGTACAGTGAACCCTGGTTATACCAGGCAGAGGACTCAGTACAGTGAACCCTGGTTATACCAGGCAGAGGACTCAGTACAGTGAACCCTGGTTATACCAGGCAGAGGACTCAGTACAGTGAACCCTGGTTATACCAGGCAGAGGACTCAGTACAGAGTGAACCCTGGTTATACCAGGCAGAGGACTCAGTACAGTGAACCCTGGTTATACCAGGCAGAGGACTCAGTACAGTGAACCCTGGTTATACCAGGCAGAGGACTCAGTACAGTGAACCCTGGTTATACCAGGCAGAGGACTCAGTACAGTGAACCCTGGTTATACCAGGCAGAGGACTCAGTACAGAGTGAACCCTGGTTATACCAGGCAGAGGACTCAGTACAGAGTGAACCCTGGTTATACCAGGCAGAGGACTCAGTACAGAGTGAACCCTGGTTATACCAGGCAGAGGACTCAGTACAGTGAACCCTGGTTATACCAGGCAGAGGACTCAGTACAGTGAACCCTGGTTATACCAGGCAGAGGACTCAGTACAGTGAACCCTGGTTATACCAGGCAGAGGACTCAGTACAGTGAACCCTGGTTATACCAGGCAGAGGACTCAGTACAGTGAACCCTGGTTATACCAGGCAGAGGACTCAGTACAGTGAACCCTGGTTATACCAGAGGACTCAGTACAGAGCGAACCCTGGTTATACCAGAGGACTCAGTACAGAGTGAACCCTGGTTATACCAGACAGAGGACTCAGTACAGAGCGAACCCTGGTTATACCAGAGGACTCAGTACAGAGTGAACCCTGGTTATACCAGGCAGAGGACTCAGTACAGTGAACCCTGGTTATACCAGGCAGAGGACTCAGTACAGAGTGAACCCTGGTTATACCAGGCAGAGGACTCAGTACAGAGAACCCTGGTTATACCAGGCAGAGGACTCAGTACAGAGTGAACCCTGGTTATACCAGGCAGAGGACTCAGTACAGAGTGAACCCTGGTTATACCAGGCAGAGGACTCAGTACAGTGAACCCTGGTTATACCAGGCAGAGGACTCAGTACAGTGAACCCTGGTTATACCAGGCAGAGGACTCAGTACAGTGAACCCTGGTTATACCAGGCAGAGGACTCAGTACAGAGTGAACCCTGGTTATACCAGGCAGAGGACTCAGTACAGAGTGAACCCTGGTTATACCAGGCAGAGGACTCAGTACAGAGTGAACCCTGGTTATACCAGGCAGAGGACTCAGTACAGTGAACCCTGGTTATACCAGGCAGAGGACTCAGTACAGAGTGAACCCTGGTTATACCAGGCAGAGGACTCAGTACAGAGTGAACCCTGGTTATACCAGGCAGAGGACTCAGTACAGTGAACCCTGGTTATACCAGGCAGAGGACTCAGTACAGAGTGAACCCTGGTTATACCAGGCAGAGGACTCAGTACAGAGTGAACCCTGGTTATACCAGGCAGAGGACTCAGTACAGAGTGAACCCTGGTTATACCAGGCAGAGGACTCAGTACAGAGTGAACCCTGGTTATACCAGGCAGAGGACTCAGTACAGAGTGAACCCTGGTTATACCAGGCAGAGGACTCAGTACAGAGTGAACCCTGGTTATACCAGGCAGAGGACTCAGTACAGTGAACCCTGGTTATACCAGGCAGAGGACTCAGTACAGAGTGAACCCTGGTTATACCAGGCAGAGGACTCAGTACAGAGTGAACCCTGGTTATACCAGGCAGAGGACTCAGTACAGAGTGAACCCTGGTTATACCAGGCAGAGGACTCAGTACAGAGTGAACCCTGGTTATACCAGGCAGAGGACTCAGTACAGAGTGAACCCTGGTTATACCAGGCAGAGGACTCAGTACAGAGTGAACCCTGGTTATACCAGGCAGAGGACTCAGTACAGAGTGAACCCTGGTTATACCAGGCAGAGGACTCAGTACAGAGTGAACCCTGGTTATACCAGGCAGAGGACTCAGTACAGAGTGAACCCTGGTTATACCAGGCAGAGGACTCAGTACAGTGAACCCTGGTTATACCAGGCAGAGGACCCAGTACAGAGTGAACCCTGGTTATACCAGGCAGAGGACTCAGTACAGAGTGAACCCTGGTTATACCAGGCAGAGGACTCAGTACAGTGAACCCTGGTTATACCAGGCAGAGGACTCAGTACAGTGAACCCTGGTTATACCAGGCTCAGTACAGGAACCCTGGTTATACCAGGCAGAGGACTCAGTACAGAGTGAACCCTGGTTATACCAGGCAGAGGACTCAGTACAGAGTGAACCCTGGTTATACCAGGCAGAGGACTCAGTACAGAGTGAACCCTGGTTATACCAGGCAGAGGACTCAGTACAGAGTGAACCCTGGTTATACCAGGCAGAGGACTCAGTACAGTGAACCCTGGTTATACCAGGCAGAGGACTCAGTACAGTGAACCCTGGTTATACCAGGCAGAGGACTCAGTACAGAGTGAACCCTGGTTATACCAGGCAGAGGACTCAGTACAGAGTGAACCCTGGTTATACCAGGCAGAGGACTCAGTACAGTGAACCCTGGTTATACCAGGCAGAGGACTCAGTACAGTGAACCCTGGTTATACCAGGCAGAGGACTCAGTACAGAGTGAACCCTGGTTATACCAGGCAGAGGACTCAGTACAGTGAACCCTGGTTATACCAGGCAGAGGACTCAGTACAGAGTGAACCCTGGTTATACCAGGCAGAGGACTCAGTACAGTGAACCCTGGTTATACCAGGCAGAGGACTCAGTACAGTGAACCCTGGTTATACCAGGCAGAGGACTCAGTACAGTGAACCCTGGTTATACCAGGCAGAGGACTCAGTACAGTGAACCCTGGTTATACCAGGCAGAGGACTCAGTACAGTGAACCCTGGTTATACCAGGCAGAGGACTCAGTACAGAGTGAACCCTGGTTATACCAGGCAGAGGACTCAGTACAGAGTGAACCCTGGTTATACCAGGCAGAGGACTCAGTACAGAGTGAACCCTGGTTATACCAGGCAGAGGACTCAGTACAGAGTGAACCCTGGTTATACCAGGCAGAGGACTCAGTACAGAGTGAACCCTGGTTATACCAGGCAGAGGACTCAGTACAGAGTGAACCCTGGTTATACCAGGCAGAGGACTCAGTACAGAGTGAACCCTGGTTATACCAGGCAGAGGACTCAGTACAGAGTGAACCCTGGTTATACCAGGCAGAGGACTCAGTACAGAGTGAACCCTGGTTATACCAGGCAGAGGACTCAGTACAGAGTGAACCCTGGTTATACCAGGCAGAGGACTCAGTACAGAGTGAACCCTGGTTAGACCAGGCAGAGGACTCAGTACAGAGAACCCTGGTTATACCAGGCAGAGGACTCAGTACAGAGTGAACCCTGGTTATACCAGGCAGAGGACTCAGTACAGAGTGAACCCTGGTTATACCAGGCAGAGGACTCAGTACAGAGTGAACCCTGGTTATACCAGGCAGAGGACTCAGTACAGAGTGAACCCTGGTTATACCAGGCAGAGGACTCAGTACAGAGTGAACCCTGGTTATACCAGGCAGAGGACTCAGTACAGAGTGAACCCTGGTTATACCAGGCAGAGGACTCAGTACAGAGTGAACCCTGGTTATACCAGGCAGAGGACTCAGTACAGAGTGAACCCTGGTTATACCAGGCAGAGGACTCAGTACAGAGTGAACCCTGGTTATACCAGGCAGAGGACTCAGTACAGAGTGAACCCTGGTTATACCAGGCAGAGGACTCAGTACAGAGTGAACCCTGGTTATACCAGACAGAGGACTCAGTACAGAGTGAACCCTGGTTATACCAGGCAGAGGACTCAGTACAGAGTGAACCCTGGTTATACCAGGCAGAGGACTCAGTACAGAGTGAACCCTGGTTATACCAGGCAGAGGACTCAGTACAGAGTGAACCCTGGTTATACCAGGCAGAGGACTCAGTACAGAGCGAACCCTGGTTATACCAGAGGACTCAGTACAGAGTGAACCCTGGTTATACCAGACAGAGGACTCAGTACAGAGCGAACCCTGGTTATACCAGGCAGAGAGCGACCCTGGTTAGTACAGAGTGAACCCTGGTTATACCAGGCAGAGGACTCAGTACAGAGCGAACCCTGGTTATACCAGAGGACTCAGTACAGAGTGAACCCTGGTTATACCAGGCAGAGGACTCAGTACAGAGTGAACCCTGGTTATACCAGGCAGAGGACTCAGTACAGAGTGAACCCTGGTTATACCAGACAGAGGACTCAGTACAGAGTGAACCCTGGTTATACCAGACAGAGGACTCAGTACAGAGTGAACCCTGGTTATACCAGACAGAGGACTCAGTACAGAGTGAACCCTGGTTATACCAGGCAGAGGACTCAGTACAGAGTGAACCCTGGTTATACCAGGCAGAGGACTCAGTACAGAGTGAACCCTGGTTATACCAGACAGAGGACTCAGTACAGAGTGAACCCTGGTTATACCAGGCAGAGGACTCAGTACAGAGTGAACCCTGGTTATACCAGACAGAGGACTCAGTACAGAGTGAACCCTGGTTATACCAGGCAGAGGACTCAGTACAGTGAACCCTGGTTATACCAGGCAGAGGACTCAGTACAGAGTGAACCCTGGTTATACCAGGCAGAGAACTCAGTACAGAGTGAACCCTGGTTATACCAGGCAGAGGACTCAGTACAGTGAACCCTGGTTATACCAGGCAGAGGACTCAGTACAGTGAACCCTGGTTATACCAGGCAGAGGACTCAGTACAGAGTGAACCCTGGTTATACCAGGCAGAGGACTCAGTACAGAGTGAACCCTGGTTATACCAGGCAGAGGACTCAGTACAGAGTGAACCCTGGTTATACCAGGCAGAGGACTCAGTACAGAGTGAACCCTGGTTATACCAGGCAGAGGACTCAGTACAGAGTGAACCCTGGTTATACCAGGCAGAGGACTCAGTACAGAGTGAACCCTGGTTATACCAGACAGAGGACTCAGTACAGAGTGAACCCTGGTTATACCAGGCAGAGGACTCAGTACAGAGTGAACCCTGGTTATACCAGGTAGAGGACTCAGTACAGAGTGAACCCTGGTTATACCAGGCAGAGGACTCAGTACAGAGTGAACCCTGGTTATACCAGACAGAGGACTCAGTACAGAGTGAACCCTGGTTATACCAGGCAGAGGACTCAGTACAGAGTGAACCCTGGTTATACCAGTCAGAGGACTTATACCCTGGTTATACCAGGCAGAGGACTCAGTACAGTGAACCCTGGTTATACCAGGCAGAGGACTCAGTACAGAGTGAACCCTGGTTATACCAGGCAGAGGACTCAGTACAGAGTGAACCCTGGTTATACCAGGCAGAGGACTCAGTACAGAGTGAACCCTGGTTATACCAGGCAGAGGACTCAGTACAGAGTGAACCCTGGTTATACCAGGCAGAGGACTCAGTACAGAGTGAACCCTGGTTATACCAGGCAGAGGACTCAGTACAGAGTGAACCCTGGTTATACCAGACAGAGGACTCAGTACAGAGTGAACCCTGGTTATACCAGGCAGAGGACTCAGTACAGAGTGAACCCTGGTTATACCAGACAGAGAGACTCAGTACAGAGTGAACCCTGGTTATACCAGGCAGAGGACTCAGTACAGAGTGAACCCTGGTTACACCAGGCAGAGGACTCAGTACAGAGTGAACCCTGGTTATACCAGGCAGAGGACTCAGTACAGAGTGAACCCTGGTTATACCAGACAGAGGACTCAGTACAGAGTGAACCCTGGTTATACCAGGCAGAGGACTCAGTACAGAGTGAACCCTGGTTATACCAGGCAGAGGACTCAGTACAGAGTGAACCCTGGTTATACCAGGCAGAGGACTCAGTACAGAGTGAACAATGGTTATACCAGACAGAGGACTGAGTACAGAGTGAACCCTGGTTATACCAGGCAGAGGACTCAGTACAGAGTGAACCCTGGTTATACCAGACAGAGGACTCAGTACAGAGTGAACCCTGGTTATACCAGGCAGAGGACTCAGTACAGAGTGAACCCTGGTTATACCAGACAGAGGACTCAGTACAGAGTGAACCCTGGTTATACCAGGCAGAGGACTCAGTACAGAGTGAACCCTGGTTATACCAGACAGAGGACTCAGTACAGAGTGAACCCTGGTTATACCAGACAGAGGACTCAGTACAGAGTGAACCCTGGTTATACCAGGCAGAGGACTCAGTACAGAGTGAACCCTGGTTATACCAGACAGAGGACTCAGTACAGAGTGAACCCTGGTTATACCAGGCAGAGGACTCAGTAGAGAGTGAACCCTGGTTATACCAGACAGAGGACTCAGTACAGAGTGAACCCTGGTTATACCAGGCAGAGGACTCAGTACAGAGTGAACCCTGGTTATACCAGGCAGAGGACTCAGTACAGAGTGAACCCTGGTTATACCAGGCAGAGGACTCAGTACAGAGTGAACAATGGTTATACCAGACAGAGGACTGAGTACAGAGTGAACCCTGGTTATACCAGGCAGAGGACTCAGTACAGAGTGAACCCTGGTTATACCAGACAGAGGACTCAGTACAGAGTGAACCCTGGTTATACCAGGCAGAGGACTCAGTACAGAGTGAACCCTGGTTATACCAGACAGAGGACTCAGTACAGAGTGAACCCTGGTTATACCAGGCAGAGGACTCAGTACAGAGTGAACCCTGGTTATACCAGACAGAGGACTCAGTACAGAGTGAACCCTGGTTATACCAGACAGAGGACTCAGTACAGAGTGAACCCTGGTTATACCAGGCAGAGGACTCAGTACAGAGTGAACCCTGGTTATACCAGACAGAGGACTCAGTACAGAGTGAACCCTGGTTATACCAGGCAGAGGACTCAGTAGAGAGTGAACCCTGGTTATACCAGACAGAGGACTCAGTACAGAGTGAACCCTGGTTATACCAGGCAGAGGACTCAGTAGAGAGTGAACCCTGGTTATACCAGGCAGAGGACTCGGTACAGAGTGAACCCTGGTTATACCAGGCAGAGGACTCACACGGGTTTAGAGCTTCTGACAATTAAGTACAATCTATATTATCACTTTTCTACGTTTATGGTAAACAATCCCTTGGATCAAGAGCTCTTTACAGCACAAAAGAAAATTTCTCAATAACAAGTGAGTATAAAAGAGAGAGAGAGAGAGAGAGAGAGAGAGAGAGAGAGAGAGAGAGAGAGAGAGAGAGAGAGAGAGCACTTCACCATCTGCTGTGGCGAGTCCAGAGACGACAGGATAAAAGCATTTAGCTCCCACACTCCAGGATTATCTTCCTGTGTGTGTGTGTGTGTGTGTGTGTGTGTGTGTGTGTGTGTGTGTGTGTGTGTGTGTGTGTGTGTGTGTGTGTGTGTGTGTGTGTGTGTGTGTGTGTGGAAGGGGGTAGAAGCGGCTACACAGTCACACGGGCGGTAGATAAAAGATTTTATTCGGATTATTGTCCTCCCCCCTCCCCCCAAGAACAGAAACCCAGGATAACCCAGTAAAATCACTCAGTCTGGCTTATTCCTATGGGAGGGTTCTTTGATC
The DNA here is from genome assembly GCF_038502225.1 of Cherax quadricarinatus. Lineage (NCBI taxonomy): Eukaryota > Metazoa > Arthropoda > Malacostraca > Decapoda > Parastacidae > Cherax > Cherax quadricarinatus. Next base: position 14,352,988 of record NC_091352.1, on the reverse strand, counting down.
CTCTTCCCCAGGATGCGACTCACAACAGCCCGCTAACACCCAGGCACCTACCTACTTCCAGGTGAACTGGGACAAAAGCTGTAAGGAAACACGTCCAACATTTTTACTGGTGTCGGGGTCAAACCCAGGTCCTTCACCTGATCCACAATACCTACACAACCCATACATAACGTGATCCCCATTTGTACCTTGCAGGTAGGCCGTACTTGAGAGGCCTGTCCCTCACTCTCGACTAGACCTAGGGGACAGGCTGGGCTCCGACACGTATACCAATACAACGCCTCTAACAGTTCAACAGTTGTATCCTTGCTACCATCACCTCTTAAATCGAACCTTAACAAAAATCCCATTTTGTAAAAGAGACCTTAACGTACACACTATCTAGTAGTGATAAGTTCAACTTGAGGCGTTGAAGAATGCCCTTCCCAGGTAGGACATTAATCGGGAAGCACTAGGCCCGTAGGGACTGTGCAACACCCGAGGAATGGGAAGCCATTAGGTATCATCCTGGGGGCTCTCAGGCAGAGACAGAGAGATAGATATCTGGCTGAGCAAGCCTGGCTTAAAGGAGAGAGGGTGAGATACGGCCAGCGCAGGCACTCACCACCAAATCATTACCTCATTTGCATTCAGCTTGTCTGTCAGCATTGCCCAGTTGTCTGTCTAGAGTTGCGTTAGTCGATACTGGTGACGAACACACCTCTCCACCTCCAATATTACTGCCTAACACTAGGTGTGAGGGGAAACATTGTAGACACTAGGTGAGGGAAACATTGTCGACACTAGGTGAGGGAAACATTGTAGACACTAGGTGAGGGAAACATTGTAGACACTAGGTGAGAGAAACAGTGTAGACACTAGGTGAGGGAAACATTGTCGACACTAGGTGAGGGAAACATTGTCGACACTAGGTGAGGGAAACATTGTCGACACTAGGTGAGGGAAACATTGTCGACACTAGGTGAGGGAAACATTGTCGACACTAGGTGAGGGAAACATTGTCGACACTAGGTGAGGGAAACATTGTCGACACTAGGTGAGGGAAACATTGTCGACACTAGGTGAGGGAAACATTGTAGACACTAGGTGAGAGAAACAGTGTAGACAATAGGTGAGGGAAACATTGTAGACACTAGGTGAGGGAAACAGTGTAGACACTAGGTGACGGAAACATTGTAGACACTAGGTGAGTGAAACATTGTAGACACTAGGTGAGTAAAACATTGTAGACACTAGGTGAGAGAAACATTGTCGACACTAAGTGAGGGAAACATTGTAGACACTAGGTGAGTGAAACATTGTAGACACTAGGTGAGTGAAACATTGTAGACACTAGGTGAGTGAAACATTGTAGACACTAGGTGAGAGAAACATTGTCGACACTAGGTGAGGGAAATACTGTCGACACTAGGTGAGGGAAACATTGTAGACACTAGGTGAGTGAAACATTGTAGACACTAGGTGAGTGAAACATTGTAGACACTAGGTGAGAGAAACATTGTCGACACTAGGTGAGGGAAACATTGTAGACACTAGGTGAGTGAAACATTGTAGACACTAGGTGAGTAAAACATTGTAGACACTAGGTGAGGGAAACATTGTAGACACTAGGTGAGTGAAACATTGTAGACACTAGGTGAGTGAAACATTGTGGACACTAGGTCAGGGAAACATTGTAGACACTAGGTGAGTGAAACATTGTAGACACTAGGTGAGTGAAACATTGTAGACACTAGGTGAGGGAAACATTGTAGACACTAGGTGAGTGAAACATTGTAGACACTAGGTGAGTGAAACATTGTAGACACTAGGTGAGTGAAATATTGTAGACACTAGGTGAGGGAAACATTGTAGACACTAGGTGAGTGAAACATTGTAGACACTAGGTGAGTGAAACAGTGTAGACACTAGGTGAGGGAAACATTGTAGACACTAGGTGAGAGAAACATTGTAGACACTAGGTGAGTGAAACATTGTCGACACTAGGTGAGGGAAACATTGTCGACACTAGGTGAGGGAAACATTGTAGACACTAGGTGAGTGAAACATTGTAGACACTAGGTGAGTGAAACATTGTAGACACTAGGTGAGGGAAAGTGTAGACACTAGGTGAGGGAAACAGTGTAGACACTAGGTGAGTGAAACATTGTCGACACTAGGTGAGGGAAACATTGTCGACACTAGGTGAGTGAAACATTGTAGACACTAGGTGAGTGAAACATTGTAGACACTAGGTGAGGGAAACATTGTAGACACTAGGTGAGTGAAACATTGTAGACACTAGGTGAGGGAAAGTGTAGACACTAGGTGAGTGAAACATTGTAGACACTAGGTGAGTGAAACATTGTAGACACTAGGTGAGGGAAACATTGTAGACACTAGGTGAGTGAAACATTGTAGACACTAGGTGAGTGAAACATTGTCGACACTAGGTGAGGGAAACATTGTAGACACTAGGTGAGTGAAACATTGTAGACACTAGGTGAGTGAAACATTGTAGACACTAGGTGAGGGAAACATTGTAGACACTAGGTGAGTGAAACATTGTAGACACTAGGTGAGTGAAACATTGTAGACACTAGGTGAGTGAAATATTGTAGACACTAGGTGAGGGAAACATTGTAGACACTAGGTGAGTGAAACATTGTAGACACTAGGTGAGTGAAACAGTGTAGACACTAGGTGAGGGAAACATTGTAGACACTAGGTGAGAGAAACATTGTAGACACTAGGTGAGTGAAACATTGTCGACACTAGGTGAGGGAAACATTGTCGACACTAGGTGAGGGAAACATTGTAGACACTAGGTGAGTGAAACATTGTAGACACTAGGTGAGTGAAACATTGTAGACACTAGGTGAGGGAAAGTGTAGACACTAGGTGAGGGAAACAGTGTAGACACTAGGTGAGTGAAACATTGTCGACACTAGGTGAGGGAAACATTGTCGACACTAGGTGAGTGAAACATTGTAGACACTAGGTGAGTGAAACATTGTAGACACTAGGTGAGGGAAACATTGTAGACACTAGGTGAGGGAAACATTGTAGACACTAGGTGAGTGAAACATTGTAGACACTAGGTGAGTGAAACATTGTAGACACTAGGTGAGGGAAACATTGTAGACACTAGGTGAGTGAAACATTGTAGACACTAGGTGAGTGAAACATTGTAGACACTAGGTGAGTGAAACATTGTAGACACTAGGTGAGTGAAACATTGTAGACACTAGGTGAGAGAAACAGTGTAGACACTAGGTGAGGGAAACATTGTAGACACTAGGTGAGGGAAACATTGTAGACAATAGGTGAGGGAAACATTGTAAACACTAGGTGAGGGAAACATTGTCGACACTAGGTGAGTGAAACATTGTAGACACTAGGTGAGGGAAACATTGTAGACACTAGGTGAGGGAAACATTGTAGACACTAGGTGAGGGAAACAGTGTAGACACTAGGTGAGGGAAACATTGTAGACACTAGGTGAGGGAAACATTGTCGACACTAGGTGAGGGAAAGTGTAGACACTAGGTGAGGGAAACAGTGTAGACACTAGGCGAGGGAAACATTGTAGACACTAGGTGAGGGAAACATTGTAGACACTAGGTGAGGGAAACATTGTAGACACTAGGTGAGGGAAAGTGTAGACACTAGGTGAGGGAAACATTGTAGACACTAGGTGAGGGAAACATTGTAGACAATAGGTGAGGGAAACATTGTAGACACTAGGTGAGGGAAACATTGTAGACACTAGGTGAGTGAAACATTGTAGACACTAGGTGAGGGAAACATTGTAGACACTAGGTGAGGGAAACATTGTAGACACTAGGTGAGAGAAACAGTGTAGACACTAGGTGAGGGAAACATTGTAGACACTAGGTGAGGGAAACATTGTAGACACTAGGTGAGTGAAACATTGTAGACACTAGGTGTAGACACTAGGTGAGGGAAACAGTGTAGACACTAGGTGAGGGAAACATTGTAGACACTAGGTGAGGGAAACATTGTAGACACTAGGTGAGGGAAAGTGTAGACACTAGGTGAGGGAAACAGTGTAGACACTAGGTGAGGGAAACATTGTAGACACTAGGCGAGGGAAACATTGTAGACACTAGGTGAGGGAAACAGTGTAGACACTAGGCGAGGGAAACATTGTAGACACTAGGTGAGGGAAACATTGTAGACACTAGGTGAGGGAAACAGTGTAGACACTAGGCGAGGGAAACATTGTAGACACTAGGTGAGGGAAACAGTGTAGACACTAGGTGAGGGAAACATTGTAGACACTAGGTGAGGGAAACAGTGTAGACACTAGGTGAGGGAAACATTGTAGACACTAGGTGAGGGAAACAGTGTAGACACTAGGCGAGGGAAACATTGTAGACACTAGGTGAGGGAAACAGTGTAGACACTAGGTGAGGGAAACATTGTAGACACTAGGTGAGGGAAACATTGTAGACACTAGGTGAGGCGAAACGTTCTAAACAGTAGATGAAGCAAAACGTTCCAGACAACATACGTTAAGTCACATAACAAAGTTGATGATACTAAACTCAATATGCACATAGTGAAAATAATTCAATATGGTTCATCGGGCAGTAGAAAGCACCAAATCTGTGTAGGCCTACAAGCCTACACAGATTTGGTGCCATTATGTAGAGAGATGTACAGCTTCAGGGACCTAAAACACGATAATCAAGAGTCAATAACTTCAGTGATACAAAGAGAGAATTATTGTGTAAAACTGTGTGTGTACTCACCTAATTTTGGTTGCAGGGGTCGAGACATAGCTCCTGGCCCCGCCTCTTCACTGGTCGCTACTAGGTCCACTCTTTCCCTGCCCCATGAGCGTCATCATACCTCATCTTAAAACTATGTATGGATCCTGCCTCCACTACGTCACTTTCCAGATTATTCCACTTCCTGACAACTCTGTGACTGAAGAAATACTTCCTGACATCCCTCTGACCAATCTGAGTCTTCAAATTTCAATTGCTCTGTTGCTGTATCCCATCTCTGGAACATCCTATCTTTGTCCACCTTGTCAATTCCGCACAGTATTTTATATGTCATTATCATGTCCCCTTATCTCTCCTGTCCTCCACGTTAGGTCGATTTCCCTTAACCTTTCTTTGTAGGACATGCCCCTTAGCTCCGGGACTAGTCTTGTTGCAAACCTTTGCATTTTCTCTAATTTCTTGACGTGCTTGACCAGGTGTGGGTTCCAAATTGGTACTGCATACCTCAATGTACTCACCTATTTGTGGTTGCAGGGGTCGATTCATAGCTCCTGGCCCAGCCTCTTCACTGATTGCTACTAGGTCCTCTCTCTTCCTGCCCCATGAGCTTTATCATACCTCGCCTTAAAACTATGCATGGTTCCCGCCTCCACTACGTCATTTTCTAGGCCATTCCACGGCCTGGCCACTCTATGACTGAAGAAATACTTTCTAACATCCCTTTGATTCATATGAGTCTTCAACTTCCAATTGTGACCTCTTGTGTCTGTGTCCCATCTCTGGAACATCCTGTCTTTGTCCACCTTGTCTATTCCGCGCAGTATTTTATATGTCGTTATCATGTCTCCCCTGAGCCTCCTGTCCTCCAGTGTCGTCAGGCCGATTTCCCTCAACCTTTCTTCGTAGGACAATCCCCGTAGCTCTGGGACTAGTCTTGTTGCAAACCTTTGCACTTTCTCTAATTTCTTGACGTGCTTGACTAGGTGTGGATTCCAAACTGGTGCTGCATACTCCAGTATGGGCCTGACGTAAATGGTATACAGAGTCTTGAACGAATCCTTGCCGAGGTATCGGAACGCTATCCGTAGGTTTGCCAGGCGCCCGTATGCTGCAGCAGTTATCTGATTGACGTGCGCCTCAGGAGATATGCTCGGTGTTATACTCACCCCCAGATCTTTTTCCTTGAGTGAAGTTTGCAGTCTTTGGCCATCTAAACTATATTGTGTCTGCGGTCTTCTTTGCCCTTCCCCAATCTTCATGACTTTGCATTTGGCAGGGTTAAACTCAAGGAGCCAGTTACTGGACCAGGCTTGTAGTCTGTCCAGGTCTCTTTGTAGTCCTGCCTGATCCTCATCCGATTTGATTCTTCTCATTAACTTCACATCATCTGCAAACAAGGACACTTCTGAGTCTATCCCTTCCGTTATGTCGTTCACATATACCAAGAACAGCACAGGTCCTAGGACTGACCCCTGTGGAACCCCACTTGTCACAGGCGCCCACTCTGACACCTCGTCACGTACCATGACTCGTTGTTGCCTCCCTGTCAGGTATTCTCTGATCCATTGCAGTGCCTTTCCTGTTATGTGTGCCTGATCCTCTAGCTTTTGCAGTAACCTCTTGTGAGGAACTGTGTCGAAGGCCTACTTGCAGTCCAAAAAAATGCAGTCGATCCACCCCTCTCTCTCTTGTCTTACTTCTGCCACCTTATCATAAAACTCTAGTAGGTTTGTGACACAGGATTTTCCTTCCCTGAAACCGTGCTGGTTGTCAATTATACACTTGTTTCTTTCCAGGTGCCCCACCACTCTCCTCCTGATGATCTTCTCCATGACCTTGCATACTATACACGTTAGTGACACAGGTCTGTAGTTTAGTGCCTCATGTCTGTCTCCCTTTTTAAAAATTGGGACTACATTTGCCATCTTCCATAACTCGGGGAGTTGCCCAGTTTCAAATGATGTGTTGAAGATCTTTGTTAATGGTACACACAATATCTCTGCTCCCTCTTTAAGGACCCACGGAGAGATGTTGTCTGGTCCCACCGCCTTTGAGGTGTCAAGTTCGCACAGCAGCTTCTTCACCTCCTCCTTGGTTATATGTATTTCATCCAGCACTTGCTGGTGCCCTCCCCCCTGTTCTGATTTCCTGGAGTCCTACTGGTTTCCACTGTAAATACTTCTTTAAATCTCCCGTTGAGCTCCTGACATACCTTCCGGTCGTTTCTTGTGAATTCCCCATCACCCTTCCTCAGTCTGATTACCTGGTCCTTGACTGTTGTTTTCCTCCTGATGTGGCTGTACAACAGCTTCGGGTCAGTCTTGACTTTCGTTGCTATGTCATTTTCGTATTGCCGCTGAGCCTCCCTTCTTATTTGTGCATATTCGTTTCTGGCTCTTCTGTGTGTGTGTGTGTGTGTGTGTGTGTGTGTGTGTGTGTGTGTGTGTGTGTGTGTGTGTGTGTGTGTGTGTGTGTGTGTGTGTGTGTGTGTGTGTGTATCTTGTGTATGTGTATTTATGTGCAAGTGTGTGTATTCTGTGTGTGTATTACATAGTATTGTGTGTATATACGTGTATTATATAACAGTTTACTACTGTAAGAGTAAAGCATCACCAGTCCGCTCTCAACTCCACAATACAATTAAAAACGCTACTTTTTTTGAAAATTTCACATTATAAAAGATAACCAAACCACTTTTAATAATAACAGAGGCAGTAACAATGCGAATTCCAGGGAAGAAAACAAAAGCAGCAGACGAAGCTCTTAATGAGATCACTTTTCGCTCTACAACATATCGCTCCTCTGCGTATCGCCGGTGACATGAAGACACTGGTTCCAGGTCTCGTTAAAAATTGCGTCGTTAACGCACATTTCAAGTATCTGTTTATTATCTATTCTTTGGCAGGGTAGAAGGGTGATCTGGTTAGAACCTCGACCCAGTCCTAGAGTCCGGTCCCAGACCCTCGAGGCCCACTTCAGGTAGATTCCTGGTAAGATTTCAATAACTGATTCGCGTTCTGAAATCCAGCTGCTGTGGGATTTCAACACAGGGGATTGCTTTGAAGACTTATTAGAATATAAAAAATCCAGAAAAATCCTGCAAGTTTTAGGAAATGTTTTCAGAAACATGGAAATTAAAAACTGCTGGAAGTCGCGGATGAGCCAGAGAATCCTAAAGTTTATCCTGGATAGTCTAAGGAGAGTGATGGATGGCTGGTCTGGATTACATCTTCCAGGATGAAGAGTAATGAAGACTTACAAGAGAATATTAATGTCAATATAATTAGAGGAACCAGCAATCAAGAGGAGGTCCTACAGCGCCTGGGAAACAAGAAGCAAATAATGGAAGAAAACACTTGTGTACAGTTCAGAGAATAATAAATGGACAGAAGTTGTTTTTAACAGTCTGTCAGTTATTTGTATACAGTTCAGCGCATAATAAGTGCAGAGAAGTTGTTTTCAACAGTCTGTTACTCACCTGTGTAGAGTTCGGAACATAATAACTGTACAGAGTTCCTTTTAAACTGACTGTTCGTCACTTTTGTGCAATTTAGGATTTTGTAAATGTAGAGTTGTTGTGAACAGTGAGTCAGTTTCACCATAGCATATATAACTAAAGGGGACAATGAGATTGCATTCAAGGAAGGAGAGAGCGGCTTCAACTCCTTGGATCATGAGTCTTTCACCAGCATCAAGGAACCTCCTGGCTTAAACCAGTTCACCAAAGATGAGTACCTAGGAGAGGAACTTCATGACGCCCATCCTGGACCACCACCAAGCCATAACTGGCAAGCCAGTCAAGCCAGGAGACAATAAAATCTAATGGATATAATTATAGCCATAATATTTAAAGGGGCGGACTGGTAAGCCAGTGGAAGGCCTCAGTCAGATGACCAAAAGCTCCACCTGAAGGTCGTCATATGACTAAGATCCGCGTCAGGAAATACCTGTACTGTTGCCTAACAAACCTTACCTACCTAAGCCAGAAAAGTGAAAGGGAAGTTGTAGAGAGAATGTGAAAAGTAAAAAGGGGAGATGTAGAGAGAAAGTAAAAAGGGGAGATGTAGAGAGAAAGTAAGAGGGGAGGTGTAGAGAGAAAGTAAGAGGGGAGGTGTAGAGAGAAAGTAAGAGGGGAGGTGTAGAGAGAAAGTAAGAGGGGAGGTGTAGAGAGAAAGTAAGAGGGGAGGTGTAGAGAGAAAGTAAGAGGGGAGGTGTAGAGAGAAAGTAAGAGGGGAGGTGTAGAGAGAAAGTAAGATGGGAGGTGTAGAGAGAAAGTAAGAGGGGAGGTGTAGAGAGAAAGGAGTAATGTCCTGGTCAGGTCGGAGAACAAATTATCACAAATTGTAATGAAACGAGAGATATTATCCCCTTCAATTTGGACTTTTTTTTTGGTGGATGTCCACTGGGACGGCGACAACGTCATTCACGAGACAGATGACCCATACAAACTGAAATCAATTGAGGCAACGCTAACTGAATCCACATCCACCTTTAACCTGTCAAGAGGAAATTTAAAACGTGATGTGTTAAGCAAGCGTCACCTGAAGAACCCCATAGGCCAGCACCAAGTTCTGTCAAGCATCACCTAGCACATGACAGCATCACCTAGCACATGACAGCAACACCAAGTTCACTCTAGCATCACCTAGCTTAGTATACTGTAGCATCACCTAGCAGGTGACAGCAGACTCAGTATACTGTAGCATAACCTAGCAGGTGACAGCAGACTCAGTATACTGTAGCATAACCTAGCAGGTGACAGCAGACTCAGTATACTGTAGCATCACCTAGCAGGTGACAGCAGACTCAGTATACTGTAGCATCACCTAGCAGGTGACAGCAGACTCAGTATACTGTAGCATCACCTAGCAGGTGACAGCAGACTCAGTATACTGTAGCATCACCTAGCAGGTGACAGCAGACTCAGTATACTGTAGCATCACCTAGCAGGTGACAGCAGACTCAGTATACTGTAGCATCACCTAGCAGGTGACAGCAGACTCAGTATACTGTAGCATCACCTAGCAGGTGACAGCAGACTCAGTATACTGTAGCATCACCTAGAAGGTGACAGCAGACTCAGTATACTGTAGCATCACCTAGCAGGTGACAGCAGACTCAGTATACTGTAGCATCACCTAGCAGGTGACAGCAGACTCAGTATACTGTAGCATCACCTAGCAGGTGACAGCAGACTCAGTATACTGTAGCATCACCTAGCAGGTGACAGCAGACTCAGTATACTGTAGCATCACCTAGCAGATGACAGCAGACTCAGTATACTGTAGCATCACCTAGCAGGTGACAGCAGACTCAGTATACTGTAGCATCACCTAGCAGGTGACAGCAGACTCAGTATACTGTAGCATCACCTAGCAGGTGACAGCAGACTCAGTATACTGTAGCATCACCTAGCAGGTGACAGCAGACTCAGTATACTGTAGCATCACCTAGCAGGTGACAGCAGACTCAGTATACTGTAGCATCACCTAGCAGGTGACAGCAGACTCAGTATACTGTAGCATCACCTAGCAGGTGACAGCAGACTCAGTATACTGTAGCATCACCTAGCAGGTGACAGCAGACTCAGTATACTGTAGCATCACCTAGCAGGTGACAGCAGACTCAGTATACTGTAGCATCACCTAGCAGGTGACAGCAGACTCAGTATACTGTAGCATCACCTAGCAGGTGACAGCAGACTCAGTATACTGTAGCATCACCTAGCAGGTGACAGCAGACTCAGTATACTGTAGCATCACCTAGCAGGTGACAGCAGACTCAGTATACTGTAGCATCACCTAGCAGGTGACAGCAGACTCAGTATACTGTAGCATCACCTAGCAGGTGACAGCAGACTCAGTATACTGTAGCATCACCTAGCAGGTGACAGCAGACTCAGTATACTGTAGCATCACCTAGCAGGTGACAGCAGACTCAGTATACTGTAGTATCACCTAGCAGGTGACAGCAGACTCAGTATACTGTAGCATCACCTAGCAGGTGACAGCAGACTCAGTATACTGTAGCATAACCTATAAACAACTACATTACCGTACATCTACTAGCTACTATGAGAAGTCACGTCCTCAAATAGATTGTGTTACTACGAGATATAATCTACAAACCTTCACATCCCAGACAAAAAAAGTTTTAGCAAGTATTAGATATGGTCCAGCACCTGGATGACGCAAGAAGTTCCGCTTCCACTCACCAGTATACATACTTATGCACTCTCCTCACTGCTTTTTATTCTGCTGAAAAGGACCTTAGCTGGAGGTCCAAATGTTCAGACCAGCATTCTTCCTCGTTTTAGTCGCTTGTGGGTTTTCCTCTCTCATTCATCAGTGTTCATTACACATATTTGCACCGTTATATATATATATATATATATATATATATATATATATATATATATATATATATATATATATATATATATATATATATATCAGCTTTGCCTTCGCTAAGAGGAATGCTCAGTAATATTAGATAGTAGCAAGTGTGTTACCATGTAGCACTTGGCTCCTTCATAACATATGAATGAAGCTCTCACATTCGTGTTTCTCACACTCTTCATATACTATTAAATCTTTTACATGGCCCTCTCGGCTTCACCTTTCCAAATCTCCAATCATTACAATATTCATGCGGGAGCGCTAAACTCTTAAGGGGTCATTCGGTGCCTGGAGAATGGGAGGTAATCAGGTTCAATCCTGGAGAAGAATACCTTCAGTTCCTTGGATAAAAGGCCGTTCAAAGGCGTCAAGGCACTCATCTTTAAAGGTTTAAATTTCCAAGGGCCCATCTTCACCATTTTTTTCCGATTTCTATGAGACTGTTACATTTTCAATGCTTATAAGACTTTCGTCAGATCGAAAAAAAATAAATTCTCCGAAATGTTTTTCAATCTGTGTTATGAAAGTCCCAGGCAATGTTTACTGTGTGTGTGTGTGTGTGTGTGTGTGTTGTGTGTGTGTGTGTGTGTGTGTGTGTGTGTGTGTGTGTGTGTGTGTGTGTGTGTGTGTGTGTGTGTGTGTGTGTGTTTGTACTCACCTATTTGTGGTTGCAGGGGTCGATTCACAGCTCCTGGCCCCGAGTGTGTGCGTGTGTGTGCACTTTCCGAGTTGTGTTTACGGTGGCCCCGCCCCTTAAGCTTCAATCTCCGGCATTATTGGTTCCTGGCCTAGTGAGCCCAACCATACGTACTCTTGAAACTGTGCATTGAGTTTGCCTCTACCGCTTCTTCATATAGCTCACGCTATCTATTTACCACTCTGAGACTAAAAAGTATTTCCTAACATCCCTGTAGCTTATCTGTCTTTAGGTTTCCCTCTATGATCCCTTGATCTATGATCCCTTGATCTATAATCCCTTGATCTATGATCCCTTGATCTATGATCCCTTGATCTATGATCCCTTGATCTATGATCCCTTGATCTATGATCCCTTGATCTATGATCCCTTGATCAATGCCTCATTTGGAAAAGTCTGTCCCTATCCGCTCTGCCAAACCCTCTAAATATCTTGTATGTTGTGAGCATGTTTTCCTTAATCCTTCTTTCTTTAAACTGTCAGATTCTATTCCTTTAGTCTCTCTTCATAACACAATCCCCTCAACTCTGGGACTAGTCTTGTTGCAAACCTTTGAACCTTTTCTAGTTTTCGTATATGCTTCATCAGGTTAGGGACTCCATGCTAGTGCTACATACTCTATGGCTGCCCAACATATGTCGTGTAGAGAGTTCTAAAAGATTCTACTGAGGTTTCTAAAGACAGTTCGGAGATTACCTATCCTCGTATATGATACAGATGTTATTAGATAAATGTGCACCTCTGGTGATATTTTGGGTGTGACGTTCACTCCTCGTCTCTCTTCATCGCCAGTTTTCACGACCTTGCACTTGCTAGGGTTAAACTCCAGTAACCACGTGTCTGACCATTCTTGCAGGTTCTCACGCTCTACCTGCAGCCCGCGCCTATCCTCCCCAGTGTGTTCTCATAAGTTGTCGGTAATTAACGAAGAATGAAACAGACGAGACAATCTCCTCCGGCAGGTCGTTTACATATATTAAGAATAATTAAAGCCCTATAACTGATCCTTGAGGAACCCCATTTGTTACATATTCCCCATGCTATGTACGTGAGTGTTCTGGGAGAACCCATTCTTCCATGGAATGGAAGGTCGTTATTCGCAGACAACTGTGTGTTAGTGTCTATCAGTGTCATCAAACAACACTGATAATACTGGACAGTACCATCAAGCAACACTGATAATACTGGACAGACGCATCATGCAACACTGATAATACTGGACAGTGTCAAGCAACACTGATAATACTGGACAGTGTCAAGCAACACTGATAATACTGGACAGTACCATCATGCAACACTGATAATACTGAACAGTGCCATCATGCAACAGATAATATCGGACAGTGTCATCAAGTAACACTGATAATACTGGACATTGTCAAGCAAGAATGATAAAACTGGAAGTGTCACCAAGCAACACTGATAATACTGGACAGTGCCATCATGCAACACTGATAATACTGGACAGTGCCATCATGCAACACTGATAATACTGGACAGTGCCATCATGCAACACTGATACTATTGGACAGTGTCACCAAGCAACACTGATAATACTGGACAGTGTCATCATGCAACACTGATACTATTGGACAGTGTCACCAAGCAACACTGATAATACTGGACAGTACCATCATGCAACACTGATACTATTGGACAGTGTCACCAAGCAACACTGATAATACTGGACAGTGCCATCATGCAACACTGATACTATTGGACAGTGTCACCACATAACACTGATAATACTGGACAGTGCCATCATGCAACACTGATACTATTGGACAGTGTCACCAAGCAACACTGATAATACTGGACAGTGCCATCATGCAACACTGATACTATTGGACAGTGTCACCAAGCAACACTGATAATACTGGACAGTGCCATCATGCAACACTGATACTATTGGACAGTGTCACCACATAACACTGATAATACTGGACAGTACCATCATGCAACACTGATACTATTGGACAGTGTCACCAAGCAACACTGATAATACTGGACAGTGCCACCAAGCAACACTGATAATACTGGACAGTGCCACCAAGCAACACTGATAATACTGGACAGTGTCACCAAGCAACACTGATAATACTGGACAGTGCCACCAAGCAACACTGATAATACTGGACAGTGTCACCAAGCAACAGTGATAATACTGGACAGTGCCACCAAGCAACACTGATAATACTGGACAGTGCCACCAAGCAACACTGATAATACTGGACAGTGCCACCAAGCAACACTGATAATACTGGACAGTGACACCAAGCAACACTGATAATACTGGACACCAAGCAACACTGATAATACTGGACAGTGCCACCAAGCAACACTGATAATACTGGACAGTGCCACCAAGCAACACTGATAATACTGGACAGTGCCACCAAGCAACACTGATAATACTGGACAGTGCCACCAAGCAACACTGATAATACTGGACAGTGTCACCAAGCAACACTGATAATACTGGACAGTGCCACCAAGCAACACTGATAATACTGGACAGTGCCACCAAGCAACACTGATAATACTGGACAGTGCCACCAAGCAACACTGATAATACTGGACAGTGCCACCAAGCAACACTGATAATACTGGACAGTGCCACCAAGCAACACTGATAATACTGGACAGTGCCACCAAGCAACACTGATAATACTGGACAGTGCCACCAAGCAACACTGATAATACTGGACAGTGCCACCAAGCAACACTGATAATACTGGACAGTGCCACCAAGCAACACTGATAATACTGGACAGTGTCACCAAGCAACACTGATAATACTGGACAGTGTCACCAAGCAACACTGATAATACTGGACAGTGTCACCAAGCAACACTGATAATACTGGACAGTGCCATTATGCAACACTGATAATACTGGACAGTGCCATTATGCAACACTGATAATACTGGACAGTGCCATCATGCAACACTGATACTATTGGACAGTGTCACCAAGCAACACTCATAATACTGGACAGTACCATCATGCAACACTGATACTATTGGACAGTGTCACCAAGCAACACTGATAATACTGGACAGTACCATCATGCAACACTGATACTATTGGACAGTGTCACCAAGCAACACTGATAATACTGGACAGTGCCATCATGCAACACTGATACTATTGGAAAGTGTCACCAAGCAACACTGATAATACTGGACAGTGCCATCATGCAACACTGATACTATTGGACAGTGTCACCAAGCAACACTGATAATACTGGACAGTGCCATCATGCAACACTGATACTATTGGACAGTGTCACCAAGCAACACTGATAATACTGGACAGTGCCACCAAGCAACACTGATAATACTGGACAGTGCCACCAAGCAACACTGATAATACTGGACAGTGTCACCAAGCAACACTGATAATACTGGACAGTGCCACCAAGCAACACTGATAATACTGGACAGTGCCACCAAGCAACACTGATAATACTGGACAGTGTCACCAAGCAACACTGATAATACTGGACAGTGCCACCAAGCAACACTGATAATACTGGACAGTGCCACCAAGCAACACTGATAATACTGGACAGTGCCACCAAGCAACACTGATAATACTGGACAGTGCCACCAAGCAACACTGATAATACTGGACAGTGCCATCATGCAACACTGATAATACTGGACAGTGCCACCAAGCAACACTGATAATACTGGACAGTGCCACCAAGCAACACTGATAATACTGGACAGTGCCACCAAGCAACACTGATAATACTGGACAGTGCCACCAAGCAACACTGATAATACTGGACAGTGCCACCAAGCAACACTGATAATACTGGACAGTGCCACCAAGCAACACTGATAATACTGGACAGTGCCACCAAGCAACACTGATAATACTGGACAGTGCTACCAAGCAACACTGATAATACTGGACAGTGCCATTATGCAACACTGATAATACTGGACAGTGCCATTATGCAACACTGATAATACTGGACAGTGTCATCATGCAACACTGATACTATTGGACAGTGTCACCAAGCAACACTGATAATACTGGACAGTGTCATCATGCAACACTGATACTATTGGACAGTGTCACCAAGCAACACTGATAATACTGGACAGTGTCATCATGCAACACTGATACTATTGGACAGTGTCACCACATAACACTGATAATACTGGACAGTACCATCATGCAACACTGATACTATTGGACAGTGTCACCAAGCAACACTGATAATACTGGACAGTGCCATCATGCAACACTGATACTATTGGAAAGTGTCACCACATAACACTGATAATACTGGACAGTGCCATCATGCAACACTGATACTATTGGACAGTGTCACCAAGCAACACTGATAATACTGGACAGTGCCATCATGCAACACTGATACAATTGGACAGTGTCACCAAGCAACACTGATAATACTGGACAGTGCCACCAAGCAACACTGATAATACTGGACAGTGCCACCAAGCAACACTGATAATACTGGACAGTGTCACCAAGCAACACTGATAATACTGGACAGTGCCACCAAGCAACACTGATAATACTGGACAGTGCCACCAAGCAACACTGATAATACTGGACAGTGTCACCAAGCAACACTGATTATACTGGACAGTGCCACCAAGCAACACTGATAATACTGGACAGTGCCACCAAGCAACACTGATAATACTGGACAGTGCCACCAAGCAACACTGATAATACTGGACAGTGCCACCAAGCAACACTGATAATACTGGACAGTGCCATCATGCAACACTGATAATACTGGACAGTGCCACCAAGCAACACTGATAATACTGGACAGTGCCACCAAGCAACACTGATAATACTGGACAGTGCCACCAAGCAACACTGATAATACTGGACAGTGCCACCAAGCAACACTGATAATACTGGACAGTGCCACCAAGCAACACTGATAATACTGGACAGTGCCACCAAGCAACACTGATAATACTGGACAGTGCCACCAAGCAACACTGATAATACTGGACAGTGTCACCAAGCAACACTGATAATACTGGACAGTGCCACCAAGCAACACTGATAATACTGGACAGTGCCACCAAGCAACACTGATAATACTGGACAGTGCCACCAAGCAACACTGATAATACTGGACAGTGCCACCAAGCAACACTGATAATACTGGACAGTGCCACCAAGCAACACTGATAATACTGGACAGTGCTACCAAGCAACACTGATAATACTGGACAGTGCCATTATGCAACACTGATAATACTGGACAGTGCCATTATGCAACACTGATAATACTGGACAGTGCCATCATGCAACACTGATACTATTGGACAGTGTCACCAAGCAACACTCATAATACTGGACAGTGTCATCATGCAACACTGATACTATTGGACAGTGTCACCAAGCAACACTGATAATACTGGACAGTGCCATCATGCAACAGTGATACTATTGGACAGTGTCACCACATAACACTGATAATACTGGACAGTACCATCATGCAACACTGATACTATTGGACAGTGTCACCAAGCAACACTGATAATACTGGACAGTGCCATCATGCAACACTGATACTATTGGAAAGTGTCACCACATAACACTGATAATACTGGACAGTGCCATCATGCAACACTGATACTATTGGACAGTGTCACCAAGCAACACTGATAATACTGGACAGTGCCATCATGCAACACTGATACTATTGGACAGTGTCACCAAGCAACACTGATAATACTGGACAGTGCCACCAAGCAACACTGATAATACTGGACAGTGCCACCAAGCAACACTGATAATACTGGACAGTGTCACCAAGCAACACTGATAATACTGGACAGTGCCACCAAGCAACACTGATAATACTGGACAGTGCCACCAAGCAACACTGATAATACTGGACAGTGTCACCAAGCAACACTGATAATACTGGACAGTGCCACCAAGCAACACTGATAATACTGGACAGTGCCACCAAGCAACACTGATAATACTGGACAGTGCCACCAAGCAACACTGATAATACTGGACAGTGCCACCAAGCAACACTGATAATACTGGACAGTGCCATCATGCAACACTGATAATACTGGACAGTGCCACCAAGCAACACTGATAATACTGGACAGTGCCACCAAGCAACACTGATAATACTGGACAGTGCCACCAAGCAACACTGATAATACTGGACAGTGCCACCAAGCAACACTGATAATACTGGACAGTGCCACCAAGCAACACTGATAATACTGGACAGTGCCACCAAGCAACACTGATAATACTGGACAGTGCCACCAAGCAACACTGATAATACTGGACAGTGTCACCAAGCAACACTGATAATACTGGACAGTGCCACCAAGCAACACTGATAATACTGGACAGTGCCACCAAGCAACACTGATAATACTGGACAGTGCCACCAAGCAACACTGATAATACTGGACAGTGCCACCAAGCAACACTGATAATACTGGACAGTGTCACCAAGCAACACTGATAATACTGGACAGTGCCACCAAGCAACACTGATAATACTGGACAGTGCCACCAAGCAACACTGATAATACTGGACAGTGCCACCAAGCAACACTGATAATACTGGACAGTGCCACCAAGCAACACTGATAATACTGGACAGTGCCACCAAGCAACACTGATAATACTGGACAGTGCCACCAAGCAACACTGATAATACTGGACAGTGCCACCAAGCAACACTGATAATACTGGACAGTGCCACCAAGCAACACTGATAATACTGGACAGTGTCACCAAGCAACACTGATAATACTGGACAGTGTCACCAAGCAACACTGATAATACTGGACAGTGTCACCAAGCAACACTGATAATACTGGACAGTGTCACCAAGCAACACTGATAATACTGGACAGTGTCACCAAGCAACACTGATAATACTGGACAGTGCCACCAAGCAACACTGATAATACTGGACAGTGTCACCAAGCAACACTGATAATACTGGACAGTGCCACCAAGCAACACTGATAATACTGGACAGTGCCACCAAGCAACACTGATAATACTGGACAGTGCCACCAAGCAACACTGATAATACTGGACAGTGCCACCAAGCAACACTGATAATACTGGACAGTGCCACCAAGCAACACTGATAATACTGGACAGTGCCACCAAGCAACACTGATAATACTGGACAGTGCCACCAAGCAACACTGATAATACTGGACAGTGCCACCAAGCAACACTGATAATACTGGACAGTGCCACCAAGCAACACTGATAATACTGGACAGTGCCACCAAGCAACACTGATAATACTGGACAGTGCCACCAAGCAACACTGATAATACTGGACAGTGCCACCAAGCAACACTGATAATACTGGACAGTGCCACCAAGCAACACTGATAATACTGGACAGTGCCATCATGCAACACTGATAATACTGGACAGTGCCACCAAGCAACACTGATAATACTGGACAGTGCCACCAAGCAACACTGATAATACTGGACAGTGCCATCATGCAACAATGACCAGTGAAGACACTGCATAATCTATTACATTAACTGACAACCTTATTTAATGTCAATTTTCTGACTCATACAGATTTTTCCCACATATCTCAGTGGCTGTGTTTTCGGCTCACAACCGCAGGACCTGTGATCAATCCCTGGACATCTCATGACTAGATGCAAGTCTCCTGCCACTCTTGTTTTCAAGAGTGGAGCCCGAATTCTCCGGCTTCCTTCGGTTGGAAACCTATTGCTGAGAACGTGTTTACCTATTTTCTTTTCTAAATCTTAAAGTTTTCCAATAAGAATTCATTGCTTCCACTTGTGTCACGTCGCCAGACACTACTACGACTCTCGGAGACTAAACTGAAAGTTTTGTAGTCGCTATTCGTAAGATGTTTGACTGTTCTGGCCGTCAGGTAAATATGTCGTCTGTTGCCCCTGTTTAGCTAACAGTAAGTACCTGAGTGTTAACCAGTATACCAGATTGAAGACTGACACACTTGTGCAACATATGGGAATCTTTATTTAGGAAACGTTTCGCCACACAGTGTCTTCATAATTACTGGACTGATGAAGACACTGTGTGGCGAAACGTTTCCTAAATAAAGATTCCCATATGTTGCATTAAGTGTCTCGATCTTCAACTTATCAGTTTTCAAAACCATTCATCACACAATATACCAGAGTCTGCCTCCTTCCTCACGGAAACTATCTTCATCACCTTACCTGTGTCTGCTTAATTATCTTCATCACTTTACCTGTGTCTGCTTAATTATCTTCATCACTTTACCTGTGTCTGCTTAATTATCTTCATCACCTTACCTGTGTCTGCTTAATTATCTTTATCACTTTACCTGTGTCTGCTTAATTATCTTCATCACCTTACCTGTGTCTGCTTAATTATCTTTATCACTTTACCTGTGTCTGCTTAATTATCTTCATCACCTTACCTGTTTCTGCTTAATTATCTTCATCACTTTACCTGTGTCTGCTTAATTATCTTCATCACCTTACCTGTGTCTGCTTAATTATCTTTATCACTTTACCTGTGTCTGCTTAATTATCTTCATCACCTTACCTGTTTCTGCTTAATTATCTTCATCACTTTACCTGTGTCTGCTTAATTATCTTCATCACTTTACCTGTGTCTGCTTAATTATCTTCATCACCTTACCTGTGTCTGCTTAATTATCTTCATCACTTTACCTGCGTCTGCTTAATTATCTTCATCACTTTACCTGTGTCTGCTTAATTATCTTCATCACTTTACCTGCGTCTGCTTAATTATCTTCATCACTTTACCTGTGTCTGCTTAATTATCTTCATCACTTTACCTGTGTCTGCTTAATTATCTTCATCACTTTACCTGCGTCTGCTTAATTATCTTCATCACTTTACCCGTGTCTGCTTAATTATCTTCATCACTTTACCTGTGTCTGCTTAATTATCTTCATCACCTTACCTGTGTCTGCTTAATTATCTTTATCACTTTACCTGTGTCTGCTTAATTATCTTCATCACCTTACCTGTTTCTGCTTAATTATCTTCATCACTTTACCTGTGTCTGCTTAATTATCTTCATCACTTTACCTGTGTCTGCTTAATTATCTTCATCACCTTACCTGTGTCTGCTTAATTATCTTCATCACTTTACCTGCGTCTGCTTAATTATCTTCATCACTTTACCTGTGTCTGCTTAATTATCTTCATCACTTTACCTGCGTCTGCTTAATTATCTTCATCACTTTACCTGTGTCTGCTTAATTATCTTCATCACTTTACCTGTGTCTGCTTAATTATCTTCATCACTTTACCTGCGTCTGCTTAATTATCTTCATCACTTTACCTGTGTCTGCTTAATTATCTTCATCACTTTACCTGCGTCTGCTTAATTATCTTCATCACTTTACCTGCGTCTGCTTAATTATCTTCATCACTTTACCTGTGTCTGCTTAATTATCTTCATCACCTTACCTGTGTCTGCTTAATTATCTTCATCACCTTACCTGTGTCTGCTTAATTATCTTCATCACCTTACCTGTGTCTGCTTAATTATCTTCATCACTTTACCTGTGTCTGCTTAATTATCTTCATCACTTTACCTGTGTCTGCTTAATTATCTTCATCACTTTACCTGTGTCTGCTTAATTATCTTCATCACTTTACCTGTGTCTGCTTAATTATCTTCATCACCTTACCTGTGTCTGCTTAATTATCTTCATCACTTTACCTGTGTCTGCTTAATTATCTTCATCACCTTACCTGTGTCTGCTTAATTATCTTCATCACCTTACCTGTGTCTGCTTAATTATCTTCATCACCTTACCTGTGTCTGCTTAATTATCTTCATCACTTTACCTGTGTCTGCTTAATTATCTTCATCACTTTACCTGTGTCTGCTTAATTATCTTCATCACTTTACCTGTGTCTGCTTAATTATCTTCATCACCTTACCTGTGTCTGCTTAATTATCTTCATCACTTTACCTGTGTCTGCTTAATTATCTTCATCACCTTACCTGTGTCTGCTTAATTATCTTCATCACCTTACCTGTGTCTGCTTAATTATCTTCATCACTTTACCTGTGTCTGCTTAATTATCTTCATCACCTTACCTGTTTCTGCTTAATTATCTTCATCACTTTACCTGTGTCTGCTTAATTATCTTCATCACTTTACCTGTGTCTGCTTAATTATCTTCATCACTTTACCTGTGTCTGCTTAATTATCTTCATCACTTTACCTGTGTCTGCTTAATTATCTTCATCACTTTACCTGTGTCTGCTTAATTATCTTCATCACTTTACCTGTGTCTGCTTAATTATCTTCATCACTTTACCTGTGTCTGCTTAATTATCTTCATCACTTTACCTGTGTCTGCTTAATTATCTTCATCACCTTACCTGTGTCTGCTTAATTATCTTCATCACTTTACCTGTGTCTGCTTAATTATCTTCATCACTTTACCTGTGTCTGCTTAATTATCTTCATCACTTTACCTGTGTCTGCTTAATTATCTTCATCACTTTACCAGTGTCTGCTTAATTATCTTCATCACTTTACCTGTGTCTGCTTAATTATCTTCATCACTTTACCTGTGTCTGCTTTCCCAAACTGCCTAGTCTACTACTGCCTAGTCTACTACTGCCTAGTCTACTACTGCCTAGTCTACTACTGCCTAGTCTACTACTGCCTAGTCTACTACTGCCTAGTCTACTACTGCCTAGTCTACTAGGCAGCTTCTAGTACATCTAGAGTTTTAGGTGTGATAAATATTTTAGAACGTATGAACATAAGAAAAAGAAACGCTGCAGCAGGCCTACTGGCCCATGCGAGGCAGGTCCAATTCGCCTACCAGTTTATGCCACTGGCCCAACCTAGTCTACCTGGAGTCTACATGGAGGGTATTCCGGGGATCAACGCCCCCGCGGCCCGGTCCACGACCAGGCCTCCCGGTGGGTCAGGGCCTGATCAGGTCCAGGTCACATCCACTGACAAGCTGAATATTAAAATGGTATAAAATAAGAACATAAGAACATAAGAATGTAGGAACACTGCAGAAGGCCTACTGGCCCATACGAGGCAGGTCCTTATCAAAACGACATCAGATGCAGCATTCTCCACCTGACCTCAGCATTCTGAACCGGACTATAAATACTCGCGTTCCTTCCACCCCAGGTAGTTCTGTTTGTGACAGGTTGTTAGGCAGGACACATACGCAACGGCTAGGTATCTTTATTTCAAGGCTGATGGACTGATTACATCGTCTTCACATCTCTTCTATCAACTTTTCTGTACTCGACTGAAGAAGTCTACTGTGTAGGCGAAACGTTTCGAAATAAAGATACTGAATTGTTGCATATGTCTTACCTAACAACACTGACAAGCTGAAGAATGAGACACTTATGCAACACTGTGGAAACGTTTCGCCACACAATGGCTTCATCAGTCCAATACAAAGAAGAACGATGTAAAGAGAGGAGTTTGAGGTGGTCAGTCCTTCAGCCTCCGAAGAGTTGAGCTCCACAGAGCAGAACTTTTTTCCAGGCTGAGGGGCTGACCACCTCAAATACTATTTCTCAAAAGTTGATGGACTAATTCCATCATCTTTATTCCTTTACTACTGCTCCTTTTCTATTTGACTAAAGAAGCCTACTGTGTAGGCGAAAAGTTTCATTAATAGAGATACCCAACTGTTGTACATGTGTCTTAATCTTCCACACTGAAAGGAGTATATCTCTCAGCGTAGGTGCTGAGTTTACTCTCTATTTTAGGGATTAAAGTATTCTTGTCTGGTCATGGAAAGGTTACGCGCAGCCTTAATGACCCTCGTGTAGTAGACAAGCTTTAAGCCCCATTAACCAATCATTTAAGAACGTCTCCAACAACACAAAAATGATCAGTACAGATCGACTGCTGATGCATCTATCATCTCATTAGTCTCTCTTCACACACTTTTCACACAGACTGTTTTCCTTACTCCCCAGTGTCTCCTGGCACGCTTGTTTGTCAGAAAACCCATTCACATGTGCTGGTCTACTCAGGCACTACACTTCCCACACACTCCACATGTTCACTGGTCCAACATGTGCTGGTCTACTCAGGCACTACACTTCCCACACTCCACATGTTCACTGGTCCAACATGTGCTGGTCTACTCAGGCACTACACTTCCCACACACTCCACATGTTCACTGGTCCAACATGTGCTGGTCTACTCAGGC
>NC_091352.1:14308923-14323923 GCF_038502225.1 Cherax quadricarinatus | reverse complement strand
CCACCTTGTCTATTCCACGCAGTATTTTATATGTCGTTATCATGTCTCCCCTGACCCTCCTGTCCTCCAGTGTCGTCAGGCCGATTTCCCTTAATCTTTCTTCATAGGACATTCTCCTTAGCTCTGGAACTAACCTTGTTGCAAACCTTTGTACTTTCTTTGTGTGTGTGTGTGTGTGTGTGTGTGTGTGTGTGTGTGTGTGTGTGTGTGTGTGTGTGTGTGTGTGTGTGTGTGTGTGTGTCGTGCCAAATAGGTAAAACTGGTCAATTAGCAAGAACTCATTTAAAATTAAGTCCTTTCTAAAATTTTCCCTTATACGTTTAAAGATATATTTTTTAATTAATGTTAATGTAAAAATTAATAATTTTGTACCAAAAGAAACTTAGAAAACCTACCTAACCATATAACAAGCGCAATTTAATTTAGCGTAATTCAACTAAATATATTTTAGATAAGTTTACAATAATTTAATAATAAACAAACACAATGAAATATATTTTTTCGTTAGGTTCAGATTGATTTTTTGCGAAATTATTGCATACACAAATTTTCGCTTGCCTTATTTCGGCAAGAACAGCGTTGCTATTTAAGCCAACTATTAGGATTTTGCGGCGAGGGGTGAGTTTACAGTAGAGCGCCACTCATGCTGTGCATCAACATACTCCCACTGGAAGGTTACGTTACAGCCCATAGAGCTGACACCCCAATTGCGATATTATCTTCCTCCTCGGTTGTTTCAACACCACTTTACTTCTGAGAGTCTACGTACCTACAAGTATCACCATCTTTACAAATTACAATGCTCTAAGTACAGGAAAACATGGATATTTTGTAAAATCGCTACCAACTTCAGTCACAACGTGGTTACATTCTTCATATATGACTGTGATGTTAGTTCCACTCTTGTAATCTGCTGCCGGAGAGTATTTATGTTCGTCCGAACACAGTTTACATTGTCTTTCCTGGCTTGGAGTTGCTACACCCACCCACATACATGTAGCCTCGACGAGTCCTGACTACCAGCGTCTCTACTCTCATATTTCTTACAGTCTTTGTGTAATGTTGTATTGAGTCACTGTTGGCTGACCCACCCTGCTCACTCAACACATCTTCTAGAACTCAAGACACTAAATAAAACCTCAATGCTCAAGTTATAAGGACCAATACACAAATAACACGCACACAGGAGATAGAAGCTTATGACGACGTTTCGGTCCGACGTGGACCTGTGACTTGTAAATGGTCCAAGTCGGACCGAAACGTCGTTATAAGCTTCCCTGTATTATGTGCGGGTTATTTGTATATTGTTCCAGTCATTTTATCTTGCCTTTTTGTTCTTAAAGAAGCAGATCATTCTTTCAACTGAATACCCGTAAGATGATCAAGATGGTTCATTCAAATTATTGTAACCCACTTCATCCACCCTTCCATTATCTACGATGTTTTCCCCTCTCCCCAACGTTTCTACCTCTCTCACCGTCCCCTACCCTAATTCTCCTCCTACCTTCCTCCCCTCAAAGGAGGTTCCGTGACGCTTGTGAGGGAATTGGATCTGTGCTCCAGTTCCCTGAATTAAGCCTGAATACCTTCCACTCCCCGTCTTCCACAGGGGCTGTATAATCCTACGAGTTTAGCGCTTCCCCATGACTATAATAATAATAATCCTACCTTCCTCAACTTTACCTCCACTCTTCTAGTATCTCCTCTATTCCTCCCTCCTTCCATATCTACCCTCCTCACCATCCTTCTTTACTATCACCACTCACTCATCCTTAATTAACATCCATCTTTCATACTCCCCTTTACGATTTTTTCTCCCATTTGATCTCTATCTCCCCCTTCCCCTCCCTCCACCCATATCCCACTCCATGTCCTCCACCCATTCTCCCTATCCCATCATCCTTCATCACCCTAATTCCCCACATCCCAACCTGGCCGACTTTAAATAATGTGACCATTACACAGACCTCGTAAAGTAATGTTGGAAAATAATAACGAACTGAATCTATGTCAAGCAGCCTCCAGGAGCCTCCAGGAGCCTCCAGGAGCCTCCAGGAGCCTCCAGGAGCCTCCAGGAGCTTCCAGGAGCTTCCAGGAGCCTGTCTTAAACTGAACAAGAAACAATCTGATCCTCTTTTATCACACTCCTCAGCGTTCCTCGTTTGTTTATGCTCGAATGTTGCTCATTTGTTTATACTTGAAATGACGTGTCTGACCTCAATAGGTCAAAGCATTGGCTTAAGCCGGTGGGAGAATTGGACCTGCCTCGCATAGGCCAGTAGGCCTGTTGCAGTGTTCTTTCTTATGTTCTTATGACTGTTGCTCATTGGTTTATACTTCAATGTTGCTCATTTGTTTATAGACAAATGCTAAAGATTTATTACAATTCTTAGGTTTCCCGAGGTTTATTCAAAATTAATCTCTGGTTCATTCGGTTTAAAATTTATCTACTGCAAAAGTTACTAAAACTGCAAGTCACCTGTGCACCACCTCTCAGTGTATATACCATGTGGTATATACACTGAGATACACACCCCGTGGTATATTTACTGAAGTGCACACCTCTGTTTATACAGTGTAGTACACACCTATCAGTGTGTATACGGCGAAGTACATAACTTTCAGTGTATACACAATGAGGTATAATGCTTCCGGTGTATATACAAAAATGTAGTGTATATACCCGGAGATACCTTTCAAACTTAAATACACTGACATACACACCTCACAGACTTATATACACTGACATATACAACTCTCAGACTGATATACACTGACATACACTCCTCTCAAATTAATATTCACTGACATACATAACTCTCGGTGCATATACGGTGAGATACATACACTGGTCAACACATATTTTTTGGTCAATGATATTACACTGCTTGTAGGGTAAGTTTGTGGTGCTGATTCCGAATATGTCAACGGTTTTGCTTGACTCTATAGTTTTTGTTAAATTTGGTATCCCACTGAAAAACATAAAAGATGTGAAAAATATATTGATCAGACGGGGCTAGCTTAAATTCGCATTGAAATTATTTTGTAGACCATGCAAGCAAGCAAGAAGTTTACCATCTTCAGATCAACATAGACATCTTATGGCCTGGTGGGTGGCCCGGTGGCCTGGTGGCTAAAGCTCCCGCTTCACACACGGAGGGCCCGGGTTCGATTCCCGGCGGGTGGAAACATTTCGACACGTTTCCTTACACCTGTTGTCCTGTTCACCTAGCAGCAAATAGGTACCTGGGTGTTAGTCGACTGGTGTGGGTCGCATCCTGGGGGACAAGATTAAGGACCCCAATGGAAATAAGTTAGACAGTCCTCGATGACGCACTGACTTTCTTGGGTTATCCTGGGTGGCTAACCCTCCGGGGTTAAAAATCCGAACGAAATCTTATCTTATCTCTCTTATGATCATGACAGCAAAGCTTCTGCAAAACCATTTTGATTTTTTCGTATTCTTCTTCAAGTTTTGTTGAGTGAGCAATTGGAAGAGATGCATATAGGTTACCATTGTGCAATAAGACACATTTCAAGCTTCTAATGGAGCTGTCTATAAAGAGCAGCCAATCTCCTGATCGAGATTCAAATCCCATTCGAAGAAGAAGTCCTGTGATGTTTTTGCAGTATACAAGTTCTTCATCTTGCCTGAAGGAAGGAGTTCAACCTCTCTTGTCTGATAAATTGTTATTTTAACTTCTTGTTGTAGACAATTCTTTTCTTTGAGTCTGGATGCTAAAAGTTTAGATACTTGCTTTGACAAACTGAGGTCACGTATCAGATCACAGAGTTCTTCTTGGGAGAACTACTGGGCTGTTGAAATACTTCATATTCACTTCCACTGCTATCACCTGTGTTACATCCTAAACCCTGAGTTTCTTCAAGGCAGTGTTGTAAACAGTGGTATGGAAAAGTCTTCGCTGTGTCACAAACCTCTTTGCTGACTCCAAATCAGGATATTCCCCCTTGACTTTCTTGTATCGACTGAAACCTTTCACATTCACCATACAGAAATAACAATCGTCGTGTTGTGTTTTCGGTTCTCTCCACACTATAGACACACCAAAGTTTAAATTTTTCCTTTGCTTATTGTTCCACTGTTGTAAGCATTCTACACAGGTTTTGCAAACCATATGGGGAGCTCAAGACTTGTCTTGTTCTCCAAGCGCCACTCCAAAATAAGCAAGATAAGCTTGTTTTACAAAAATCTGTGACATTTTTTCTTTGTTTTTGCAAAGAGTATTCGCCAGAAATGTAGCAAAATGCATTGGGATTTTTTAAGCAGACTTCGTAAAAAACTCATATTTATCCGGAAAAAATAACAAAATAAAGATCGTTCTTGATACAACTCTTTTCTTTAAATGTTACATCATTTAAAAGCAAAATTCTAATCTTTATGAAAACTATCTGTATATACAAATTGTCACTACATAAACATATACACGAGTTATGGCTAAGTCGCCTGTTAATTCAGCAACCCCATAATACCATAATAACGTTTCAATATCTTTGTCAACGAAATTTTTGTTGTTGATTGTGAGGAGAAAACCTCTGAAATAGGGTTATGGTTCTATGGTTCTTCAGACTCAGAGGAGCTGTTAGTGTGCCGCCACCCGCACTGCCATCTAGCGGGCAGCTGCAAAACTTCCTATTTCGTCGGGTCTGAGTTTCTTTAGCTTCTACTGCTGGTAATATTAACCTTACCTGGTACTGGTTGAAGTTTAGAGAAGCACTTCACCTCCACTCTTCTCCTGATCAGGTCAGGTGATCTACCAGGAGAACCTCCTGTCTTTGTTATTTCTAACCCTAAGGACGGTGAAGTAAATTTACCACCTTTGCCTTTCTTCAATGTTATACTTAATAACCATCTTGTAACTAGTGTTTTTTTTCCATTATCAGCAGAGCTGATAATGGAACATAGTGGGACATAGCGACTCCTCAGCTCTTTGATGTCTGAAGTGAGATACTACGAGCCAGTATTGACAGAATCTTCTGAACATCGGCCTAACACCGCCTACCCAGGATAGCTAACATCATTTCTTGAAAACATTCGAAGATCTTCTGGGTTTAGAAGATTTTCCTGTCATACGATCACACTGGAACCAGCGGCGGCCAAATTTATTTTTTATTTTTACTTAAAATAATTACAAAATTTTCATTATTCTTCATTCATTTTTCTACACTTCTGTTCAGGCAAAAGGCTGAACAGAGATATATACACTATTAACAATGAACAGTGTTATTAGTATATATACTGACATACCCTCAACCCACCCCCCTAGCTCAGTGACTGACTCAGTCTCGTGAATTTAACCTGGATCAAGAGCCATGCAAAAGCATAAAGGAAAATCCCCGTCAAGGGCCTACCAATCTGAACAAAAAATGCTTCACACAAATATGTATTATCCTTACTTTATGGATTCCAATCCTCCTCTCGTAGGGTTGGATTATCATCATTATATCCACGTGGAAGAACTAAACCCGTAGGGAGTTATACGTTGCCTACGCATCTTGACAAAATACTTGATGCAATTCTGATTGGTTCACACTACTGATTGATTCAGTTCTAATTGGTTTCACCCCACTGAATGGTTCACGGTTCACTTGCCAGAACTTCCACAAGTACACACACACACACACACACACACACACATATCTGACCTAACTCTGAATCATATCTTTAAGGTGCAATTAAGGCTGAAAAGCAACGACTTTGTCTCCACTTTTAACCCTTATCGTTATGTCTGATTTTGTCTCGAAGATGAAAATAATGCTGAAAAACAACAATTATACCTTGACTTTATAGCCATTATTATCATATCTATCTAGTTTAGTGTCAAACCATGCCTTGAACATGCAATTAAGGATGAAAAACAACGATTAAACATGTAAATTTAACCCTTAATGTCGTGTCTGGTTTTTGTAGCAAACCAATTTTCGAAGATGCTGTTAAGGCTGAAAAAACTATGATCAATACATATTTTTTTGGGCACCGGAGCGGGTCGCACAGATACAATAACGACTGCATGTACAGTTTTAACCCTTATTGACATGTCAGGTTTTCTATCGCGGCGTGTGTCGAAGATGCCAAAAAGGCTGAAAAAAACAGACTATACATATAGTTTTAACTCTTCCCGACCGTAGCTCGGTTGCTAGCGCACTCACCTCACACACTGAGGTCCGTGGTTCGATGCCTGGTATGGGTGGAAACACTGGACACCTGCTGTCACTGTTCACCTAGCAGTAAGTAGGTAGCTTGGTTATTAGCCGATTGACTGGTGTGGGTTGCATCCTGGGAGACAAAATTAACCTAATCTGTCCGAAATGC
Source organism: Cherax quadricarinatus (assembly GCF_038502225.1). Classification (NCBI taxonomy): domain Eukaryota; kingdom Metazoa; phylum Arthropoda; class Malacostraca; order Decapoda; family Parastacidae; genus Cherax; species Cherax quadricarinatus. Next base: position 14,317,592 of record NC_091352.1, on the reverse strand, counting down.
TCTGCGTAACCAAGGGATTTCTATATAGAAGTATGTCACTGATGTCAGCTATGGTCTGTATAAGTTGTATCATGTACTTGTAGAAATAAAAATTATTACCGAGGCTAATCTAGGTTCATGAACCCTTGCGTAGTGTAACCAGTCTACGTGGCATTCTTTTGATGTTGGTGAAGGGTTTTTGATACAAGGAATTAGAGCTGCCTTTCTCTTCCTCGCCTTCTCTTCAACTACATACAATTTCCCGTGCGGTGTATCAGCCCTACAGATTTAGCGCTTCTCAATGCATTATTAGAAGTCTTAAATTCCCAACTTTCCAGTGGGTACCTTCGTTATGATAACAGTAATAATGTTGGTAGAATTACCGACGATGTGTTAGAGATGTAAGGCACCTCACTCTAATACCTATATATACCCTGTGTCTTCATGTATTGTTTGTAACAGCTTGGCAAAGCTCCTGGAGAGCGAAACGTTGCCACAATAAAATATCACGTTAGTTCACATAGTGTCCTTTTACCTACTACTGTCCGTGTTCTTTCTCCAGATTTCCTTCAACTGCCAAGTATTATGTGTATTATGCCCCTCATGGAAGGTTCCTTGATGTCGGTGAGGGGCTCTTGATTTAGGGAATTGGATCTGTGCTCCAGTTCCCCGAATTAAGCCTGAATGCCTTCCACATCCCCTCCCAGGCGTTGTATAATCCTCCGGGTTTAACGCTCCCCCTTTGATTATAATAATAATAATATGTGTATTATGAGACATATAATATATCTTGTAATTTAAGTATGTAGTTCCACATGTTCATGTACTAAACTTAACTAATGAACCTTTTTGTCGTTTTATTACTAATTAACAAAGTAAATATTAAATATAGTTAAAGCTAATTAATATAATCATGAAGCGCTAAACCAAGTAGGAGCTAAAATTTGCCCGATACTCCGGTTATTTAGTGTATTGCATATATTGTACAAAAATAATGAAATTTACATCGGTATCTACATTTGTATTTGACCAACATTTGTAATAACCACTGCTGTATAATCCTCCGGGTTTAGCGCTTCCCCCTTGATTATAATAATAATAATAATGTAATAACCACTACAAACATTACAGCAAATTCTCTTACTAAAACTTTCAACAAACTGTTGTGGGAAAAATCCAGCAGTAGATATAAGTTAATTTTAGTGACGAGGAAAATGTTCAGCAATAACCAGGAACTTTGTGTATATAGATGAATGGTTCAGAGAACCGACATGTTGATAAATTAGACACATGTGCAACTCTTGGGTATCTTTATTGAGGAAACGTTTCCTCAATAAAGATACCCAAGAGTTGCACATGTGTCTAATTTATCACTTTGTGTATAGTATGTTAGTAATGTTATACTCTACTCTCTCGGATTTTATAGAGATAAAATTTACCATTTATCATTCCTCCTCTTCCTCCTCCAATGCCTTCTCTTCGTTCTCTTCCCCCTCATACCTCCACTTCCACCTCCAATACTTCCTCCCCCACTTCCTCCTCCCCACTTCCTCCTCCAATACCTCCTCCCTCACTTCCTCCAATACCTCCTCCCTCACTTCCTCCTCCAATACCTTCTCCCTCACTTCCTCCTCCAATTCCCCCTCCTCCACTTCCTCCTCCCCTACTTCCTCCTCCACTTCCTCAGCTTTCTCCACTTCGTCTACTTTCCTGTGTCTCACTGTAATCTTTCTCATCATCTCTTGAGCTGCCGCTGTCTCTCAGTGTGTTGGCTGGGAGGACTCAGGAGACACACCAGAGATATCTCTACTCCAGAGATCAAAATTAGAATACTGGTAACAGGTGTTTTAAATGAGATGACCTCGTCAAGTCCTCAGCCACCTGCTGGCAGGATGTGGGATTACAGGGAGACAGAGAAAGACAGTTGTTGTCTGCCAGACTGATGTAGCACTGTTTCTCAACCAGTAACGTATTGAGATGAGTAAATAATGCTCTCTCTCTCTCTCTCTCTCCCTGTCTATACCATTCTCTCTCATCTTCCACACACCATTTACCGGGGGGCGGGAGCAACGATCCTCGCACCATTACGTGTTGCTTTAACCTGCTCTCTCACACAGAAAATTTTTTCGCTGGAAAATTCTATTGTCTGTTTTAAGATGACTTCCTTGTGATCAGAGCAGAGATTGTCTTAACAGCTTCTCCAGGATATACGCACACACACACTCACACAAAAGCACACACACACACACACACACACACACACACACACACACACACACACACACACACACACACACACACACACACACACAGTCCTAGGACCAGTGCTATTTTTGATATATGTGAATGTTGATGATGTGAAGTTGATGAGAATTAAATCGGACGAGGATCAGGCAGGACTACAAAGAGACCTGGACAGACTGGACACGCGGTCTAGAAACTGGCTTCTCGAATTCAACCCCGCCAAATGCAAAGTCATGAAGATTTGGGAAGGGCAAAGAAGACCGCAGACAGAGTATAGGCTAGGTGGACAAAGGCTGCAAACCTCACTCAAGGGGGTAAGCATAACACCGAGCACATCTCCGGAGGCACACATCAACCAGATAACTGCTGCAGCATATGGGCGCCTGGCAAACCTGAGAATAGCGTTCCGATACCTTAATAAGGAATCGTTCAAGACACTGTACAATGTGTACGTTATACCCATACTGGAGTATGCAGCACCAGTCTGGAACCTACACCTGGTCAAACACGTCAAGAAGTTAGAGAACGTACAAACGTTTGCAACAAGGCTAGCTCCAGAGCTCAGGGGAATGTCCTACGATGAAAGGTTGAGGGAAGTCGGACTGACGACACTGGAGGACAGAAGGGTCAGGGGACACATAATAACGACATACAAGATACTGCGTGGAATAGATAAGGTGGACAGAGACAGGATGTTCCAGAGAGGGGACACAGAAACAAGGGGTCACAATTGGAAGCTGAAGACTCAGACGAGTCACAGGGATGTTAGGAAGTATTTCTTCAGTCACAGAGTCGTCAGGAGGTGGAATAGTCTAGCAAGTGATGTAGTGGAGGCAGGAACCATACACAACTTTAAGACGAGGTATAACAAAGCTCAGCAAGCAGAGAGAGGACCTAGTAGCGATCAGTGAAGAGGCGGGGCCAGGAGCTGAGTCTCGATCCCTGCAACCACAGTTAGGCGAGTACAATTAGGTGAGTACACACACACACACACACACACACACACACACACACACACACACACACACACACACACACACACACACACACACACACACACACACACACGTGGTCCTGAACTTCGAATACATTGCGAAGTTAAAAGTGGAGAGTGAAGCAGCACGAGTAGGACGGGTGAAGCCAAGTTACAAAAGAGGGGACTACACAGGCATAAGAAATTTCTTGTTTGAGGTTCAGTGGGAAAGAGAACTGGTGGGAAAATAGTAAATGAAATGATGGAATACATGACCACAAAATGCAAGGAGGCAGAGGAGAGATTCATACTCAAGGGCAACAGAAACAACAGGAAGACCAAAACAAGCCCTTGGTTCACCCAATGGTGTAGAGAGGCCAAAACTAAGTGCGCTAGAGAATTTAAAAGTATAGAAGACAAAGGACCCAGGAAAGTAAGGAAATTAGCCGGAAAGCCAGAAATGAATATATATCGATAAGGAGAGAGGCTTATCAGCAACACGAGAATGACATAAATTCAAAAGCAAATTCTGAACCAAAGCTGTTGTACAGCCGCATTAGGAGGAAAACAACACTCAAGGATCAGGTAATTACACTAAGGAAGGAGGGGAGATCACAAGAAACAACAATGTGAGGACCTCAACACGATATTCAAGTGTTTTCAGTAAAGACAGGAAGGACTCCAGCAAACCGGGATGGAAGGGTGCACCAACAAGTGCTGGACACATTACATACAACAGAGGAGATGAAGAAACTTCTAAGTGAACTAGATACCTCAAAGGCGGTGGGTCCGGACATCTCTCCGTGGGTGCTGAGAGAGGGAGCAGAGGCACTGTGTATGCCACTAACACATCTATCGAAACAGGACAACTACCTGAGGTGTGGAAGATGGCAAATGTAGTCCCAATCTTTAAGGAGACAGGCAGGTGGCATTAAACTTCAGACCAGTGTCACTGACATGAATAGTACGTAAAGTCATGGAGAAGCTTATCAGTAGAGTGATGGAGCACCTAGAAAGGAATGAGCTTATAAATGATAACCAGCACGGTTTCAGGGAAGAGAAATCTTGTGTCACAAACCTACCAGAGTTGTACGGAAAGGTGACACAAGTAAGACAAGAGAGAGAGAGCGTATACAGTCTCTTCTTGGACTGCAAGAGGCCTTCGACACAGTTCTGCACAAGAGATTAGTGCAAAAGCTAGAGGATCAGGCAGGAATAACAGGAAAGGCATTACAATGGATCAAAGAATACCTAACAGGATGAAAACAGCAAGTGATAGTACGTGACGATGTGTCAGAGTGGGCGCCTGTGATGAGCGGAGTTCCATAAAGGTCAGTCCTAGAGCCGGTGCTGTTTCTGCTATATGTGAATGACATGACGGAAGGGATAAATTCAGAGGTGTCACCGTTTGAAGGCGTAAAGCTAATGCGAAGAATTCAGTCGGATGACGATCGGATGGAACTACAAAGGGAGCTGGACAGGCTGCAAACCTGGTCCAACAACTGGCTTCTGGAGTTTAACCCCCACAAAGGGCAAAGTCATAAAGCCTGGAGGTCAAAGAAGACAGCAGAGTACAGGTTAGGGGGCCAAAGACTGCAAACCTCACTCAAGGAAAAGAAACTTAGGGTGGATATTATACTGAGCACATCTGAGGCCCACATCAACCAAATAATTGCTGCAGGATATGAGCGCCTGTCGAACCTAAGAGTAGCGTTTCGACACCTGAGTAAGGAATCATTGAAGAATGTACACCGAGTATGTCAGGCCCATACAGGAGTATACACCACCAGTTTGGATTCCACACCTGGTTAAGCACGTCAAGAAATTAGAGAAAGTGCAAAGGTTTGCAACAATACTAGTCCCGGTGCTAAGGGATATGTCCTACGAGGAGCGGTTAAGAGAAATCGACCTGACAACACTGGAGGACAGAAGGGATAGGGAAGACATGATAACTGTATATAAAATACTGAGAGGAATTGACAGGGTGGACAAGGACGATGTTCCAGAGATGGCACACAGAAACAAGAGGTCACAGCTGGAAGCTGAAGACTCAGATGAGTGACAGGGATGTTAGGAAGTATTTCACAGGGATGTTAGGAAGTATTTCTTCAGTTACAGAATTGTCAGGAAATGGAATAATTTGGAGAGTGATGTAGTGGAGGCAGGATCCATACATACCTTTAAAGAGGCGGCCCAAGAGCTATGACTCTATCCCCTGCAACCACAATTTGGTGAGTACAATTGAGTGCACATACACACCTAGTAGCGACCAGCAAAGAGGCTGGGCCAGGAACTGTGAATCAACCCCCTCGAAGGTGGTTCCTTGATGCTGGTGAGGAGCTCTTGATCTAGGGAATTGAATCTATGCTCCGGTTCCCTGAATTGAGCTTGAATACCTTCCATCCCCACCATATGGGCTGTACAATCCTACGGGTTTAGCACTTCTCCATAATTTTAATAATAATGTGACTCGACCACTCCAACCACAAATATGTGAGTACCAATATGTGAGTACCAATATGTGAGTACCAATACCTAAACACACCTAGACCATACAACAGGCCAAGTGTCTAGCGACAGTGCCTTTGACAACTGTGAATCGACCCCTACAACCACTTATAGGTGAGTACACATTCCGGGCACTTTATACAACATATGTCAGGCGCACTTTGAAGTAAGCAGCACCAGTATGGAACCTACACATGAAATTGGAGAAAGTGTAGAAGCATGCAACGAGACTAGTTCCCGAGTTAAGGGGGATGAGTTACGAAAAAAAGCTAAGGGAATTGAATCTAATGACCCTAGAGCACAGAAATGTCAGGAAGCATTTCTTTAGCCTCAGGATGGTCGGGAAGAGGAATGATCTCCACGGCGAAGTGGAAGAGACAAACTCCATACAAAGTTATAAGAACAGGTACGACAGGGTCCACGAGGCTAGCAGGGAGTGAATCTGGCAAAAGGCAAGTTGAGAGGAAGGGCCAGGAGCTGAGGATCGAACTATAGGTGATTACACATACACACAGGGGTCAGGAGCTGAGGATCGGACTATAGGTGATTACACAGACACACAGGGACCAGGAGCTGTGACTCAATTCCTGCAACCACAAATACGTGAGTACACACACACACACACACACACACACACACACACACACACACACACACTGCAAAGAGACCTGGACAGGCTGGACACGTGGTCTAGAAACTGGCTTCTCGAATTCAATCCTGCCAAATGCAAAGTCATGAAGACTGGGGAGGGGCAAAGAAGACCGCAGGCAGAGTATAGGCTAGGTGGACAAAGACTACAGACCTCACTCAGGGAGAAAGATCTTGGAGTGACCATAACACCGAGCACGTCACTGGAGGCACACATCAACCAAATAACTGCTGCAGCATACGGGCGCCTGGCAAACCTGAGAATAGCGTTCCGATACCTTAATAAGGAGTCGTTCAAGACACTGTATACTGTGTATGTTAGGCCCATACTGGAGTATGCAGCACCAGTCTGGAACCCACACCTGGCCTAGCTTCTCCCTACGAGCCCCGTGAGGGCGGGGAATGTGGCTAGGCCTGGGGACAGTTGGTCCCAAAGATGAGGAGGTACTTGTACCTCCTCCCATGGGAGACTTAAGTCTCGAGACACTCCCTAGATAGGGAGCCAAGGCCGGGTCACCACTACATGGAAAAGACCCGGGCCGGGAGAATACCGGCGAATAAAAAAAAAAAAAAAAAAAACCTGGTCAAGCACGTCAAGAAGTTAGAGAAAGTACAAAGGTTTGCAACAAGGCTAGTTCCAGAGCTCAGGGGAATGTCGTACGAGGAAAGGTTGAGGGAAATCGGACTGACGACACTGGAGGACAGAAGGATCAGGGGAGACATGATAACGACATGCAAGATACTGCGGGGAATAGACAAGGTGGACAGAGATAGGATGTTCCAGAGAGGGGACACAGGGACAAGGGGTCACAACTGGAAGCTGAAGACTCAGACGAGTCACAGGGACGTTAGGAAGTATTTCTTCAGTCATAGAGTTGTCAGCAAGTGGAATAGCCTAGCAAGTGAAGTAGTGGAGGCAGGAACCATACATAGTTTTAAGAAGAGGTATGACAAAGCTCAGGAAGCAGAGAGGGAGAGGACCTAGTAGCAATCAGTGAAGAGGCGGGGCCAGGAGCTGAGTCTCGACCCCTGCAACCACAATTAGGTGAGTACAATTAGGTGAGTACACACACACACACACACTTATATGTGTGTGTGTGTATAATACTACACACATTAAGGTAATATCATACACACTCAGGTAGTTATACACAATAATGTTATACATACAAAGATCATACACGAGAAACAGGCAGGATTAAGAAATGAATAATGAAGCTAAAGTGAGAAAAAAAAAGGAATGAAAGCGAGGAAAAACAAATGCTTAAAACCAACAAGAAAATTATCACAACTTGGAAAAATTGAAGCAAAGACTGTAGACAAACATGGCGGAACACTGACAAGGAGCCGCTAAACCTGTAGGGGTCACACACACACACACACACACACACACACACACATATATATATATATCTATATATTTTTTATTATTATCACACTGGCCGATTCCCACCAAGGCAGGGTGGCCCGAAAAAGAAAAACTTTCACCATCATTCACTCCATCACTGTCTTGCCAGAAGGGTGCTTTATACTACAGTTTTTAAACTGCAACATTAATACCCCTCCTTCAGAGTGCAGGCACTGTACTTCCCATCTCCAGGACTCAAGTCCGGCCTGCCGGTTTCCCTGAACCCCTTCATAAATGTTACTTTGCTCACACTCCAACAGCACGTCAAGTATTAAAAACCATTTGTCTCCATTCACTCCTATCAAACACGCTCACGCACGCCTGCTGGAAGTCCAAGCCCCTCGCACACAAAACCTCCTTTACCCCCTCCCTCCAACCTTTCCTAGGCCGACCCCTACCCCGCCTTCCTTCCACTACAGACTGATACACTCTTGAAGTCATTCTGTTTCGCTCCATTCTCTCTACATGTCCGAACCACCTCAACAACCCTTCCTCAGCCCTCTGGACAACAGTTTTGGTAATCCCGCACCTCCTCCTAACTTCCAAACTACGAATTCTCTGCATTATATTCACACCACACATGGCCCTCAGACATGACATCTCCACTGCCTCCAGCCTTCTCCTCGCTGCAACATTCATCACCCATGCTTCACACCCATATAAGAGTGTTGGTAAAACTATACTCTCATACATTCCCCTCTTTGCCTCCAAGGACAAAGTTCTTTGTCTCCACAGACTCCTAAGTGCACCACTCACCCTTTTCCCCTCATCAATTCTATGAATCACCTCATCCTTCAGAGACCCATCCGCTGACACGTCCACTCCCAAATATCTGAATACATTCACCTCCTCCATACTCTCTCCCTCCAATCTGATATCCAATCTTTCATCACCTAATATTTTTGTTTT
>NC_091352.1:14228923-14303923 GCF_038502225.1 Cherax quadricarinatus | reverse complement strand
TATATTCTCAGAGGTAGACACACTTGACAGTATACTCGTAGTGTGTATACTCGGTGTATATTCTCAGAGGTAGGCACACTTGGCAGTATACTCGTAGTGTGTATACTCGGTGTATATTCTCAGAGGTAAGCAGACTCGACAGTATACTCGTAGTGTGTATACTCGGTGTATATTCTCAGAGGTAGGCAGACTCGACAGTATACTCGTAGTGTGTATACTCGGTGTATATTCTCAGAGGTAGGCACACTCGACAGTATACTCGTAGTGTGTATACTCGGTGTATATTCTCAGAGGTAGGCACACTCGACAGTATACTCGTAGTGTGTATACTCGGTGTATATTCTCAGAGGTAGGCAGACTCGACAGTATACTCGTAGTGTGTATACTCGGTGTATATTCTCAGAGGTAGACCCCTTGGCAATATACTCGTAGTGTATATACTCGGTGTATATTCTCAGAGGTAGGCACACTTGGCAGTATACTCGTAGTGTGTATACTCGGTGTATATTCTCAGAGGTAGACACACTTGGCAGTATACTCGTAGTGTGTATACTCGGTGTATATTCTCAGAGGTAGACACACTTGGCAGTATACTCGTAGTGTGTATACTCGGTGTATATTCTCAGAGGTAGACACACTTGACAGTATACTCGTAGTGTGTATACTCTGTGTATATTCTCAGAGGTAGGCACACTTGACAGTATACTCGTGGTGTGTATACTCTGTGTATATTCTCAGAGGTAGACACACTTGGCAGTATACTCGTAGTGTGTATACTCTGTGTATATTCTCAGAGGTAGACACACTTGGCAGTATACTCGTAGTGTGTATACTCTGTGTATATTCTCAGAGGTAGACACACTTGGCAGTATACTCGTAGTGTGTATACTCTGTGTATATTCTCAGAGGTAGGCACACTTGACAGTATACTCGTGGTGTGTATACTCTGTGTATATTCTCAGAGGTAGACACACTTGGCAGTATACTCGTAGTGTGTATACTCTGTGTATATTCTCAGAGGTAGACACACTTGGCAGTATACTCGTAGTGTGTATACTCTGTGTATATTCTCAGAGGTAGGCACACTTGACAGTATACTCGTAGTGTGTATACTCGGTGTATATTCTCAGAGGTAGACACACTCGACAGTATACTCGTAGTGTGTATACTCGGTGTATATTCTCAGAGGTAGACACACTTGACAGTATACTCGTAGTGTGTATACTCGGTGTATATTCTCAGAGGTAGGCACACTTGACAGTATACTCGTAGTGTGTATACTCGGTTTATATTCTCAGAGGTAGGCAGACTCGACAGTATACTCGTAGTGTGTATACTCGGTGGGGATATAGTTTTGGAGTGGTTGGTGCAATTATTTAATAAATGTATGGAAGAGGGTAAGGTACCTAGGGATTGGCAGAGAGCATGCATAGTTCCTTTGTATAAAGGCAAAGGGGACAAAAGAGAGTGCAAAAATTATAGGGGGATAAGTCTGTTGAGTATACCTGGCAAAGTGTATGGTAGAGTTATTATTGAAAGAATTAAGAGTAAGACGGAGAATAGGATAGCAGATGAACAAGGAGGCTTTAGGAAAGGTAGGGGGTGTGTGGACCAGGTGTTTACAGTGAAACATATAAGTGAACAGTATTTAGATAAGGCTAAAGAGGTCTTTGTGGCATTTATGGATTTGGAAAAGGCATATGACAGGGTGGATAGGGGGGCAATGTGGCAGATGTTGCAAGTGTATGGTGTAGGAGGTAGGTTACTGAAAGCAGTGAAGAGTTTTTACGAGGATAGTGAGGCTCAAGTTAGAGTATGTAGGAAAGAGGGAAATTTTTTCCCAGTAAAAGTAGGCCTTAGACAAGGATGTGTGATGTCACCGTGGTTGTTTAATATATTTATAGATGGGGTTGTAAGAGAAGTAAATGCGAGGGTCTTGGCAAGAGGCGTGGAGTTAAAAGATAAAGAATCACACACAAAGTGGGAGTTGTCACAGCTGCTCTTTGCTGATGACACTGTGCTCTTGGGGGATTCTGAAGAGAAGCTGCAGAGATTGGTGGATGAATTTGGTAGGGTGTGCAAAAGAAGAAAATTAAAGGTGAATACAGGAAAGAGTAAGGTTATGAGGATAACAAAAAGATTAGGTGATGAAAGATTGAATATCAGATTGGAGGGAGAGAGTATGGAGGAGGTGAACGTATTCAGATATTTGGGAGTGGACGTGTCAGCGGATGGATCTATGAAAGATGAGGTGAATCATAGAATTGATGAGGGAAAAAGAGTGAGTGGTGCACTTAGGAGTCTATGGAGACAAAGAACTTTGTCCTTGGAGGCAAAGAGGGGAATGTATGAGAGTATAGTTTTACCAATGCTCTTATATGGGTGTGAAGCGTGGGTGATGAATGTTGCAGCGAGGAGAAGGCTGGAGGCAGTGGAGATGTCATGTCTGAGGGCAATGTGTGGTGTGAATATAATGCAGAGAATTCGTAGTTTGGAAGTTAGGAGGAGGTGCGGGATTACCAAAACTGTTGTCCAGAGGGCTGAGGAAGGGTTGTTGAGGTGGTTCGGACATGTAGAGAGAATGGAGCGAAACAGAATGACTTCAAGAGTGTATCAGTCTGTAGTGGAAGGAAGGCGGGGTAGGGGTCGGCCTAGGAAGGGTTGGAGGGAGGGGGTAAAGGAGGTTTTGTGTGCGAGGGGCTTGGACTTCCAGCAGGCATGCGTGAGCGTGTTTGATAGGAGTGAATGGAGACAAATGGTTTTTAATACTTGACGTGCTGTTGGAGTGTGAGCAAAGTAACATTTATGAAGGGATTCAGGGAAACCGGCAGGCCGGACTTGAGTCCTGGAGATGGGAAGTACAGTGCCTGCACTCTGAAGGAGGGGTGTTAATGTTGCAGTTTAAAAACTGTAGTGTAAAGCACCCTTCTGGCAAGACAGTGATGGAGTGAATGATGATGAAAGTTTTTCTTTTTCGGGCCACCCTGCCTTGGTGGGAATCGGCCAGTGTGATAATAAAAATAATAGGTAGGCACACTCGATAGTATACTCGTAGTGTGTATACTCGGTGTATATTCTCAGAGGTAGACACACTTGGCAGTATACATATATCTTTCACTTGTGTTATAGGAGTTAGATGACTTTATCTATAAGAAAGACGTATTTTTTCTTAATAAATCAACGTTAGTGTCTCCTGTTAACTTCCAGATTTACTACAATAATGAAAGATTTTGTTAGTACCCCTGAAAAAACCCACAGCTGATGCAACAATGATTTTGTTAGTACCCCAGAGAACCCTCCACACATGCTGCAATAATGATTTTGTTAGTACCCCAGAGAACCCTCCACACTTGCTGCAATAATGATTTTGTTAGTACCCCTGAGAACCTTCCACACATGCTGCAATAATGATTTTGTTAGTACCCCAGAGAACCCTCCACACTTGCTGCAATAATGATTTTGTTAGTACCCCAGAGAACCCTCCACACTTGCTGCAATAATGATTTTGTTAGTACCCCAGAGAAGCCCTCAAACATGCTGCAATTATGATCTTGTTAGTACCCCAGAGACCACTCCACACTTGCTGCAATAATGATTTTGTTAGTACCCCTGAGAACCTTCCACACATGCTGTAATAATGATTTTGTTAGTACCCCTGAGAACCCTCCATACTTGCTGCAATAATGATTTTGTTATTACCCCAGAGAACCCTCCACACTTGCTGCAATAATGATTTTGTTAGTACCCCAGAGAACCCTCCACACTTGCTGCAATAATGATTTTGTTAGTACCCCTGAGAACCTTCCACACATGCTGCAATAATGATTTTGTTAGTACCCCTGAGAACCCTCCACACTTGCTGCAATAATGATTTTGTTAGTACCCCAGAGAACCCTCCACACTTGCTGCAATAATGATTTTGTTAGTACCCCAAAGAACTCTCCACACTTGCTGCAATAATGATTTTGTTAGTACCCCAGAGAACCCTCCACACATGCTGCAATAATGATTTTGTTAGTACCCCAGAGAAGCCTACACACTTGCTGCAATAATGATTTTGTTAGTACCCCAGAGAAGCCCTCAAACATGCTGCCACAAAGATAGACTTTGTTAGTCTCCTCCTAAAAATCGTATATACAGCCACAAAGACTAATTTAGAGCACCAAGACCATTCAGACCCTGCGAGAGGGTTGGCAGAAAAAATACTTGGAAGTTTCAAAGGGGCAGAATTATGCATCAAAGATGCACTTAACACAGAGAGACTCGCTAACAAAATCTTTCTTTAACATTCAGTGTGGCCAAAATTCTCCAACACGAGGCCAGAATTAGCGACGCATGTCTTCGTTGAAGTATATAATGAATTTAAAAAAATTTTTCTCTCAAAAATTTAATATATTTTGAATACCCGTGATGGGTGTCATCATTCTGACACAGCTAGCAAGTGATCTATTTTATTATGTGTGTGACAAATTTCACCAGAATCTCGCACTTAGGAAAGGAGCCTGCTGACGATGTTTCGGTCCGTCTTTGACCATCATCAAGTCACGACGGGAGTGGGACGTACCTAGGGTAGGACAGTGGATGTTTGACCAGTTACAAGTTATTAGGTTATCATCAGAAAAAGACTCCTGTATCTCCTGACACAGAATAATAAATCAACCCTCTCTCTCCCTCGAGCCGTGGTCCTGGCACGTAGCAACTCCAGCGCTATACCACTGAGCTACAAAGCTTGCAATAGAGGAGGATCTTACAAACAGCAATGCTATCGCCAGCTTCATAGTTCAGTGGTATAGCGCTGAACCTGTTACATGCCAGGGCCGCGGTTCGAGTTCCCCTCCATTCTTCTGTTTATACAATGATAGGTCTCCATAACCACTTACCTTGAGTTTTCATACAATATGTTGTATAGTATTATTGTAGGCGTACCTATTTATAAAACCGTGAGTGTTTTGGGAAGAACACGATGAATGTAAATTCATTGTTGCAATAACTAACCTGACGTTGGTAAGTTAATATTAGTGAAAAATTTAAACCTTGTATACTCTGTTAATTAACATAATTATCAATGAATAACGTAATATTTCCAATACTTTAACACCTTTCAGTTTGTTCACTTAACTCCGCCTTAAAAAAATAAAGAGTGAGGATTACTCACAAAATGTTGATGGTTGTATCTACAAGATCACTTGTGGATTGAAAACCAAGAAAATTTTTACATATTGCTGACTGGAAAACCATGTAGTTTAAGACTATAACAACCTCATAGTCCTCCTCATCTTTTTCTATTATTCTTTGTATTGGACTGAAAAAATCTCTGGTTGGCGAAACGTTTCCTCAATAAAGATTCCCAATATGTTGCACTTGTGTCTCTTTCTTCAATTTGTCGGTTTTCAAAACCATTTTCATCACATCATTCTTCCTGTCTTCTAAAATTATGTCTCACTGAATTTAAACCTGGAATAATATGAGTCCAGATCTTTTAAACATGGAGTAATATGAGTCCAGATCTTTTAAACATGGAGTAATATGAGTCCAGATCTTTTAAACCTGGAGTAATATGAGTCCAGATCTTTTAAACATGGAGTAATATGAGTCCAGATCTTTTAAACCTGGAATAATATGAGTCCAGATCTTTTAAACCTGGAGTAATATGAGTCCAGATCTTTTAAACCTGGAGTAATATGAGTCCAGATCTTTTAAACCTGGAGTAATATGAGTCCAGATCTTTTAAACCTGGAGTAATATGAGTCCAGATCTTTTAAACCTGGAGTAATATGAGTCCAGATCTTTTAAACCTGGAATAATATGAGTCCAGATCTTTTAAACCTGGAATAATATGAGTCCAGATCTTTTAAACCTGGAGTAATATGAGTCCAGATCTTTTAAACCTGGAATAATATGAGTCCAGATCTTTTAAACCTGGAATAATATGAGTCCAGATCTTTTAAACCTGGAATAATATGAGTCCAGATCTTTTAAACCTGGAATAATATGAGTCCAGATCTTTTAAACCTGGAGTAATATGAGTCCAGATCTTTTAAACCTGGAGTAACATGAGTCCAGATCTTTCAAACCTGGAGTAATATGAGTCCAGATCTTCTAAACCTGGAATAATATGAGTCCAGATCTTTTAAACCTGGAATAATATGAGTCCAGATCTTTTAAACCTGGAATAATATGAGTCCAGATCTTTTAAACCTGGAGTAATATGAGTCCAGATCTTTCAAACCTGGAATAATATGAGTCCAGATCTTTCAAACCTGGAGTAATATGAGTCCAGATCTTTTAAACCTGGAGTAATATGAGTCCAGATCTTTTAAACCTGGAGTAATATGAGTCCAGATCTTCTAAACCTGGAGTAATATGAGTCCAGATCTTTTAAACCTGGAGTAATATGAGTCCAGATCTTTTAAACCTGGAATAATGTGAGTCCAGATCTTTTAAACCTGGAGTAATATGAGTCCAGATCTTTTAAACCTGGAGTAATATGAGTCCAGATCTTTTAAACCTGGAGTAACATGAGTCCAGATCTTTCAAACCTGGAGTAATATGAGTCCAGATCTTCTAAACCTGGAGTAATATGAGTCCAGATCTTTTAAACCTGGAGTAATATGAGTCCAGATCTTTTAAACCTGGAGTAATATGAGTCCAGATCTTTTAAACCTGGAATAATATGAGTCCAGATCTTCTAAACCTGGAGTAATATGAGTCCAGATCTTTTAAACCTGGAGTAATATGAGTCCAGATCTTTTAAACCTGGAGTAATATGAGTCCAGATCTTTTAAACCTGGAGTAATATGAGTCCAGATCTTCTAAACCTGGAGTAATATGAGTCCAGATCTTTTAAACCTGGAGTAATATGAGTCCAGATCTTTTAAACCTGGAGTAATATGAGTCCAGATCTTTTAAACCTGGAATAATATGAGTCCAGATCTTTTAAACCTGGAGTAATATGAGTCCAGATCTTTTAAACCTGGAGTAACATGAGTCCAGATCTTTCAAACCTGGAGTAATATGAGTCCAGATCTTCTAAACCTGGAATAATATGAGTCCAGATCTTTTAAACCTGGAATAATATGAGTCCAGATCTTTTAAACCTGGAATAATATGAGTCCAGATCTTTTAAACCTGGAGTAATATGAGTCCAGATCTTTTAAACCTGGAGTAATGTGAGTCCAGATCTTTCAAACCTGGAGTAATATGAGTCCAGATCTTTTAAACCTGGAATAATATGAGTCCAGATCTTTTAAACCTGGAATAATATGAGTCCAGATCTTTTAAACCTGGAATAATATGAGTCCAGATCTTTTAAACCTGGAGTAATATGAGTCCAGATCTTTCAAACCTGGAGTAATATGAGTCCAGATCTTTTAAACCTGGAATAATATGAGTCCAAATCTTTTAAACCTGGAATAATATGAGTCCAGATCTTTTAAACCTGGAATAATATGAGTCCAGATCTTTTAAACCTGGAGTAATATGAGTCCAGATCTTTCAAACCTGGAGTAATATGAGTCCAGATCTTTTAAACCTGGAATAATATGAGTCCAGATCTTTTAAACCTGGAATAATATGAGTCCAGATCTTTTAAAACTGGAGTAATATGAGTCCAGATCATTTAAACCTGGAGTAATATGAGTCCAGATCTTTCAAACCTGGAGTAATATGAGTCCAGATCTTTTAAACCTGGAATAATATGAGTCCAGATCTTTTAAACCTGGAATAATATGAGTCCAGATCTTTTAAACCTGGAGTAATACGAGTCCAGATCTTTTAAACCTGGAGTAATACGAGTCCAGATCTTTTAAACCTGGATTAATACGAGTCCAGATCTTTTAAACCTGGAGTAATATGAGTCCAGATCTTTCAAACCTGGAGTAATATGAGTCCAGATCTTTTAAACCTGGAATAATATGAGTCCAGATCTTTTAAACCTGGAGTAATACGAGTCCAGATCTTTTAAACCTGGAATAATATGAGTCCAGATCTTTTAAACCTGGAGTAATACGAGTCCAGATCTTTTAAACCTGGAGTAATATGAGTCCAGATCTTTCAAACCTGGAGTAATATGAGTCCAGATCTTTTAAACCTGGAATAATATGAGTCCAGATCTTTTAAACCTGGAATAATATGAGTCCAGATCTTTTAAACCTGGAGTAATACGAGTCCAGATCTTTTAAACCTGGAATAATATGAGTCCAGATCTTTTAAACCTGGAGTAATACGAGTCCAGATCTTTTAAACCTGGAATAATATGAGTCCAGATCTTTTAAACCTGGAATAATATGAGTCCAGATCTTTTAAACCTGGAGTAATATGAGTCCAGATCTTTTAAACCTGGAGTAATACGAGTCCAGATCTTTTAAACCTGGAGTAATATGAGTCCAGATCTTTTAAACCTGGAGTAATATGAGTCCAGATCTTTTAAACCTGGAGTAATACGAGTCCAGATCTTTTAAACCTGGAGTAATATGAGTCCAGTTCTTTTAAACCTGGAGTAATATGAGTCCAGATCTTTTAAACCTGGAGTAATATGAGTTCAGATCTTTTAAACCTGGAGTAATATGAGTTCAGATCTTTTAAACCTGGAGTAATATGAGTTCAGATCTTTTAAACCTGGAGTAATATGAGTTCAGATCTTTTAAACCTGGAGTAACATGAGTCCAGATCTTTTAAACCTGGAGTAATATGAGTTCAGATCTTTTAAACCTGGAGTAATATGAGTTCAGATCTTTTAAACCTGGAGTAATATGAGTTCAGATCTTTTAAACCTGGAGTAACATGAGTCCAGATCTTTTAAACCTGGAGTAATATGAGTCCAGATCTTTTAAACCAGTAAGATAAAAGTGTTCGCTACTTCAAAATCTGTGATACACAACATTACACGATGATACTGTTAATATATTTGCGTATATGAAGCTAGACATGATACATACTGTATCATACGAAAACTTTCAATTTAAATTATATTAACCATTTTTCTTCAAATCTATGTAAAGAGGATTCATGTCAGTCTAACATGCTGTGAAAAGCATTCTGACGCTGGACTTTTTACTCATTTTGTAGTGTTTTTGCAATGTTTCTGTAGTTTTTCTAGTGTGCTTTTAGTGCTTTTGCAATGTTTCTGTAGTTTTTCTAGTGTGCTATTAGTGCTTTTGCAATGTTTCTGTAGTTTTTCTAGTGTGCTATTAGTGCTTTTGCAATGTTTCTGTAGTTTTTCTAGTGTGCCTGTAGTGTTTTTGCAGTTTAACATTTATTGTCATTGAGAGGAAAATTTTTCTCCAGAGACTTGGGCCAGGAAAGCAGAGGTTACTGCTGGTGGTTCCTTACTTACTATTCTCCTTACTGACAGGTGCCAGCAACACTGCAGAAGAATTAGACACATGCGAAACATATTGGTATCTTTATTGTAAACGCTGCACCATCCAGTGCCTTTATCCCTACAATACAAAGACATTCTTCATGACTACGGTGTTCTTCACCAAACTCCAAGGCTGAGGGACTGATTACCTCTTCTTTTGTATACAGTTGCACATTATGTCTTTGTATTGTAGGGATAAAAGCACTGGATGGTGCAGCGTTTACAATAAAGATACCAATATGTTTCGCATGTGTCTAATTCTTCTGCAGTGTTGCTGGCACCTGTCAGTAAGGAGAATAGTAAGTAAGGAACCACCAGCAGTAACCTCTGCTTTCCTGGCCCAAGTCTCTGGAGAAAAATTTTCCTCTCAATGACAACAATAAATGTTAAACTGCAAAAACACTACAGGCACACTAGAAAAACTACAGAAACATTGCAAAAGCACTAAAAGCACACTAGAAAAACTACAGAAACATTGCAAAAGCACTAAAAGCACACTAGAAAAACTACAGAAACATTGCAAAAGCACTACAAAATGAGTAAAAAGTCCAGCGTCAGAATGCTTTTCACAGCATGTTAGACTGACATGAATCCTCTTTACATAGATTACCTCGTCTTTTGTATATAGTTCTACCTTCTTCACATTTCTGTATTGTACTGATAAAGGCACTGGATGACGAAACGTTTACAAATAAAAATATCAAGATGTTTCGCATGTGTCTAATTCTTCATCTTGTCGGTATGATATACCATTCATATACAACACTGCAGAAGACGTGACTTAAGAAATCGTAATGACACGCGACGGGCTGGAGTTTTGAGACTCTATGACCGCGGGTTCAATCCCGGCCGGGGGTATGGTTTAACACTGCACAAGTATTTGACATCATTTTAAACGATCCTAACATAAATGTTGTAACATTTGGGTTCAATAAGGTTCTCAGAGCTGTCATACCCTCCATCATTTTGTGGGTTTAAGACAAGAACTTCCAGAGGCTAACTTCCAGAGGCTGCCTCTCAGTCAACTTAAGAGTTGTTAACATGTCAGAGATTTTAAATGATGAATCTAAAAGAGAAATTATCAGTTTTACGAAGCTGACTTAGACAAAGTGTAGAGTGAAGTCATTTTAATTGTTGAGTGCAATAATGACTTGAGTGCAGCAATGACTGTTGAGTGCAGTAATGACTGTTGAGTGTAGCAATGATTGTTGAGTGTAGCAATGACTGTTGAGTGCAGTAATGACTGTTGATTGCAGCAATGACTGTTGAGTGTAGCAATGACTGTTGAGTGTAGCAATGACTGTTGAGTTCAGCAATGACTGTTGATTGCAGCAATGACTGTTGAGTGCAGCAATGACTGTTGATTGCAGCAATGACTGTTGAGTGTAGCAATGACTGTTGAGTTCAGCAATGACTGTTGATTGCAGCAATGACTGTTGAGTGCAGCAATGACTGTTGATTGCAGCAATGACTGTTGAGTGTAGCAATGACTGTTGAGTTCAGCAATGACTGTTGAGTGTAGCAATGACTGTTGAGTGTAGCAATGACTGTTGAGTTCAGCAATGACTGTTGATTGCAGCAATGACTGTTGAGTGCAGCAATGACTGTTGATTGCAGCAATGACTGTTGAGTGTAGCAATGACTGTTGAGTTCAGCAATGACTGTTGAGTGTAGCAATGACTGTTGAGTGTAGCAATGACTGTTGAGTGTAGCAATGACTGTTGACTGCAGCAATGACTGTTGAGTTCAGCAATGACTGTTGAGTGCAGCAATGACTGTTGATTGCAGCAATGACTGTTGAGTGCAGCAATGACTGTTGATTGCAGCAATGACTGTTGATTGCAGCAATGACTGTTGATTGCAGCAATGACTGTTGAGTGTAGCAATGACTGTTGAGTTCAGCAATGACTGTTGAGTGTAGCAATGACTGTTGAGTGTAGCAATGACTGTTGAGTTCAGCAATGACTGTTGATTGCAGCAATGACTGTTGAGTGCAGCAATGACTGTTGAGTTCAGCAATGACTGTTGAGTGTAGCAATGACTGTTGATTGCAGCAATGACTGTTGATTGCAGCAATGACTGTTGATTGCAGCAATGACTGTTGATTGCAGCAATGATTGTTGAGTTCAGCAATGACTGTTGATTGCAGCAATGACTGTTGATTGCAGCAATGACTGTTGATTGCAGCAATGACTGTTGAGTGTAGCAATGACTGTTGAGTTCAGCAATGACTGTTGATTGCAGCAATGACTGTTGATTGCAGCAATGACTGTTGAGTGCAGCAATGATTCTTGAGTGCAGCAATGATTGTTGAGTGTAGCAATGACTGTTGAGTGCAGCAATGACTGTTGAGTTCAGCAATGACTGTTGAGTTCAGCAATGATTGTTGAGTGCAGCAATGACTGTTGTGTGCAGCAATGATTGTTGAGTGCAGCAATGACTGTTGTGTGCAGCAATGACTGTTGAGTGTAGCAATGACTGTTGAGTTCAGCAATGACTGTTGATTGCAGCAATGACTGTTGAGTATAGCAATGACTTGAGTGCAGCAATGACTGTTGAGTGCAGCAATGATTGTTGAGTGCAGCAATGACTGTTGTGTGTAGCAATGATTGTTGAGTGCAGCAATGACTGTTGTGTGCAGCAATGATTGTTGAGTGCAGCAATGACTGTTGATTGTAGTAATGACTGTTGATTGCGGCAATGACTGTTGATTGTAGCAATGACTGTTGATTGCAACAATGAATGTTGAACGTAGCAATGACTGCTGAATGTAGCAATGACTGTTGATTGCAGCAATGACTGTTGATTCCAGCAATGACTGTTGAGTGTAGCAATGACTGTTGATTGCAGCAATGACTGTTGATTGCAACAATGACTGTTGAATGTAGCAATGACTTGATTGCAGCAATGACTGTTGATTGCAACAATGACTGTTGAATGTAGCAATGACTGTTGATTGCAACAATGACTGTTGAATGTAGCAATGACTGTTGATTGCAGCAATGACTGTTGATTGCAACAATGACTGTTGAGTGTAGCAATGACTGTTGATTGCAGCAATGACTGTTGATTGCAACAATGACTGTTGATTGCAACAATGACTGTTGAATGTAGCAATGACTGTTGATTGCAGCAATGACTGTTGATTGCAGCAATGACTGTTGATTGCAACAATGACTGTTGAATGTAGCAATGGCTGTTGAATGTAGCAATGACTGTTGATTGCAGCAATGATTGTTGATTGCAGCAATGACTGTTGATTGCAGCAATGACTGTTGAGTGTAGCAATGGCTGTTGAATGTAGCAATGACTGTTGATTGCAGCAATGACTGTTGATTGCAGCAATGACTGTTGATTGCAACAATGACTGCCGAGTGTAGATATGACTGCTGGGTGGAGCAATGACTGTTCCTGCTGAAAGCAGCAGCTCTGCTTCGAGACAAATAAAGTCTAATTCCACAAATACCGAAGGTTAAGAAAGTGTGTAAATGTTACCCCATCTATCAACTGGACGAGAATTACTGCAACTTCCTCATCTTGGCTAAAGTCAAGAAGAATAACTCTGAACTACGTTCAAAATTACCGTATTTTCCGGCATATGAGGCGCACCACAGAGTATTATAAGGGTAAATCAGTCATCATATTCAAGGTTTAATTACCCTCACTTACTATAAGCTAAGGCGTAACCCAAAGCCTATCCTTGACCCTGACCTTGAGCATATAAGGCGCAGGCTGATTTTCCAAGATTTTCTGTGGGAAAAAAAAGGCGCCTGATGTGCCGGAAAATATGGTACACGTTAAGAATATTTCGTGTGATTACTTCACTGTTCATCCTTTAATATGCATCCTTCACTGTGCATCCTTCACTGTTCATCCTTCACTGTTCATCCTTCACTGTTCATCCTTCACTGTTCATCCTTCACTGTTCATCCTTCACTGTTCATCCTTCACTGTTCATCCTTCACTGTTCATCCTTCACTGTTCATCCTTCACTGTTCATCCTTCACTGTTCATCCTTCACTGTTCATCCTTCACTGTTCATCCTTCACTGTTCATCCTTCACTGTGCATCCTTCACTGTTCATCCTTCACTGTGCATCCTTCACTGTTCATCCTTCACTGTTCATCCTTCACTGTTCATAATTCACTGTGCATCCTTCACTGTGCATCCTTCACTGTTCATCCTTCACTGTGCATCCTTCACTGTTCATCCTTCACTGTTCATCCTTCACTGTTCATCCTTCACTGTGCATCCTTCACTGTTCATCCTTCACTGTTCATCCTTCACTGTGCATCCTTCACTGTTCATCCTTCACTGTGCATCCTTCACTGTTCATCCTTCACTGTTCATCCTTCACTGTACATCCTTCACTGTTCATCCTTCACTGTTCATCCTTCACTGTGCATCCTTCACTGTTCATCCTTCACTGTTCATCCTTCACTGTGCATCCTTCACTGTTCATCCTTCACTGTTCATCCTTCACTGTTCATCCTTCACTGTTCATCCTTCACTGTTCATCCTTCACTGTTCATCCTTCACTGTTCATCCTTCACTGTTCATCCTTCACTGTTCATCCTTCACTGTGCATCCTTCACTGTTCATCCTTCACTGTGCATCCTTCACTGTTCATCCTTCACTGTTCATCCTTCACTGTTCATCCTTCACTGTTCATCCTTCACTGTGCATCCTTCACTGTTCATCCTTCACTGTGCATCCTTCACTGTTCATCCTTCACTGTTCATCCTTCACTGTTCATCCTTCACTGTTCTGCCTTCACTGTTCATTCACTTCACTGTTCATCCTTCACTGTTCATCCTTCACTGTTCATCCTTCACTGTTCATCCTTCACTGTTCATCCTTCACTGTTCATCCTTCACTGTTCATCCTTCACTGTTCATCCTTCACTGTTCATCCTTCACTGTTCATCCTTCACTGTTCATCCTTCACTGTTCATCCTTCACTGTTCATCCTTCACTGTTCACTGTGCATCCTTCACTGTTCATGTTCCTTCACTGTTCATCCTTCACTGTTCATCCTTCACTGTTCATCCTGTCACTGTTCATCCTTCACTGTGCATCATCCTTCACTGTTCATCCTTCACTGTGCATCCTTCACTGTTCATCTTCACTGTTCATCCTTCACTGTTCATGTTCCCTTCACTGTTCATCCTTCACTGTGCATCATCCTTCACTGTTCATGTGCCCTTCACTGTTCATCCTTCACTGTTCATCCTTCACTGTGCATCCTTCACTGTGCATCCTTCACTGTTCATCCTTCACTGTTCATCCTTCACTGTGCATCCTTCACTGTGCATCCTTCACTGTTCATTCTTCACTGTTCATCCTTCACTGTGCATCCTTCACTGTTCATTCTTCACTGTTCATCCTTCACTGTGCATCCTTCACTGTTCATTCTTCACTGTTCATCCTTCACTGTTCATCCTTCACTGTGCATCCTTCACTGTTCATCCTTCACTGTTCATCCTTCACTGTGCATCCTTCACTGTGCATCCTTCACTGTTCATTCTTCACTGTTCATCCTTCACTGTGCATCCTTCACTGTTCATCCTTCACTGTTCATCCTTCACTGTGCATCCTTCACTGTGCATCCTTCACTGTTCATCCTTCACTGTTCATCCTTCACTGTTCATCCTTCACTGTTCATCCTTCACTGTGCATCCTTCACTGTTCATCCTTCACTGTTCATCCTTCACTGTTCATCCTTCACTGTGCATCCTTCACTGTGCATCCTTCACTGTTCATCCTTCACTGTGCATCCTTCACTGTGCATCCTTCACTGTTCATCCTTCACTGTTCATCCTTCACTGTTCATCCTTCACTGTTCATCCTTCACTGTTCATTCTTCACTGTTCATTCTTCACTGTTCATCCTTCACTGTGCATCCTTCACTGTTCATCCTTCACTGTTCATCCTTCACTGTGCATCCTTCACTGTTCATCCTTCACTGTTCATCCTTCACTGTGCATCCTTCACTGCTCATCCTTCACTGTGCATCCTTCACTGTGCATCCTTCACTGTTCATCCTTCACTGTTCATCCTTCACTGTTCATCCTTCACTGTTCATCCTTCACTGTTCATTCTTCACTGTTCATCCTTCACTGTTCATCCTTCACTGTGCATCCTTCACTGTTCATCCTTCACTGTTCATCCTTCACTGTGCATCCTTCACTGTTCATCCTTCACTGTTCATCCTTCACTGTGCATCCTTCACTGCTCATCCTTCACTGTGCATCCTTCACTGTGCATCCTTCACTGTTCATCCTTCACTGTTCATCCTTCACTGTTCATCCTTCACTGTTCATCCTTCACTGTTCATTCTTCACTGTTCATTCTTCACTGTTCATCCTTCACTGTGCATCCTTCACTGTTCATCCTTCACTGTTCATCCTTCACTGTGCATCCTTCACTGTTCATCCTTCACTGTTCATCCTTCACTGTTCATCCTTCACTGTTCATCCTTCACTGTTCATCCTTCACTGTTCATCCTTCACTGTTCATCCTTCACTGTTCATCCTTCACTGTTCATCCTTCACTGTTCATCCTTCACTGTTCATCCTTCACTGTTCATCCTTCACTGTTCATCCTTCACTGTTCATCCTTCACTGTTCATCCTTCACTGTTCATCCTTCACTGTTCATCCTTCACTGTTCATCCTTCACTGTGCATCCTTCACTGTTCATCCTTCACTGTTCATCCTTCACTGTTCATCCTTCACTGTTCATCCTTCACTGTTCATCCTTCACTGTTCATCCTTCACTGTTCATCCTTCACTGTTCATCCTTCACTGTTCATCCTTCACTGTTCATCCTTCACTGTTCATCCTTCACTGTTCATCCTTCACTGTTCATCCTTCACTGTGCATCCTTCACTGTTCATCCTTCACTGTTCATCCTTCACTGTTCATCCTTCACTGTTCATCCTTCAGCTTACAGAGTATCTTTAATAGCGGTTACTTAATGGGTGTAGTTACAGTGTGTAAATAAAAAACACGATGCGGGTTGTGACATTTCATAGCGAAGATGTTTCGCTCATCAGGGACTTTATTAGTTAGTGAAGTCCCTGGTGGGCGAAACGTCTTTACAATATTTAAAAGGTAAATAAACACAGGTACAATTACTGTGACATTTTATTGAAGCAACGTTTCGCTCTCCTGGAACTTCATCAATCTCTCCAGGAGCTTTGTCAAGCAGGGGGGAAGGTACTAGGTAGGTGAGGGAGGAAGGTACTAGGTAGGTGAGGGAGGAAGGTACTAGGTAGGTGAGGGAGGAAGGTACTAGGTAGGTGAGGGAGGAAGGTACTAGGTAGGTGAGGGAGGAAGGTACTAGGTAGGTGAGGGAGGAAGGTACTAGGTAGGTGAGGGAGGAAGGTACTAGATAGGTGAGGGAGGAAGGTACTAGATAGGTGAGGGAGGCAGGTACTAGGTAGGTGAGGGAGGAAGGTACTAGGTAGGTGAGGGAGGAAGGTACTAGGTAGGTGAGGGAGGAAGGTACTAGGTAGGTGAGGGAGGAAGGTACTAGGTAGGTGAGGGAGGAAGGTACTAGATAGGTGAGGGAGGAAGGTACTAGATAGGTGAGGGAGGAAGGTACTAGATAGGTGAGGGAGGAAGGTACTAGGTAGGTGAGGGAGGAAGGTACTAGGTAGGTGAGGGAGGAAGGTACTAGGTAGGTGAGGGAGGAAGGTACTAGGTAGGTGAGGGAGGAAGGTACTAGGTAGGTGAGGGAGGCAGGTACTAGGTAGGTGAGGGAGGAAGGTACTAGGTAGGTGAGGGAGGAAGGTACTAGGTAGGTGAGGGAGGAAGGTACTAGGTAGGTGAGGGAGGAAGGTACTAGATAGGTGAGGGAGGAAGGTACTAGATAGGTGAGGGAGGAAGGTACTAGATAGGTGAAGGAGGAAGGTACTAGGTAGGTGAGGGAGGAAGGTACTAGGTAGGTGAGGGAGGAAGGTACTAGGTAGGTGAGGGAGGAAGGTACTAGATAGGTGAGGGAGGAAGGTACTAGATAGGTGAGGGAGGAAGGTACTAGATAGGTGAGGGTAGGAAGGTACTAGATAGGTGAGGGAGGAAGGTACTAGATAGGTGAGGGAGGAAGGTACTAGGTAGGTGAGGGAGGAAGGTACTAGGTAGGTGAGGGAGGAAGGTACTAGGTAGGTGAGGGAGGAAGGTACTAGGTAGGTGAGGGAGGAAGGTACTAGATAGGTGAGGGAGGAAGGTACTAGATAGGTGAGGGAGGAAGGTACTAGATAGGTGAGGGAGGAAGGTACTAGATAGGTGAGGGAGGCAGGTACTAGGTAGGTGAGGGAGGAAGGTACTAGGTAGGTGAGGGAGGAAGGTACTAGGTAGGTGAGGGAGGAAGGTACTAGATAGGTGAGGGAGGAAGGTACTAGATAGGTGAGGGAGGAAGGTACTAGATAGGTGAGGGAGGAAGGTACTAGATAGGTGAGGGAGGCAGGTACTAGGTAGGTGAGGGAGGAAGGTACTAGATAGGTGAGGGAGGCAGGTACTAGGTAGGTGAGAGAGGCAGGTAATAGGTAGGAAGGTGAGGGAGGAAGGTACTAGGTAGGTGAGGGAGGAAGGTACTAGGTAGGTGAGGGAGGAAGGTACTAGATAGGTGAGGGAGGCAGGTACTAGGAGGGGCAGGGAGGAAGGTACTAGGTAGGTGAGAGAGGCAGGTAATAGATAGGAAGGTGAGGGAGGAAGGTACTAGGTAGGTGTGGGAGGAAGGTACGTACTAGGTAGGTGAGGGAGGAAGGTACTAGGGAGGTAAGGGGAGGCAGGTTCTAGGGAGGTGAGGGGATAAGGACCGTCACACGAGTGTCAACCTGCGAGAGGTTGAGAGTGGGGAGGGGAGATGAGAGAGGGGAGTGGGAGAGAGAGGGGAGAGAGAGATAGAGGCAGCCAGAGGTTCAACTTGGTGCTGGTCAGTTGTTGCGTGGCTGTCGTGCGTGGCACAACCACGCCGTGCCCGTGGTGCCAGAGGAGAGTCACGTGGCACCTACTGTGCCTAGTCTTCCCGACACGCTGACTGACAAGGTGACTGACACGCCCACCTGCTGATCTCTCTGGCTATACTCAGTGTAACAGTCGACAAGTGAACCCATTTTCCAGTCTTTAGATAATCTCGGAAATTAACCCGCCGTCTTACAAGACGACTCAGGATTATTTACCAGGAGAGGACTTAGAATTATAAACCAGGCGAACACTTGGGATTATAAACCAGGAGAACAACTGGGATTATAAACCTGGGAGGCTTCATAACCCATGAGAGCCAAGCACTGTGGCTTATATCCAGAGCCTAAGGACCTTTCCCCGAGGATGTGACCGACAGAGGTCGACTAAGACTCGTGCACCTATTTACTGCTAGGTGAAAAGAGGCAACAGGTGTCAGGACACTCCCGGGGACTGAATCCGTGTCCTTATGGTTGTAAGCTTAAAGCTCTACCAGTAAGCTGCGAAGCTCTTCTAGAAATCCAGAAATATTACTACAAGAAAAAATCACGTTATAAGTGTTGTGTATCGAGGGATCGAGACTCAGCTCCTGGCCCCTGTGTGTGTGTGTGTGTGTGTGTGTGTGTGTGTGTGTGTGTGTGTGTGTGTGTGTGTGTGTGTGTGTGTGTGTGTGTGTGTGTGTCTGAGGGGGCTGATACTCAGCTCTTGGCCCCTGTGTGTATGTGTGTGTTTACGGGGGGTTAAGATTCACCGTCTGACCCCTGTGTACTCACCTATTTGTAGTTGCAGGGGTCGATTCACAGCTCCTGGCCCCACTTCTTCGCTGCTCGTGTGTGTGTTTGTGTGTGTGTGTGTATGTGTCTGAGAGGGGGGTCGAGACTCAGCTCCTGATCCTTGTGTGTGTCTGAGAGGGTGGACTCTGCTCCTGGTCCCTGTGTGTGTCTGAGGGGGTGGAGACTCAGCTCCTGGCCCCTGTGTGTATGTAAGAGGCAGCAAGATGGGTGGTTTCCTGACACATCTGTGCGAGGCAGTTAGCAGGAGGAAGAGTGTTGATCCTCCAGCTCCTGGCCTCCACCACAAGCTCACCCTCGTCGACCTGGCTGCTCTAGGTATGTATTAACCCACCATAACCTACTGCATGATACATATGTATCTTTACTAACCTTGTTCATGATACATATACATCTACCAACAGTGTTCATGATATACACATTTAATGATCTTAATTATTAAAATGTAGACACATTCGCTAATCGTGTTCAAAATATAGACGCACATACACTATTCACTAAGTTCACTTGCTGACGTTACACATTCACTAAGTTCACCTGTTAACGTTACACATTCACTAAGTTCACCTGTTAACGCTACACATTCACTAAGTTCACGTTACACTTCCACTAAGTTCACTTGTTCAAACCACAGTAACAGATTCTCAGGCGTAACACTTTCCTCAGGGTAACAAAGTGTGTAAACAAGAGAACAAGTGGGTTCGAATCCAAGTCAGACAGGTGGCAGCCATACAGCTGTATTATGTCGATCAGTCCTCACACTTGTACCTGGGGTTACAGTTCCCATCAGGGTTAAAGGTCCCTCAGAGTTACAGGTCCCTCTGAATTATAAGTCTCAGGGGTTACAGGTCCCCCCTGAATTATAGGTCCCAGGGATTACAGGTCCCCATGGAGTTACAGGTCACTGGAGCTACAGAGAGAAAAAGAGAATTTAAAAGCAGCTTTTCTTAACTTGCTGGAGGGAAATTCACTCTGACTTAAGCCACAACCTTCAGAGTTCTCTGTTGCTGACTTATCTTAAGAGAGAGCTCTTTCAGAGGGCTCAGGCGCTCTCTCTTGGACCTGTGACTAGCTGACACACTCTCTTTGACCTGTGACTAGGTGACACACTCTCTTGGACCTGTGACTAGCTGACACACTCTCTTTGACCTGTAACTAGGTGACACACTCTCTTGGACCTGTGACTAGCTGACACACTCTCTTTGGCCTGTGACTAGGTGACACACTCTTTTTGACCTGTGACTAGCTGACACACTCTCTTTGACCTGTGACTAGGTGACACAATTATTTTGACCTGTGACTAGCTGACACACTCTCTTTGACCTGTGACTAGGTAACACACTCTTTGACCTGTGACTAGGTGACACTCTTTGACCTGTGACTAGGTGACACACTCTCTTTGACCTGTGACTAAGTGACACACTCTCTTTGACTTGTGACTAGCTGACACACACACTCTTTGACCTTCTGTGACTAGCTGACACACTCTCCTTGTCCTTCTGTGACTAGCTGACACACTCTCTTTGACCTGTGACTAGGTGACACACTCTCTTTGACCTGTAACTAGGTGACACACTCTCTTTGACCTGTGACTAGCTGACACACTCTCTTTGACCTGTGACTAGTTGACACACTCTCTTTGACCTTCTGTGACTAGCTGACACACTCTCTTTGACCTGTGACCAGCTGACACACTCTCTTTGACCTGTGACTAGCTGACACACTCTCTTTGACCTTCTGTAACTAGCTGACACACTCTCTTTGACCTGTGACTAGCTGACACACTCTCTTTGACCTGTGACTAGCTGACACACTCTCTTTGACCTTCTGTGACTAGCTGGCACACTCTCTTTGACCTGTGACTAGCTGACACACTCTCTTTGACCTGTGACTAGCTGACACACTCTCTTTGACCTTCTGTGACTAGCTGGCACACTCTCTTTGACCTGTGACTAGCTGACACACTCTCTTTGACCTGTGACCAGCTGACACACTCTCTTTGACCTGTGACTAGCTGACACACTCTCTTTGACCTTCTGTGACTAGCTGACACACTCTCTTTGACCTGTGACCAGCTGACACACTCTCTTTGACCTGTGACTAGCTGACACACTCTCTTTGACCTTCTATAACTAGCTGACACACTCTCTTTGACCTGTGACTAGCTGACACACTCTCTTTGACCTGTGACTAGCTGACACACTCTCTTTGACCTTCTGTGACTAGCTGGCACACTCTCTTTGACCTGTGACTAGCTGACACACTCTCTTTGACCTGTGACTAGCTGACACACTCTCTTTGACCTTCTGTGACTAGCTGGCACACTCTCTTTGACCTGTGACTAGCTGACACACTCTCTTTGAAGTGTGACCAGCTGACACACTCTCTTTGACCTGTGACTAGCTGACACACTCTCTTTGACCTTCTGTAACTAGCTGACACACTCTCTTTGACCTGTGACTAGCTGACACACTCTCTTTGACCTGTGACTAGCTGACACACTCTCTTTGACCTGTGACTAGCTGGCACACTCTCTTTGACCTGTAACTAGGTGACACACTCTTTGACCTGTGACTAGGTGACACACTCTCTTTGACCTGTGACTAGGTGACACACTCTCTTTGACCTGTGACTAGGTGACACACTCTCTTTGACCTGTGACTAGGTGACACACTCTCTTTGACCTGTAACTAGGTGACACACTCTCTTTGACCTGTGACTAGCTGACACACTGTCTTTGACCTGTGACTAGGTAACACACTCTCTTTGACCTGTAACTAGGTGACACACTCTCTTTGACCTGTGACTAGCTGACACACTGTCTTTGACCTGTGACTAGGTGACACACTCTCTTTGACCTGTGACTAGGTGACACACTCTCTTTGACCTGTAACTAGGTGACACACTCTCTTTGACCTGTGACTTGCTGACACACTGTCTTTGACCTGTGACTAGGTGACACACTCTCTTTGACCTGTGACTAGGTAACACACTGTCTTTGACCTGTGACTAGGTAACACACTCTCTTTGACCTGTGACTAGGTGACACACTCTTTGACCTGTGACTAGGTAACACACTGTCTTTGACCTGTGACTAGGTGACACACTCTTTGACCTGTGAATAGGTAACACACTGTCTTTGACCTGTGACTAGGTGACACACTCTCTTTGACCTGTGACTAGGTAACACAGTCTTTGACCTGTGACTAGGTAACACACTGTCTTTGACCTGTGACTAGGTGACACACTCTTTGACCTGTGACTAGGTAACACACCCGCTGACCTGTGATCTGTATTTTGTTATTATTATTATTATTATTATTATTATTATTATTATTATTATTATTATTATTGTTATTATTATTATAACAATAATATAATTATTATTTCATTATTGCTGATGTTATTATAAAAATAATAATAATTATTATTTTTATTTTAATATTATTATTATTATTATATTCATGGGGAAGTGCAGCCAATCAAGTTTGATCCAAGGAAGGGGAGGAGGTAGCTACAATTCCTGAAAACAAGACCAGGAAGTACTTTTAAAGCAGCGCTCTGAATATTAAGTAGCAGTGACGAGCGCTCAAGTGCTCAAAACAACACATCAATTTATATGCTAAGAAAAATATTTCTTACATACGAAAAAAAAATATGAAAAAATCCGCAGAAAAGAAGACGAGTAAAATTTGTGTCAAAAATTCTGACCGAAGTTTAATGTGTTGGTACGACTGTGTTGATAAAACATTACCTCTACATTCAATATTCCTTCAACATTCAACATTATCTCAACATTCAACATTACCTCAACATTCAACATTACCTCAACATTCAACATTACCTCAACATTCAACATTACCTCAACATTCAACATTATCTCAACATTCAACATTACCTCAACATTCAACATTATCTCAACATTCAACATTATCTCAACATTCAACATTATCTCAACATTCAACATTACCTCAACATTCAACATTCAATATTCCTTCAACATTCAACATTACCTCAACATTCAACATTACCTCAACATTCAACATTACCTCAACATTCAACATTACCTCAACATTCAACATTATCTCAACATTCAACATTACCTCAACATTCAACATTATCTCAACATTCAACATTCAATATTCCTTCAACATTCAACATTACCTCAACATTCAACATTACCTCAACATTCAACATTACCTCAACATTCAACATTATCTCAACATTCAACATTACCTCAACATTCAACATTACCTCAACATTCAACATTACCTCAACATTCAACATTATCTCAACATTCAATGTTACCTCTACATTCAACATTACCGCAACATTCAACATTACTTCAACATTCAACATTACCTCAACATTCAACATTATCTCAACATTCAATGTTACCTCAACATTCAACATTACCTCAACATTCAACATTACCTCAACATTCAACATTATCTCAACATTCAATGTTACCTCTACATTCAACATTACCGCAACATTCAACATTACTTCAACATTCAACATTACCTCAACATTCAATATTACCTCAACATTCAACATTATCTCAACATTCAATGTTACCTCAACATTCAACATTACCTCAACATTCAACATTACCTCAACATTCAACATTATATCAACATTCAATGTTACCTCAACATTCAACATTACCTCAACATTCAACATTATCTCAACATTCAATGTTACCTCTACATTCAACATTACCTCAACATTCAACATTACCTCAACATTCAACATTACCTCAACATTACTTCAACATTCAACATTACTTCAACATTCAACATTATCTCAACATTCAATGTTACCGCAACATTCAACATTACCTCAACATTCAACATTACCGCAACATTCAACATTACTTCAACATTCAACATTACTTCAACATTACCTCAACATTCAACATTACCGCAACATTCAACATTACTTCAACAATCAACATTACTTCAACATTCAACATTACCTCAACATTCAACATTACCGCAACATTCAACATTACTTCAACATTCAACATTACTTCAACATTCAACATTACCGCAACATTCAACATTACTTCAACATTCAACATTACTTCAACATTCAACATTACTTCAACATTCAACATTACTTCAACATTCAACATTACCTCAACATTACCTCAACATTCAACATTACCTCAACATTCAACATTACCGCAACATTCAACATTACTTCAACATTCAACATTACTTCAACATTCAACATTACCTCAACATTCAACATTACCGCAACATTCAACATTACTTCAACATTCAACATTACTTCAACATTCAACATTACTTCAACATTCAACATTACTTCAACATTACCTCAACATTCAACATTACCTCAACATTCAACATTACCGCAACATTCAACATTACTTCAACATTCAACATTACCTCAACATTCAACATTACTTCAACATTCAACATTACTTCAAAATTCAACATTCAACATTACCTCAACATTCAACATTACAGCAACATTCAACATTACTTAACATTCAACATTACTTCAACATTCAACATTACTTCAACATTACCTCAACATTCAACATTACCGCAACATTCAACATTACTTCAACATTCAACATTACTTCAACATTACCTCAACATTCAACATTACCTCAACATTCAACATTACCGCAACATTCAACATTACCTCAACATTCAACATTACCTCAACATTCAACATTACCTCAACATTCAACATTACTTCAACATTCAACATTACCTCAACATTCAACATTACTTCAACATTCAACATTACCTCAACATTCAACATTACCTCAACATTACCTCAACATTCAACATTACCTCAACATTCAACATTACCTCAACATTCAACATTACCTCAACATTCAACATTACTTCAACATTCAACATTACCTCAACATTACTTCAACATTCAACATTACCTCAACATTCAACATTACTTCAACATTCAACATTACTTCAACATTCAACATTACCTCAACATTACTTCAACATTCAACATTACCTCAACATTACTTCAACATTCAACATTACCTCAACATTCAACATTACTTCAACATTCAACATTACCTCAACATTCAACATTACCTCAACATTCAACATTACCTCAACATTCAACATTACCTCAACATTCAACATTACCTCAACATTCAACATTACTTCAACATTCAACATTACCTCAACATTCAACATTACCTCAACATTCAACATTACTTCAACATTCAACATTACCTCAACATTCAACATTACCTCAACATTCAACATTACTTCAACATTCAACATTACCTCAACATTCAACATTACCTCTACATTCAACATTACCTCAACATTCAACATTACTTCAACATTCAACATTACCTCAACATTACTTCAACATTCAACATTACCTCAACATTCAACATTACCTCAACATTCAACATTACCTCAACATTCAACATTACTTCAACATTCAACATTACCTCAACATTACTTCAACATTCAACATTACCTCAACATTCAACATTACCTCTACATTCAACATTACCTCAACATTCAACATTATCTCAACATTACCTCAACATTCAACATTACCTCAACATTCAACATTACCTCAACATTCAACATTACCTCAACATTCAACATTACCTCAACATTCAACATTACTTCAACATTCAACATTACCTCAACATTCAACATTACCTCAACATTCAACATTACTTCAACATTCAACATTACCTCAACATTCAACATTACCTCAACATTCAACATTACCTCAACATTCAACATTACCTCAACATTCAACATTACCTCTACATTCAACATTACCTCAACATTCAACATTACCTCTACATTCAACATTACCTCAACATTCAATATTCCTTCAACATTCAACATTACCTCAACATTCAACATTACCTCAACATTCAACATTACCTCTACATTCAACATTACCTCAACATTCAACATTACTTCAACATTCAACATTACCTCAACATTCAACATTACCTCTACATTCAACATTACCGCAACATTCAACATTACCTCCACATTCAACATTACTTCAACAATCAATATTACCTCAACATTCAACATTACCTCTACATTCAACATTACCTCTACATTCAACATTACCGCAACATTCAACATTACCTCAACATTCAATATTACCTCAGCATTCAACATTACCTCTACATTCAACATTACCGCAACATTCAACATTACCTCTACATTCAACATTACCGCAACATTCAATATTACCTCAACATTCAACATTACCTCAACATTCAACATTACCTCAACATTACCTCAACATTCAACATTACCTCTACATTCAACATTACCTCAACATTCAACATTACTTCAACATTCAACATTACCTCAACATTCAACATTACCTCTACATTCAACATTACCGCAACATTCAACATTACCTCTACATTCAACATTACTTCAACATTCAATATTACCTCAACATTCAACATTACCTCTACATTCAACATTACCTCTACATTCAACATTACCGCAACATTCAACATTACCTCAACATTCAACATTACTTCAACATTCAATATTACCTCAACATTCAACATTACCTCTACATTCAACATTACAGCAACATTCAACATTACCTCTACATTCAACATTACCGCAACATTCAATATTACCTCAACATTCAACATTACCTCAACATTCAACATTACCTCAACATTCAACATTACCTCTACATTCAACATTACCTCAACATTCAACATTACTTCAACATTCAATATTACCTCTACATTCAACATTACCTCTACATTCAACATTACCGCAACATTCAACATTACCTCTACATTCAACATTACTTCAACATTCAATATTACCTCAACATTCAACATTACCTCAACATTCAACATTACCTCAACATTCAACATTACCTCTACATTCAACATTACCTCAACATTCAACATTACTTCAACATTCAATATTACCTCAACATTCAACATTACCTCAACATTACTTCAACATTAGCTCAACATTCAACATTACCTCAACATTAAACATTACCTCAACATTCAACATTACCTCAACATTCATCATTACTTCAACATTCAACATTACCTTAACATTCAACATTACCTCAACATTCAACAAGAGCAGCATCATGCAAGAGTCTTCTTCAACATTCAACAAGAGCAACATCATGCAAGAGTCTTCTTCAACATTCAACAAGAGCAGCATCATGCAAGAGTCTTCTTCAACATTCAACAAGAGCAGCATCATGCAAGAGTCTTCTTCAACATTCAACAAGAGCAGCATCATGCAAGAGTCTTCTTCAACATTCAACAAGAGCAACATCATGCAAGAGTCTTCTTCAACATTCAACAAGAGCAGCATCATGCAAGAGTCTTCTTCAACATTCAACAAGAGCAACATCATGCAAGAGTCTTCTTCAACATTCAACAAGAGCAACATCATGCAAGAGTCTTCTTCAACATTCA
The DNA here is from genome assembly GCF_038502225.1 of Cherax quadricarinatus. Taxonomy (NCBI): domain Eukaryota; kingdom Metazoa; phylum Arthropoda; class Malacostraca; order Decapoda; family Parastacidae; genus Cherax; species Cherax quadricarinatus. The sequence goes on along the minus strand of NC_091352.1, from coordinate 14,276,337 downwards.
ACAAGAGCAGCATCATGCAAGAGTCTTCTTCAACATTCAACAAGAGCAACATCATGCAAGAGTCTTGCTCCTCGCTGCAGAGGTTCCCATCCACACCAGCTTATATTCTATCCTTTCAATCCTCCCCCCCTTCCCCCCATCAACCCTTCCCTATCCACCAGAACTCCAGCAGCAGTCGCTCTGCCTTTCACAACCCACGCCAGCTATCTTGACTCCACTCGTATTAAACGTAATCCTTAAGAAATACGAAGAGAAATATCCCTCTTTCTCTCTCTCTCTCTCACTGCGAATTTCCCACATTCACAGTCTTGTTTTTGGTATCCAATTCTCCTGTTCCTCGCTTAAATGGATTCTTCTTCCATGTTTCTTCCATTTTTTAATTCTGTCATGGTGGGTTATCGCAGGATCTGTTTCTAGCCTCGCATGAGCGTTGTTATGGTGTTGACTGTGTTGCAGAATTGTTATGGCGTTGACTGAGGAGTTGAAGAGTTGTTATGGTGTTGATTGAAGAGTTGAAGAGTTGTTATGGTGCTACTTGAGCTGTTGAAGTGTTATGTTGGTGATCGAGGTGATGCAGCGTAATGTCGGCGATCAAAGTGTTGCAGCATTATGACGTTGATTGAGGTGTTGCAGCGTCACGGCGTTGACTGAGGTATTGCAGTGTTGTTATGGTGTTAACTGAGGTGTTGCAGTGTTGTTATGGCGTTGAGGTGTTGCAGAGTTATGGTGTTAATTAAGGTGTTATATCCAGGCTTCTCTTGTAGTATTTCTGATGCTCGGTGGACAACATTACTTAAGTCGAGTTACTACTACTACTTATATGTACCTTTACCTAAATAAACTTACCTAATAACCACGGTAAATTATTAACTCAGGATAACCAGGGAGTTAGTAACCCAGTATAAACCAGAGGGTTACTAACCAGGATAACCCCAGGGGTTTAGTAACCCTGGGTAACTCAGGAAAGGCAATTGCTGTTTGCTTAGTTTCAGAATGCGACCCGCAACACTCGCCTAATACTCAGGTACCTGATGAATTAGACACAAGTGCAATACTTGGGTATCTTTACTGTGGAGGGGGATCGATCGATACCATGCCTAACCATTCTAGGGTAGGGTAGGTGCCTGAGCCGGAGCTTGTAGCTCACAAGACTGTCATTCCCATTAGCCCCCTTGGGACGGGGATGGCAGACCAGAGAGGCCTAGCTTGTGGCTAGGCCTGGGGACAATTGGTCCCAAAGATGAGGAGGTATATGTGCCTCCTCCCATGGGAGACTTAGGTCTCAGACACTCCCTGAAGAGGGAGTCAAGGCCGGGCCACCACTTGGAAAAGGCCCGGGCCGAATCTTGAATAATAATAACTTTACTGTGGAAATATTTCGCCAACCAGTTGCTTCCTCAGTCCAATACAGTGAAGAATGGTTGAAGATGAGGAGTTTGAGGTAATCACTCCCTCAATCTGGAGTCTGTATTCAGTCTATACAGTCTGTAGGTTCTCTGAACAATTTAGCTTCACCCGGGTACCTACTTACTGTCAGATAAACAGGGATAACTTCTCGACTTGCCAACAAGTAAATTAAGAGGCACGGCCAGGAGCTGGGACTTGATGGAAATAAGTCACTCTGACTTTTTTGCGTTATCCCAGGTTCTCTACACATGTGCTAGTATGTATGATAATCTATGTAACTGTATTTGTGTATACCTGAATAAACTTACCCCTTAACCAGCAGAATATATCAAATGGAAATAAGTCACTTTGCCTGACCTCTGTGGGCTATCCTAGGTAATGTACACTATGTAATTGTAGTTATATTAATCGGGGCTCTGGTGGCCTGGTGGCTAAAGCTCTCGTTTCACACGGCGAGTGTCTGGGTTCGATTCCCAACCAGGGTAGGAACCATCAGTAAAATGGGTACCTAGGTGTTAGTCGACTGGTGTGGGTCGCATCCTGGGACACTGACCTAATTTGCCTGAAATTCTCACTATAACAAGGGGCTTTCTAAATAACAGTATGTCAGGTAGGCCTGTATACCTTGTACATGTACTTGTAGTAAATGAAGATATTATTATTATTAAACTTACTGAGCCGCATATATACACTTATAGAAAACGTGTCGTTACACGCAAAGTAAAGAAAATGTAAGTCCCATGGTGGCTTATGAGGGTAAGCCTTGATAGATGAAGACGAAATACTTAATATTAATAATAATAATAATTTTGATTTCTACAAATACATGATACAACGTATACAGGTAACTCCAGGATGCGATTCACACCAGTCGGCTAACACCCAGGAACCTACTTACTGACAGGAGAACAGGGACAGCAGATATCTTAATGAAACACGTCCTAATGTTTCCACCCGTACCAGGGATCTAACAACGGACCTCAATGCGAGAGCTGAGTGCAATACCAACCGATCTACAGGACACCCTAGAAGGATATTAATCCAGGATAACCCAAGAGAGCCAAGCAGTGTGGCTGACTACCATTGGGTTAGTTAGGTCCTACCCCAGGATGTGAGCCACAACAGTGAACTAACTCGTATATACCTATTTATTGTTACACACATACACACACCAGCAGTGAAGAGGCGGGGCGAGGAGATGAGTCTCGACTCCTGCAATCATAACTGAGTACAATTAGGTGAGTAAACTGGAGGACAGGAGAGATAGGATGGATATGATAACGACATATAAAATACTGAGAAGAATCGACAAGGTGGACAGAGACAGGATGTTCCAGAGATGTGACACAGCAACAAGGGGGTCAGAGTTGGAAGTTGAAGACTCAGATGAACCACAGGGATGTTAGGAAGTATTTCTTCAGTCACAGCCGTCAGGAAATGGAATAGTCTGGGAAGTGATGCAGTGGAGGCAGGATTCATACATAGCTCTAAGAAGAGGTATGATACAGCTCATGGAGCAGGAAGAGTGACCTAGTAGCGGCCAGTGAAGAGGCGGGACCAGGAGCTGTGACTCGATCCCTGCAACCACAACTAGGTGAGTACACACACACACACACACACACACACACACACACACACACACACACACACACACACACACACACACACACACACACACACACACTGAAAGTAATTTTTAATTTCGTGTGCCTGAAGAAAGACTTGTAACGAGAGAGCTTCACTCTGTACTCTTCTCCAGAACATCCCTTCATTTGAGATTATTTATTCCCTAGTCTGGAACCTGTTCGTACACAATAATGATATCGATGAAATAAAGCCAGTTGATCAAATAAAAATACTGGCCCACAGATGGCTCCAACTTTATCCTGTCCCATATTTGTATGTTTCATACAAGCTGATGTAGATAACAGCTCTTAGCTTGTAAATAGAAACAGTAACCTAACCTTGTAAAACCCTGTTTAAAAGAGCAAGAGAGAGAGAGAGAGAGAGAGAGAGAGAGAGAGAGAGAGAGAGAGAGAGAGAGAGAGAGAGAGAGAGAGAGAGAGAGAGAGAGAGAGAGAGCGAGAGAGAGAGATTCATTAACGTGTTCATAAGTTTGACAATCACATATTAGGGAGAGTCTTTACAGAATACTCGCTTAATACGTCCTTTATACGCTCTCTCTGCGTACAACTTAGCACGAGATTTGCATAACTTGTTAACTTTGCTTTAACTATGTCTCTTCAAGAACTTAGAGGTAACTTAATCGCCAAGTCAACCTTAAATTTGCTCTGAGAGAGAGAGAGAGAGAGAGAGAGAGAGAGAGAGAGAGAGAGAGAGAGAGAGAGAGAGAGAGAGAGAGAGAGAGAGAGAGAGAGAGAGAGAGAGAGAGAGAGAGAGAGAGAGAGAGAGAGAGAGAGAGAGAGAGAGAGAGAGAGAGAGAGAGAGAGAGAGAGAGAGAGAGAGAGAGAGAGAGAGAGAGAGAGAGAGAGAGAGAGAGAGAGAGAGAGAGAGAGAGAGAGAGAGAGAGAGGGAGAGAGAGAGAGAGAGAGAGAGAGATCACAATGAACAAAAAGACTGGAAATATAAACACATATGCAGTATAATGTAATCCTTTATTGACAACGTTTCGCCCATGCAGTGGGCTTTTTCAAGTCACAAACAGATCTGAAAAAAAGCCCACTGTGTGGGCGAAACGTTGTCAATAAAGGATCACATTGTACTTCATATGTGTTTATACTTCCATTGTGTCGGTATTTTATACCATTTATTTCCAAAAAGACAGACTATTTGGTCTACATAAAAATCATTTTCTGAGTAAAATGAACTATCTATAGAGAGAGACGAGGTCAAGAGAGTAAAGCAGCAGGCTCTCTCCCCACCCATCAGCCAACACTGCTATCGTGATGAAACCCAACGAAGGCAACAATACACGAAAGACCCTCCATGGTGTAGGCTCCACACCTGTTGTCGCCGGAGTTCTGACAAAGTGATGGTTGAAGGAAACACTTGTAGAATCTGTTACGAGGCGTTAGTATTAGGTAACGTGGAAGAACCCAGCCTATCCGTGTCTGCCCGTCTCTAAGCCTAGTAGAGTTCTGAGACGTCAGACTAGCAAGGGAGTCTTACTATAATGTTAACCAGGCCTATGAGACGATGGGGGGGGGGGGAAGCTCAGCCGGTACGGTGGTCCGGGGACCGGCTGTGAATCTCTAAAGATTAAGATACATGTGCAACACTTGGGTATCTTCACTGACAAAACGTTTCGCCCACTCAGTAGGTTTTTTCAGTCAAATACAGAGGCAGCAGTAATAATGAAATAAAGATGATGTAACCAGTCCATCAACCTCGGAGAAAAAGTATTTGAGGTGGTCAGTCCCTCAGCCTGGAGAAGATCAGCTCCACGGAGTTGAACTCTTCTCCAGGCTGAGGGACTGACCACCTCAAATACTATTTCTCCGAGGTTGATGGACTGCTTACATCATTTTTATTTCATTTCTACTGCTGCCTCTGTATTTGACTGAAGAAGCCTACCGTGTAGGGGAAACGTTTCATCAATAAAGATATCCAACTGCTGCACATGTGTCTCAATCTTCATATGCAGGTGATCTGAGGTCAACATGTATCACACCTGGCATGGTTGTGACCAGCTCGGGTGTCCAGTGAGGCTGAAATGACCTCAACGATAGTGGTGCAGTCCATATTTAAATTTCCTTTTCTTTTCCATTCATAGTAAGTAAACAAATAATAACGTAACAATCACGGAGAAGCGACACAAGATGCAAAACAACCACGGGGGGAATTGATTGATAGCTCTAGACCGTTCGTGTTGCAATCAACACATCTTCAGGAACTTGCAATGTTGCAGAAATGAGTAGGAAGTCGAGGTAGATACCTTCAAGGGAACGACTCCAGCTAGAGTCGTTCCCTTGAATGAATCTGCAATACGACGTCTGTAGCCGAGTACACGAGTATGTGAGAAGTTAAAGGAAGTGGGAAGCCAGCAGGTGTGCTAGCGAAATAGGGGAAAAAATATTAAATGAAACGTTGAGGGGAAAAGGAGGAAGGAGGTGGAGGAAGGAGGGAAGGGATGGATGAGGTGGGGGAAGAAGGGGGAGGGGCAAAGAATGGAACGAGTGTGGAGGATTCGCCAGAAGGCCTGACAAAGTGGCCTTTCGCCAGATGTTAGCAGAAAGAATGGCGATTACGCTATTGCATAAAAGGTTACAACTGGATATTTGGAAAATTGGCGAGGCGTGAGACAGAGTGTAGCGCAGCTATTTGCATTCTTGAAGAAAATAGCACACGTGAATTGTGCACGCGAATTGTGTTCCTGATTTTTTTTGTACGTGAATTGTGCACGTGAATTGTATACGTGAATTATATATGTGAATTGTGCACGTGAATTATATAGGTGAATTATAGACGCGAATTGTGCACGTGAACTGTACACGTGAATTATACATGTGAATTGTGCACGTGAATTGTATACGTGAATTATATATGTGAACTGTACACGTGAATTATATAGGTGAATTATAGACGCGAATTGTGCAAGTGAACTGTACACGTGAATTATACATGTGAATTGTGCACGTGAAATGTGCACGCGAATTGCACAGGTTGCAGGGCAAGCTTGAATCTGATCAACCTTTCACCTTGTAAAACTCTGTCAAGAGCTTTATTATTACTACTACTACCACTACTACTGCTAGTAGTAGTAGTAGTATTTTTAACACACTGGCCGTCCCTCACTGAGGTAGAGTGACCGGGAAAAAAGAAAACATCTTCACCATCATTCATTCAATCACTGACTTGTCAGAAGCGTGTTGACACTAGTTCAGATGACCCTCCAAACTGTAACATCACCACCCTTCCTTCAGAGTGCAGGTACTGTACTTCCCATCTCCACCCTTCCTTCAGAGTACAGGTACTGTACTTCCCATCACCACCCTTCCTTCAGAGTGCAGGTACTGTACTTCCCATCACCACCCTTCCTTCAGAGTGCAGGTACTGTACTTCCCATCTCCACCCTTCCTTCAGAGTACAGGTACTGTACTTCCCATCACCACCCTTCCTTCAGAGTGCAGGTACTGTACTTCCCATCACCACCTTCTTCTTAGGTACAGGTGCTGTACTTCCCATCACCACCCTTCCTTCAGGAGTGCAGGTACTGTACTTCCCATCACCACCCTTCCTTCCAGGAGTACAGGTACTGTACTTCCCATCACCACCCTTCCTTCAGAGTGCAGGTACTGTACTTCCCATCTCCACCCTTCCTTCAGAGTAGGTGGTCTGTACTTCCCATCACCACCCTTCCTTCAGAGTGCAGGTACTGTACTTCCCATCTCACCACCCTTCCTTCAGAGTACAGGTACTGTACTTCCCATCCACCACCCCTTCCTTCAGAGTGCAGGTACTGTACTTCCCATCACCACCCTTCCTTCAGAGTGCAGGTACTGTACTTCCCATCTCCACCCTTCCTTCAGAGTGCAGGTGCTGTACTTCCCATCACCACCCTTCCTTCAGGTGCAGGTACTGTACTTCCCATCTCCACCCTTCCTTCCAGGTCAGGTGCTACCCATCTCCACCCTTCCTTCCAGTAGGTGCTTGTCCCTTCCCATCTCCACCCTTCCTTCAGAGTGCAGGTACTGTACTTCCCATCACCACCCTTCCTTCAGGTGCAGGTACTGTACTTCCCATCACCACCCTTCCTTCAGAGTGCAGGTACTGTACTTCCCATCTCCACCCTTCCTTCAGAGTGCAGGTACTGTACTTCCATCTCCACCCTTCCTTCAGGAGCAGGTGCTGTACTTCCCATCTCCACCCTTCCTTCAGGAGTGCAGGTACTGTACTTCCCATCACCACCCTTCCTTCAGAGTGCAGGTACTGTACTTCCCATCTCCACCCTTCCTTCAGAGTGCAGGTACTGTGCTTCCCATCTCCACCCTTCAGCTTGAGTGCAGGTACTGTACTTCCCATCACCACCCTTCCTTCAGAGTGCAGGTACTGTACTTCCCATCTCCACCCTTCCTTCAGAGTGCAGGTACTGTACTTCCCATCTCCACCCTTCCTTCAGAGTGCAGGTACTGTACTTCCCATCACCACCCTTCCTTCAGAGTGCAGGTACTGTACTTCCCATCACCACCCTTCCTTCAGAGTGCAGGTACTGTACTTCCCATCTCCACCCTTCCTTCAGAGTGCAGGTACTGTACTTCCCATCTCCACCCTTCCTTCAGAGTGCAGGTACTGTGCTTCCCATCTCCACCCTTCCTTCAGTGCAGGTACTGTACTTCCCATCACCACCCTTCCTTCAGAGTGCAGGTACTGTACTTCCCACACCCTCTTACCCCTTCCAGAGTGCAGGTACTGTACTTCCCATCTCCACCCTTCCTTCAGGAGTGCAGGTACTGTACTTCCCATCACCACCCCTTCCTTCCAGAGGTGCAGGTACTGTGCTTCCCATCACCACCCTTCCTTCAGAGTGCAGGTGCTGTACTTCCCATCACCACCTTCCTTCAGCACCTTCAGGTGCAGGTACTGTACTTCCCATCACCACCCTTCCTTCAGAGTGCAGGTACTGTACTTCCCATCTCCACCCTTCCTTCAGAGTGCAGGTACTGTACTTCCCATCACCACCCTTCCTTCCGAGGTGCAGGTACTGTACTTCCCATCTCCACCCTTCCTTCAGAGTGCAGGCACTGTACTTCCCATCACCCACCCCTTCCTTCAGAGTGCAGGTACTGTACTTCCCATCACCACCCTTCCTTCAGAGTGCAGGTACTGTACTTCCCATCTCCACCCTTCCTTCAGAGTGCAGGTACTGTACTTCCCATCTCCACCCTTCCTTCAGAGTGCAGGTACTGTACTTCCCATCTCCACCCTTCCTTCAGAGTGCAGGTACTGTACTTCCCACCTCCACCCTTCCTTCAGAGTGCAGGTACTGTACTTCCCATCACCACCCTTCCTTCAGAGTGCAGGTACTGTACTTCCCATCTCCACCCTTCTTTCAGAGTGCAGGTACTGTACTTCCCATCACCACCCTTCCTTCAGAGTGCAGGTACTGTACTTCCCATCACCACCCTTCCTTCAGAGTGCAGGTACTGTACTTCCCATCTCCACCCTTCCTTCAGAATGCAGGTACTGTACTTCCCATCACCACCCTTCCTTCAGAGTGCAGGTACTGTACTTCCCATCACCACCCTTCCTTCAGAGTGCAGGTACTGTACTTCCCATCACCACCCTTCCTTCAGAGTGCAGGTACTGTACTTCCCATCACCACCCTTCCTTCAGAGTGCAGGTACTGTACTTCCCATCACCACCCTTCCTTCAGAGTGCAGGTACTGTACTTCCCATCATCACCCTTCCTTCAGAGTGCAGGTACTGTACTTCCCATCTCCACCCTTCCTTCAGAGTGCAGGTACTGTACTTCCCATCTCCACCCTTCCTTCAGAGTACAGGTACTGTACTTCCCATCACCACCCTTCCTTCAGAGTGCAGGTACTGTACTTCCCATCACCACCCTTCCTTCAGAGTGCAGGTACTGTACTTCCCATCTCCACCCTTCCTTCAGAGTGCAGGTACTGTACTTCCCATCACCACCCTTCCTTCAGAGTGCAGGTACTGTACTTCCCATCTCCACCCTTCCTTCAGAGTGCAGGTACTGTACTTCCCATCTCCACCCTTCCTTCAGAGTGCAGGCACTGTACTTCCCATCTCCACCCTTCCTTCAGAGTGCAGGTACTGTACTTCCCATCACCACCCTTCCTTCAGAGTGCAGGTACTGTACTTCCCATCTCCACCCTTCCTTCAGAGTGCAGGTACTGTACTTCCCATCACCACCCTTCCTTCAGAGTGCAGGTACTGTACTTCCCATCTCCACCCTTCCTTCAGAGTGCAGGTACTGTACTTCCCATCACCACACTTCCTTCAGAGTGCAGGTACTGTACTTCCCATCACCACCCTTCCTTCAGAGTGCAGGTACTGTACTTCCCATCACCACCCTTCCTTCAGAGTGCAGGTACTGTACTTACCATCTCCACCCTTCCTTCAGAGTGCAGACACTGTACTTCCCACCTCCACACCACCATCATAGTGCAGGCACTGTTCTTCCCACCTCCACACCACCATCATAGTGCAGGCACTGTACTTCCCACCTCCACACCACCATCATAGTGCAGGCACTGTACTTCCCACCTCCACACCACCATCATAGTGCAGGCACTGTACTTCCCACCTCCACACCACCATCATAGTGCAGGCACTGTACTTCCCACCTCCACACCACCATCATAGTGCAGTCACTGTACTTCCCACCTCCACACCACCATCATAGTGCAGGCACTGTACTTCCCACCTCCACACCACCATCATAGTGCAGGCACTGTACTTCCCACCTCCACACCACCATCATAGTGCAGGCACTGTACTTCCCACCTCCACACCACCATCATAGTGCAGGCACTGTACTTCCCACCTCCACACCACCATCATAGTGCAGGCACTGTACTTCCCACCTCCACACCACCATCATAGTGCAGGCACTGTACTTCCCACCTCCACACCACCATCATAGTGCAGGCACTGTACTTCCCACCTCCACACCACCATCATAGTGCAGACACTGTACTTCCCACCTCCACACCACCATCATAGTGCAGACACTGTACTTCCCACCTCCACACCACCATCATAGTGCAGGCACTGTACTTCCCACCTCCACACCACCATCATAGTGCAGGCACTGTACTTCCCACCTCCACACCACCATCATAGTGCAGGCACTGTACTTCCCACCTCCACACCACCATCATAGTGCAGGCACTGTACTTCCCACCTCCACACCACCATCATAGTGCAGGCACTGTACTTCCCACCTCCACACCACCATCATAGTGCAGGCACTGTACTTCCCACCTCCACACCACCATCATAGTGCAGGCACTGTACTTCCCACCTCCACACCACCATCATAGTGCAGACACTGTACTTCCCACCTCCACACCACCATCATAGTGCAGGCACTGTACTTCCCACCTCCACACCACCATCATAGTGCAGACACTGTACTTCCCACCTCCACACCACCATCATAGTGCAGGCACTGTACTTCCCACCTCCACACCACCATCATAGTGCAGACACTGTACTTCCCACCTCCACACCACCATCATAGTGCAGGCACTGTACTTCCCACCTCCACACCACCATCATAGTGCAGGCACTGTACTTCCCACCTCCACACCACCATCATAGTGCAGGCACTGTACTTCCCACCTCCACACCACCATCATAGTGCAGGCACTGTACTTCCCACCTCCACACCACCATCATAGTGCAGACACTGTACTTCCCACCTCCACACCACCATCATAGTGCACCTCCACACCACCCTCATAGCGCCTGCAATGTACTTCCCACCTCCACACCACCATCATTGTGCTGTCACTGTACTTCCCACCTCCACACCACCATCATAGTGCAGGCACTGTACTTCCCACCTCCACACCACCATCATAGTGCAGGCACTGTACTTCCCACCTCCACACAGGCACCATCATAGTGCAGGCACTGTACTTCCCACCTCCACACCACCATCATAGTGCAGGCACTCATAGTGCAGGCACTGTACTTCCCACCTCCACACCACCATCATAGTGCAGGCACTGTACTTCCCACCTCCACACCACCATCATAGTGCAGGCACTGTACTTCCCACCTCCACACCACCATCATAGTGCAGGCACTGTACTTCCCACCTCCACACCACCATCATAGTGCAGGCACTGTACTTCCCACCTCCACACCACCATCATAGTGCAGACACTGTACTTCCCACCTCCACACCACCATCATAGTGCAGGCACTGTACTTCCCACCTCCACACCACCATCATAGTGCAGGCACTGTACTTCCCACCTCCACACCACCATCATAGTGCAGGCACTGTACTTCCCACCTCCACACCACCATCATAGTGCAGGCACTGTACTTCCCACCTCCACACCACCATCATAGTGCAGGCACTGTACTTCCCACCTCCACACCACCATCATAGTGCAGGCACTGTACTTCCCACCTCCACACCACCATCATAGTGCAGACACTGTACTTCCCACCTCCACACCACCATCATAGTGCAGGTGCAGGCACTGTACTTCCCACCTCCACACCACCATCATAGTGCAGGCACTGTACTTCCCACCTCCACACCACCATCATAGTGCAGGCACTGTACTTCCCACCTCCACACCACCATCATAGTGCAGGCACTGTACTTCCCACCTCCACACCACCATCATAGTGCAGACACTGTACTTCCCACCTCCACACCACCATCATAGTGCAGGCACTGTACTTCCCACCTCCACACCACCATCATAGTGCAGGCACTGTACTTCCCACCTCCACACCACCATCATAGTGCAGACACTGTACTTCCCACCTCCTCACCACCATCATAGTGCAGGCACTGTACTTCCCACCTCCATACCACCATCATAGTGCAGGCACTGTACTTCCCACCTCCATACCACCATCATAGTGCAGGCACTGTACTTCCCACCTCCATACCACCATCATAGTGCAGGCACTGTACTTCCCACCTCCACACCACCATCATAGTGCAGGCACTGTACTTCCCACCTCCACACCACCATCATAGTGCAGGCACTGTACTTCCCACCTCCACACCACCATCATAGTGCAGACACTGTACTTCCCACCTCCACACCACCATCATAGTGCAGGCACTGTACTTCCCACCTCCACACCACCATCATAGTGCAGGCACTGTACTTCCCACCTCCACACCACCATCATAGTGCAGGCACTGTACTTCCCACCTCCACACCACCATCATAGTGCAGGCACTGTACTTCCCACCTCCACACCACCATCATAGTGCAGGCACTGTACTTCCCACCTCCACACCACCATCATAGTGCAGGCACTGTACTTCCCACCTCCACACCACCATCATAGTGCAGGCACTGTACTTCCCACCTCCACACCACCATCATAGTGCAGGCACTGTACTTCCCACCTCCACACCACCATCATAGTGCAGGCACTGTACTTCCCACCTCCACACCACCATCATAGTGCAGGCACTGTACTTCCCACCTCCACACCACCATCATAGTGCAGGCACTGTACTTCCCACCTCCACACCACCATCATAGTGCAGGCACTGTACTTCCCACCTCCACACCACCATCATAGTGCAGACACTGTACTTCCCACCTCCACACCACCATCATAGTGCAGGCACTGTACTTCCCACCTCCACACCACCATCATAGTGCAGGCACTGTACTTCCCACCTCCACACCACCATCATAGTGCAGACACTGTACTTCCCACCTCCACACCACCATCATAGTGCAGGCACTGTACTTCCCACCTCCACACCACCATCATAGTGCAGGCACTGTACTTCCCACCTCCACACCACCATCATAGTGCAGACACTGTACTTCCCACCTCCACACCACCATCATAGTGCAGGCACTGTACTTCCCACCTCCACACCACCATCATAGTGCAGGCACTGTACTTCCCACCTCCACACCACCATCATAGTGCAGGCACTGTACTTCCCACCTCCACACCACCATCATAGTGCAGGCACTGTACTTCCCACCTCCACACCACCATCATAGTGCAGGCACTGTACTTCCCACCTCCACACCACCATCATAGTGCAGGCACTGTACTTCCCACCTCCACACCACCATCATAGTGCAGACACTGTACTTCCCACCTCCACACCACCATCATAGTGCAGGCACTGTACTTCCCACCTCCACACCACCATCATAGTGCAGGCACTGTACTTCCCACCTCCACACCACCATCATAGTGCAGACACTGTACTTCCCACCTCCACACCACCATCATAGTGCAGGCACTGTACTTCCCACCTCCACACCACCATCATAGTGCAGGCACTGTACTTCCCACCTCCACACCACCATCATAGTGCAGACACTGTACTTCCCACCTCCACACCACCATCATAGTGCAGGCACTGTACTTCCCACCTCCACACCACCATCATAGTGCAGGCACTGTACTTCCCACCTCCACACCACCATCATAGTGCAGGCACTGTACTTCCCACCTCCACACCACCATCATAGTGCAGGCACTGTACTTCCCACCTCCACACCACCATCATAGTGCAGGCACTGTACTTCCCACCTCCACACCACCATCATAGTGCAGGCACTGTACTTCCCACCTCCACACCACCATCATAGTGCAGACACTGTACTTCCCACCTCCACACCACCATCATAGTGCAGGCACTGTACTTCCCACCTCCACACCACCATCATAGTGCAGGCACTGTACTTCCCACCTCCACACCACCATCATAGTGCAGGCACTGTACTTCCCACCTCCACACCACCATCATAGTGCAGGCACTGTACTTCCCACCTCCACACCACCATCATAGTGCAGGCACTGTACTTCCCACCTCCACACCACCATCATAGTGCAGGCACTGTACTTCCCACCTCCACACCACCATCATAGTGCAGGCACTGTACTTCCCACCTCCACACCACCATCATAGTGCAGGCACTGTACTTCCCACCTCCACACCACCATCATAGTGCAGGCACTGTACTTCCCACCTCCACACCACCATCATAGTGCAGGCACTGTACTTCCCACCTCCACACCACCATCATAGTGCAGGCACTGTACTTCCCACCTCCACACCACCATCATAGTGCAGGCACTGTACTTCCCACCTCCACACCACCATCATAGTGCAGGCACTGTACTTCCCACCTCCACACCACCATCATAGTGCAGGCACTGTACTTCCCACCTCCACACCACCATCATAGTGCAGGCACTGTACTTCCCACCTCCACACCACCATCATAGTGCAGGCACTGTACTTCCCACCTCCACACCACCATCATAGTGCAGGCACTGTACTTCCCACCTCCACACCACCATCATAGTGCAGGCACTGTACTTCCCACCTCCACACCACCATCATAGTGCAGGCACTGTACTTCCCACCTCCACACCACCATCATAGTGCAGGCACTGTACTTCCCACCTCCACACCACCATCATAGTGCAGGCACTGTACTTCCCACCTCCACACCACCATCATAGTGCAGGCACTGTACTTCCCACCTCCACACCACCATCATAGTGCAGACACTGTACTTCCCACCTCCACACCACCATCATAGTGCAGGCACTGTACTTCCCACCTCCACACCACCATCATAGTGCAGGCACTGTACTTCCCACCTCCACACCACCATCATAGTGCAGGCACTGTACTTCCCACCTCCACACCACCATCATAGTGCAGGCACTGTACTTCCCACCTCCACACCACCATCATAGTGCAGGCACTGTACTTCCCACCTCCACACCACCATCATAGTGCAGGCACTGTACTTCCCACCTCCACACCACCATCATAGTGCAGGCACTGTACTTCCCACCTCCACACCACCATCATAGTGCAGGCACTGTACTTCCCACCTCCACACCACCATCATAGTGCAGGCACTGTACTTCCCACCTCCACACCACCATCATAGTGCAGACACTGTACTTCCCACCTCCACACCACCATCATAGTGCAGACACTGTACTTCCCACCTCCACACCACCATCATAGTGCAGACACTGTACTTCCTACCTCCACACCACCATCATAGTGCAGACACTGTACTTCCTACCTCCACACCACCATCATAGTGCAGACACTGTACTTCCTACCTCCACACCACCATCATAGTGCAGGCACTGTACTTCCCACCTCCACACCACCATCATAGTGCAGGCACTGTACTTCCCACCTCCACACCACCATCATAGTGCAGACACTGTACTTCCCACCTCCACACCACCATCATAGTGCAGGCACTGTACTTCCCACCTCCACACCACCATCATAGTGCAGGCACTGTACTTCCCACCTCCACACCACCATCATAGTGCAGGCACTGTACTTCCCACCTCCACACCACCATCATAGTGCAGGCACTGTACTTAACACCTCCACACCACCATCACAGTGCAGGCACTGTACTTCGCACCTCCACACCACCACTGTACTTCCCACCTCCACACCACCATCATAGTGCAGGCACTGTACTTCCCACCTCCACACCACCATCATAGTGCAGGCACTGTACTTCCCACCTCCACACCACATAGTGCATCTTCCACCTCCACACCACCATCAGTGCAGGCACTGTACTTCCTACCTCCACACCACCATCATAGTGCAGGCACTGTACTTCCCACCTCCACACCACCATCATAGTGCAGACACTGTACTTCCCACCTCCACACCACCATCATAGTGCAGGCACTGTACTTCCCACCTCCACACCACCATCATAGTGCAGGCACTGTACTTCCCACCTCCACACCACCATCATAGTGCAGGCACTGTACTTCCCACCTCCACACCACCATCATAGTGCAGACACTGTACTTCCCACCTCCACACCACCATCATAGTGCAGGCACTGTACTTCCCACCTCCACACCACCATCATAGTGCAGGCACTGTACTTCCCACCTCCACACCACCATCATAGTGCAGGCACTGTACTTCCCACCTCCACACCACCATCATAGTGCAGACACTGTACTTCCCACCTCCACACCACCATCATAGTGCAGGCACTGTTCTTCCCACCTCCACACACCACATAGTGCAGACACTCTTCCTACCTCCACACCACCATCAGTGCAGGCACTGTACTTCCCACCTCCACACCACCATCATAGTGCAGACACTGTACTTCCCACCTCCACACACCACATAGTGCATCTTCCACCTCCACACCACCATCAGAGTGCAGGCACTGTACTTCCCACCTCCACACACCACATAGTGCAGGCACTGTACTTCCACCTCCACACCACCATCATAGTGCAGGCACTGTACTTCCCACCTCCACACCACCATCATAGTGCAGGCACTGTACTTCCCACCTCCACACCACCATCATAGAGTGCAGGCACTGTACTTCCCACCTCCATCACCCTTCCTTCAGTGCAGGCACTGTACTTCCCACCTCCATACCACCATCATAGTGCAGGCACTGTACTTCCCACCTCCATACCACCATCATAGTGCAGGCACTGTACTTCCCACCTCCATACCACCATCATAGTGCAGGCACTGTACTTCCCACCTCCACACCACCATCATAGTGCAGGCACTGTACTTCCCACCTCCACACCACCATCATAGTGCAGGCACTGTACTTCCCACCTCCACACCACCATCATAGTGCAGGCACTGTACTTCCCACCTCCACACCACCATCATAGTGCAGGCACTGTACTTCCCACCTCCACACCACCATCATAGTGCAGGCACTGTACTTCCCACCTCCAGCACCACAACATCATCAGTGCAGGCACTGTACTTCCCACCTCCACACCACCATCATAGTGCAGGCACTGTACTTCCCACCTCCAGCACCACCATCATAGTGCAGGCACTGTACTTCCCACCTCCACACCACCATCATAGTGCAGGCACTGTACTTCCCACCTCCACCCACCATCCTAGTGCAGGCACTGTACTTCCCACCTCCACACCACCATCATAGTGCAGGCACTGTACTTATCACCTCCACACCACCATCAAAGTGCAGGCACTGTACTTCCCACCTCCACACCACCATCATAGTGCAGGCACTGTACTACCCACCTCCACACTTCCTTCAGAGTGCAGGCACTGTACTTCCCACCTCCACACTTCCTTCAGAGTGCAGGCACTGTACTTCCCACCTCCACACTTCCTTCAGAGTGCAGGCACTGTACGTCCCACCTCCAGCACCACAACACCTCCACCCTTCCTTCAGAGTGCAGGCACTGTACTTCCCACCTCCAGCACCACAACATCTCCACCCTTCCTTCAGAGTGCAGGCACTGTACTTCCCACCTCCAGCACCACAACACCTCCACCCTTCCTTCAGAGTGCAGGCACTGTACTTCCCACCTCCAGCACCACAACACCTCCACCCTTCCTGCAGAGTGCAGGCACTGTACTTCCCACCTCCAGCACCACAACACCTCCACCCTTCCTTCAGAGTACAGGCACTGTACTTCCCACCTCCAGCACCACAACACCTCCACCCTTCCTTCAGAGTACAGGCACTGTACTTCCCACCTCCAGCACCACAACACCTCCACCCTTCCTTCAGAGTGCAGGCACTGTACTTCCCACCTCCAGCACCACAACATCTCCACCCTTCCTTCAGAGTACAGGCACTGTACTTCCCACCTCCAGCACCACAACATCTCCACCCTTCCTTCAGAGTACAGGCACTGTACTTCCCACCTCCAGCACCACAACACCTCCACCCTTCCTTCAGAGTACAGGCACTGTACTTCCCACCTCCAGCACCACAACACCTCCACCCTTCCTTCAGAGTACAGGCACTGTACTTCCCACCTCCAGCACCACAACACCTCCAACCTTCCTTCAGAGTGCAGGCACTGTACGTCCCACCTCCAGCACCACAACATCTCCACTCTTCCTTCAGAGTGCAGGCACTGTACTTCCCACCTCCACACTTCCTTCAGAGTGCAGGCACTGTACTTCCCACCTCCACCCTTCCTTCAGAGTGCAGGCACTGTACTTCCCACCTCCACACTTCCTTCAGAGTGCAGGCACTGTACTTCCCACCTCCACACTTCCTTCAGAGTGCAGGCACTGTACTTCCCACCTCCACACTTCCTTCAGAGTGCAGGCACTGTACTTCTCACCTCCACACTTCCTTCAGAGTGCAGGCACTGTACTTCCCACCTCCACACTTCCTTCAGAGTGCAGGCACTGTACTTCCCACCTCCACCCTTCCTTCAGAGTGCAGGCACTGTACTTCCCACCTCCACCCTTCCTTCAGAGTGCAGGCACTGTACTTCCCACCTCCACCCTTCCTTCAGAGTGCAGGCACTGTACGTCCCACCTCCAGCACCACAACACCTCCACCCTTCCTTCAGAGTGCAGGCACTGTACTTCCCACCTCCAGCACCACAACTTCTCCACCCTTCCTTCAGAGTACAGGCACTGTACGTCCCACCTCCAGCACCACAAGACCTCCACCCTTCCTTCAGAGTGCAGGCACTGTACGTCCCACCTCCAGCACCACAACATCTCCACCCTTCCTTCAGAGTGCAGGCACTGTACTTCCCACCTCCACCCTTCCTTCAGAGTGCAGGCACTGTACGTCCCACCTCCAGCACCACAACATCTCCACCCTTCCTTCAGAGTGCAGGCACTGTACTTCCCACCTCCACCCTTCCTTCAGAGTGCAGGCACTGTACGTCCCACCTCCAGCACCACAAGACCTCCACCCTTCCTTCAGAGTGCAGGCACTGTACTTCCCAACTCCACCCTTCCTTCAGAGTGCAGGCACTGTACGTCCCACCTCCAGCACCACAAGACCTCCACCCTTCCTTCAGAGTGCAGGCACTGTACTTCCCACCTCCAGCACCACAAGACCTCCACCCTTCCTTCAGAGTGCAGGCACTGTACTTCCCACCTCCACCCTTCCTTCAGAGTGCAGGCACTGTACGTCCCACCTCCAGCACCACAAGACCTCCACCCTTCCTTCAGAGTGCAGGCACTGTACGTCCCACCTCCAGCACCACAAGACCTCCACCCTTCCTTCAGAGTGCAGGCACTGTACTTCCCACCTCCACCCTTCCTTCAGAGTGCAGGCACTGTACGTCCCACCTCCAGCACCACAACATCTCCACCCTTCCTTCAGAGTGCAGGCACTGTACTTCCCACCTCCACCCTTCCTTCAGAGTGCAGGCACTGTACGTCCCACCTCCAGCACCACAAGACCTCCACCCTTCCTTCAGAGTGCAGGCACTGTACGTCCCACCTCCAGCACCACAACATCTCCACCCTTCCTTCAGAGTGCAGGCACTGTACTTCCCACCTCCACCCTTCCTTCAGAGTGCAGGCACTGTACGTCCCACCTCCAGCACCACAACATCTCCACCCTTCCTTCAGAGTGCAGGCACTGTACGTCCCACCTCCAGCACCACAACATCTCCACCCTTCCTTCAGAGTACAGGCACTGTACTTCCCACCTCCAGCACCACAACTTCTCCACCCTTCCTTCAGAGTACAGGCACTGTACTTCCCACCTCCAGCACCACAACATCTCCACCCTTCCTTCAGAGTACAGGCACTGTACTTCCCACCTCCAGCACCACAACTTCTCCACCCTTCCTTCAGAGTACAGGCACTGTACTTCCCACCTCCAGCACCACAACTTCTCCACCCTTCCTTCAGAGTACAGGCACTGTACTTCCCACCTCCAGCACCACAACACCTCCACACTTCCTTCAGAGTACAGGCACTGTACTTCCCACCTCCAGCACCACAACATCTCCACCCTTCCTTCAGAGTACAGGCACTGTACTTCCCACCTCCAGCACCACAACTTCTCCACCCTTCCTTCAGAGTACAGGCACTGTACTTCCCACCTCCAGCACCACAACTTCTCCACCCTTCCTTCAGAGTACAGGCACTGTACTTCCCACCTCCAGCACCACAACATCTCCACCCTTCCTTCAGAGTACAGGCACTGTACTTCCCACCTCCAGCACCACAACACCTCCAACCTTCCTTCAGAGTGCAGGCACTGTACTTCCCACCTCCAGCACCACAACATCTCCAACCTTCCTTCAGAGTACAGGCACTGTACTTCCCACCTCCAGCACCACAACACCTCCAACCTTCCTTCAGAGTACAGGCACTGTACTTCCCACCTCCAGCACCACAACACCTCCAACCTTCCTTCAGAGTGCAGGCACTGTACTTCCCACCTCCAGCACCACAACATCACCCTTCCTTCAGAGTACAGGCACTGTACTTCCCACCTCCAGCACCACAACATCTCCAACCTTCCTTCAGAGTACAGGCACTGTACTTCCCACCTCCAGCACCACAACACCTCCAACCTTCCTTCAGAGTACAGGCACTGTACTTCCCACCTCCAGCACCACAACACCTCCAACCTTCCTTCAGAGTACAGGCACTGTACTTCCCACCTCCAGCACCACAACACCTCCAACCTTCCTTCAGAGTACAGGCACTGTACTTCCCACCTCCAGCACCACAACATCTCCAACCTTCCTTCAGAGTACAGGCACTGTACTTCCCACCTCCAGCACCACAACATCTCCACCCTTCCTTCAGAGTACAGGCACTGTACTTCCCACCTCCAGCACCACAACTTCTCCACCCTTCCTTCAGAGTACAGGCACTGTACTTCCCACCTCCAGCACCACAACACCTCCACCCTTCCTTCAGAGTGCAGGCACTGTACTTCCCACCTCCAGCACCACAACATCTCCACCCTTCCTTCAGAGTACAGGCACTGTACTTCCCACCTCCAGCACCACAACACCTCCAACCTTCCTTCAGAGTGCAGGCACTGTACTTCCCACCTCCAGCACCACAACATCTCCACCCTTCCTTCAGAGTACAGGCACTGTACTTCCCACCTCCAGCACCACAACATCTCCACCCTTCCTTCAGAGTACAGGCACTGTACTTCCCACCTCCAGCACCACAACACCTCCACACTTCCTTCAGAGTACAGGCACTGTACTTCCCACCTCCAGCACCACAACATCTCCACCCTTCCTTCAGAGTACAGGCACTGTACTTCCCACCTCCAGCACCACAACACCTCCAACCTTCCTTCAGAGTACAGGCACTGTACTTCCCACCTCCAGCACCACAACATCTCCAACCTTCCTTCAGAGTACAGGCACTGTACTTCCCACCTCCAGCACCACAACATCTCCAACCTTCCTTCAGAGTACAGGCACTGTACTTCCCACCTCCAGCACCACAACATCTCCAACCTTCCTTCAGAGTACAGGCACTGTACTTCCCACCTCCAGCACCACAACATCTCCAACCTTCCTTCAGAGTACAGGCACTGTACTTCCCACCTCCAGCACCACAACACCTCCAACCTTCCTTCAGAGTACAGGCACTGTACTTCCCACCTCCAGCACCACAACATCTCCAACCTTCCTTCAGAGTACAGGCACTGTACTTCCCACCTCCAGCACCACAACACCTCCAACCTTCCTTCAGAGTACAGGCACTGTACTTCCCACCTCCAGCACCACAACATCTCCAACCTTCCTTCAGAGTACAGGCACTGTACTTCCCACCTCCAGCACCACAACACCTCCAACCTTCCTTCAGAGTACAGGCACTGTACTTCCCACCTCCAGCACCACAACACCTCCAACCTTCCTTCAGAGTACAGGCACTGTACTTCCCACCTCCAGCACCACAACATCTCCACCCTTCCTTCAGAGTACAGGCACTGTACTTCCCACCTCCAGCACCACAACACCTCCACACTTCCTTCAGAGTACAGGCACTGTACTTCCCACCTCCAGCACCACAACACCTCCAACCTTCCTTCAGAGTACAGGCACTGTACTTCCCACCTCCAGCACCACAACACCTCCACACTTCCTTCAGAGTACAGGCACTGTACTTCCCACCTCCAGCACCACAACATCTCCACCCTTCCTTCAGAGTACAGGCACTGTACTTCCCACCTCCAGCACCACAACACCTCCAACCTTCCTTCAGAGTGCAGGCACTGTACTTCCCACCTCCAGCACCACAACACCTCCAACCTTCCTTCAGAGTACAGGCACTGTACTTCCCACCTCCAGCACCACAACTTCTCCACCCTTCCTTCAGAGTACAGGCACTGTACTTCCCACCTCCAGCACCACAACTTCTCCACCCTTCCTTCAGAGTACAGGCACTGTACTTCCCACCTCCAGCACCACAACACCTCCACACTTCCTTCAGAGTACAGGCACTGTACTTCCCACCTCCAGCACCACAACTTCTCCACACTTCCTTCAGAGTACAGGCACTGTACTTCCCACCTCCAGCACCACAACTTCTCCACACTTCCTTCAGAGTACAGGCACTGTACTTCCCACCTCCAGCACCACAACTTCTCCACACTTCCTTCAGAGTACAGGCACTGTACTTCCCACCTCCAGCACCACAACTTCTCCACCCTTCCTTCAGAGTACAGGCACTGTACTTCCCACCTCCAGCACCACAACTTCTCCACACTTCCTTCAGAGTACAGGCACTGTACTTCCCACCTCCAGCACCACAACACCTCCACACTTCCTTCAGAGTACAGGCACTGTACTTCCCACCTCCAGCACCACAACACCTCCACACTTCCTTCAGAGTACAGGCACTGTACTTCCCACCTCCAGCACCACAACTTCTCCACCCTTCCTTCAGAGTACAGGCACTGTACTTCCCACCTCCAGCACCACAACACCTCCAACCTTCCTTCAGAGTACAGGCACTGTACTTCCCACCTCCAGCACCACAACACCTCCAACCTTCCTTCAGAGTGCAGGCACTGTACTTCCCACCTCCAGCACCACAACATCTCCACCCTTCCTTCAGAGTACAGGCACTGTACTTCCCACCTCCAGCACCACAACATCTCCACCCTTCCTTCAGAGTACAGGCACTGTACTTCCCACCTCCAGCACCACAACACCTCCACACTTCCTTCAGAGTACAGGCACTGTACTTCCCACCTCCAGCACCACAACACCTCCAACCTTCCTTCAGAGTACAGGCACTGTACTTCCCACCTCCAGCACCACAACACCTCCACACTTCCTTCAGAGTACAGGCACTGTACTTCCCACCTCCAGCACCACAACACCTCCAACCTTCCTTCAGAGTACAGGCACTGTACTTCCCACCTCCAGCACCACAACACCTCCACACTTCCTTCAGAGTGCAGGCACTGTACTTCCCACCTCCAGCACCACAACACCTCCAACCTTCCTTCAGAGTGCAGGCACTGGACGTCCCACCTCCAGCACCACAACATCTCCACCCTTCCTTCAGAGTGCAGGCACTGTACTTCCCACCTCCAGCACCACAACACCTCCAACCTTCCTTCAGAGTACAGGCACTGGACGTCCCACCTCCAGCACCACAACATCTCCACCCTTCCTTCAGAGTGCAGGCACTGTACTTCCCACCTCCAGCACCACAACACCTCCAACCTTCCTTCAGAGTGCAGGCACTGTACGTCCCACCTCCAGCACCACAACATCTCCACCCTTCCTTCAGAGTGCAGGCACTGTACTTCCCACCTCCAGCACCACAACACCTCCACCCTTCCTTCAGAGTGCAGGCACTGTACTTCCCACCTCCAGCACCACAACATCTCCACCCTTCCTTCAGAGTACAGGCACTGTACTTCCCACCTCCAGCACCACAACACCTCCAACCTTCCTTCAGAGTGCAGGCACTGTACTTCCCACCTCCACACTTCCTTCAGAGTGCAGGCACTGTACTTCCCACCTCCACACTTCCTTCAGAGTGCAGGCACTGTACTTCTCACCTCCACACTTCCTTCAGAGTGCAGGCACTGTACTTCCCACCTCCACACTTCCTTCAGAGTGCAGGCACTGTACTTCCCACCTCCACACTTCCTTCAGAGTGCAGGCACTGTACTTCCCACCTCCACACTTCCTTCAGAGTGCAGGCACTGTACTTACCACCTCCACACTTCCTTCAGAGTGCAGGCACTGTACTTCCCACCTCCACACTTCCTTCAGAGTGCAGGCACTGTACTTCCCACCTCCACACTTCCTTCAGAGTGCAGGCACTGTACGTCCCACCTCCAGCACCACAACACCTCCACCCTTCCTTCAGAGTGCAAGCACTGTACTTACCACCTCCACCCTTCCTTCAGAGTGCAGGCACTGTACTTCCCACCTCCACACTTCCTTCATAGTGCGGGCACTGTACTTACCACCTCCACCCTTCCTTCAGAGTGCAGGCACTGTACTTCCCACCTCCACACTTCCTTCAGAGTGCAGGCACTGTACTTCCCACCTCCACACTTCCTTCAGAGTGCAGGCACTGTACTTCCCACCTCCACACTTCCTTCAGAGTGCAGGCACTGTACGTCCCACCTCCAGCACCACAACACCTCCACCCTTCCTTCAGAGTGCAGGCACTGTACTTACCACCTCCACCCTTCCTTCAGAGTGCAGGCACTGTACTTCCCACCTCCACACTTCCTTCATAGTACGGGCACTGTACTTACCACCTCCACCCTTCCTTCAGAGTGCAGGCACTGTACTTCCCACCTCCACACTTCCTTCAGAGTGCGGGCACTGTACTTCCCACCTCCACACTTCCTTCAGAGTGCGGGCACTGTACTTCCCACCTCCACACTTCCTTCAGAGTGCGGGCACTGTACTTCCAGCACCACAACACCTCCACACTTCCTTCAGAGTGCAGGCACTGTACTTACCACCTCCACCCTTCCTTCAGAGTGCAGGCACTGTACTTCCCACCTCCACACTTCCTTCATAGTGCGGGCACTGTACTTACCACCTCCACACTTCCTTCAGAGTGCAGGCACTGTACTTCCCACCTCCACACTTCCTTCAGAGTGCAGGCACTGTACTTCCCACCTCCACACTTCCTTCAGAGTGCAGGCACTGTACTTCCCACCTCCACACTTCCTTCAGAGTGCAGGCACTGTACTTCCCACCTCCAGCACCACAACATCTCCACCCTTCCTTCAGAGTGCAGGCACTGTACTTCCCACCTCCAGCACCACACCACCTCCACCCTTCCTTCAGAGTACAGGCACTGTACTTCCCACCTCCAGCACCACAACATCTCCACCCTTCCTTCAGAGTACAGGCACTGTACTTCCCACCTCCACACTTCCTTCAGAGTGCAGGCACTGTACTTCCCACCTCCAGCACCACAACACCTCCAACCTTCCTTCAGAGTGCAGGCACTGTACTTCCCACCTCCAGCACCACAACACCTCCACCCTTCCTTCAGAGTGCAGGCACTGTACTTCCCACCTCCAGCACCACAACACCTCCAACCTTCCTTCAGAGTGCAGGCACTGTACGTCCCACCTCCAGCACCACAACACCTCCACCCTTCCTTCAGAGTGCAGGCACTGTACTTCGCACCTCCAGCACCACAACACCTCCAACCTTCCTTCAGAGTACAGGCACTGTACTTCCCACCTCCAGCACCACAACACCTCCAACCTTCCTTCAGAGTGCAGGCACTGTACTTCCCACCTCCACACTTCCTTCAGAGTGCAGGCACTGTACTTCCCACCTCCACCCTTCCTTCAGAGTGCAGGCACTGTACTTCCCACCTCCACACTTCCTTCAGAGTGCAGGCACTGTACTTCCCACCTCCACACTTCCTTCAGAGTGCAGGCACTGTACTTCCCACCTCCACACTTCCTTCAGAGTGCAGGCACTGTACTTCTCACCTCCACACTTCCTTCATAGTGCAGGCACTGTACGTCCCACCTCCACACTTCCTTCAGAGTGCAGGCATTGTACTTCTCACCTCCACACTTCCTTCATAGTGCAGGCACTGTACGTCCCACCTCCACACTTCCTTCAGAGTGCAGGCATTGTACTTCTCACCTCCACACTTCCTTCAGAGTGCGGGCACTGTACTTACCACCTCCACCCTTCCTTCAGAGTGCAGGCACTGTACTTCTCACCTCCACACTTCCTTCATAGTGCAGGCACTGTACTTACCACCTCCACACTTCCTTCAGAGTGCAGGCACTGTACTTCCCACCTCCACACTTCCTTCAGAGTGCAGGCACTGTACTTACCACCTCCAGGACTCAAGTCCGGCTAACCGCTTTCTCTGAAAACGGTGAGCCGGATATTTAAGATACTATACGATATTACGTTCAAGATATAATCGTGATGATGATGATGGTGATGAGGGTGATGCTGAAAGTGATGATGATGAAGGTGAAAGTGATGAAATTCATGAGTGTGATGACGATCAATGTGATGATAAAGTGATTGTGATGATGGTGAAGGTGATAATGGTAAACGTGATTATGGTGAGGAAGATTATGATAATGACGATTATGATGATAGCGAATGTGATGGTGGTGACGGTGATGGTGACATGGGTGGGGGAGAACCTGTGGTCACGTTCCTCACTGATGATGGTGACGGTGATGGTGACATGGGTGGGGGAGAACCTCTGGTCACGTTCCTCACTGATGATGGTGACGGTGATGGTGACATGGGTGGGGGAGAACCTCTGGTCACGTTCCTCACTGATGATGGTGACGGTGATGGTGACATGGGTGGGGAGAACCTTTGGTCACGTTCCTCACTGATGATGGTGACGGTGATGGTGACATGGGTGGGGAGAACCTCTGGTCACGTTCCTCACTGATGATGGTGACGGTGATGGTGACATGGGTGGGGAGAACCTCTGGTCACGTTCCTCACTGATGATGGTGACGGTGATGGTGACATGGGTGGGGAGAACCTCTGGTCACGTTCCTCACTGATGATGGTGACGGTGATGGTGACATGGGTGGGGGAGAACCTCTGGTCACGTTCCTCACTGATGATGGTGACGGTGATGGTGACATGGGTGGGGGAGAACCTGTGGTCACGTTCCTCACTGATGATGGTGACGGTGATGGTGACATGGGTGGGGGAGAACCTCTGGTCACGTTCCTCACTGATGATGGTGACGGTGATGGTGACATGGGTGGGGGAGAACCTGTGGTCACGTTCCTCACTGATGATGGTGACGGTGATGGTGACATGGGTGGGGGAGAACCTCTGGTCACGTTCCTCACTGATGATGGTGACGGTGATGGTGACATGGGTGGGAGAGAACCTCTGGTCACGTTCCTCACTGATGATGGTGACGATAATGGTGACATGGGTGGGGGAGAACCTCTGGTCACGTTCCTCACTGATGATGGTGACGATGATGGTGACATGGGTGGGGGAGAACCTCTGGTCACGTTCCTCACTGATGATGGTGACGATGATGGTGACATGGGTGGGGGAGAACCTCTGGTCACGTTCCTCACTGATGATGGTGACGATGATGGTGACATGGGTGGGGAGAACCTCTGGTCACGTTCCTCACTGATGATGGTGACGATGATGGTGACATGGGTGGGGGAGAACCTCTGGTCACGTTCCTCACTGATGATGGTGACGATGATGGTGACATGGGTGGGGGAGAACCTCTGGTCACGTTCCTCACTGATGATGGTGACGATGATGGTGACATGGGTGGGGGAGAACCTCTGGTCACGTTCCTCACTGATGATGGTGACGATGATGGTGACATGGGTGGGGGAGAACCTCTGGTCACGTTCCTCACTGATGATGGTGACGGTGATGGTGACATGGGTGGGGGAGAACCTCTGGTCACGTTCCTCACTGATGATGGTGACGGTGATGGTGACATGGGTGGGGGAGAACCTCTGGTCACGCTCCTCACTGATGATGGTGACGATGATGGTGACATGGGTGGGGGAGAACCTCTGGTCACGCTCCTCACTGATGATGGTGACGATGATGGTGACATGGGTGGGGGAGAACCTCTGGTCACGTTCCTCACTGATGATGGTGACGGTGATGGTGACATGGGTGGGGGAGAACCTCTGGTCACGTTCCTCACTGATGATGGTGACGATGATGGTGACATGGGTGGGGGAGAACCTGTGGTCACGTTCCTCACTGATGATGGTGACGGTGATGGTGACATGGGTGGGGGAGAACCTCTGGTCACGTTCCTCACTGATGATGGTGACGGTGATGGTGACATGGGTGGGGAGAACCTCTGGTCACGTTCCTCACTGATGATGGTGACGGTGATGGTGACATGGGTGGGGGAGAACCTCTGGTCACGTTCCTCACTGATGATGGTGACGATGATGGTGACATGGGTGGGGGAGAACCTCTGGTCACGTTCCTCACTGATGATGGTGACGGTGATGGTGACATGGGTGGGGGAGAACCTCTGGTCACGTTCCTCACTGATGATGGTGACGGTGATGGTGACATGGGTGGGGGAGAACCTCTGGTCACGTTCCTCACTGATGATGGTGACGGTGATGGTGACATGGGTGGGGGAGAACCTCTGGTCACGCTCCTCACTGATGATGGTGACGATGATGGTGACATGGGTGGGGGAGAACCTCTGGTCACGTTCCTCACTGATGATGGTGACGGTGATGGTGACATGGGTGGGGGAGAACCTCTGGTCACGTTCCTCACTGATGATGGTGACGGTGATGGTGACATGGGTGGGGGAGAACCTCTGGTCACGTTCCTCACTGATGATGGTGACGATGATGGTGACATGGGTGGGGGAGAACCTCTGGTCACGTTCCTCACTGATGATGGTGACGGTGATGGTGACATGGGTGGGGGAGAACCTCTGGTCACGTTCCTCACTGATGATGGTGACGATGATGGTGACATGGGTGGGGGAGAACCTCTGGTCACGTTCCTCACTGATGATGGTGACGGTGATGGTGACATGGGTGGGGGAGAACCTCTGGTCACGTTCCTCACTGATGATGGTGACGATGATGGTGACATGGGTGGGGGAGAACCTCTGGTCACGTTCCTCACTGATGATGGTGACGGTGATGGTGACATGGGTGGGGGAGAACCTCTGGTCACGTTCCTCACTGATGATGGTGACGATGATGGTGACATGGGTGGGGGAGAACCTCTGGTCACGTTCCTCACTGATGATGGTGACGGTGATGGTGACATGGGTGGGGGAGAACCTCTGGTCACGTTCCTCACTGATGATGGTGACGATGATGGTGACATGGGTGGGGGAGAACCTCTGGTCACGTTCCTCACTGATGATGGTGACGGTGATGGTGACATGGGTGGGGGAGAACCTCTGGTCACGTTCCTCACTGATGATGGTGACGGTGATGGTGACATGGGTGGGGAGAACCTCTGGTCACGTTCCTCACCGACCGCGGAATTCACTCTTGTTATTTATTGCTTTTCTGTCAGCGACGCGGGCGGCCAGTGATGGGCGGCCAGTGATGGGCGGGTAGTGATGGGCGGGTAGTGATTATAGAGGTATGGGTGTTTGTGGGAAACAATCAGGCTGCAGCATTACGGTTAAAAACAGCAGTTATTACCGGGATACCTCAGTGATATGTTTAAAAGACAATATTCAAAATAAAGTTGCTAATAATGGCATATCAATTGATCAACAAACAAAGAGGGATAGTAGAGGGCAACGAGTGACTAGCTTCCTTAAAGTTTACTATACAAATAGTAGGAGTCTAAGAAATAAGATAGATGAGCTAAGATTACTTGCAAGTGTAGGTAATATAGATATTATTGGTATAACAGAGACCTGGTTCAACCTGAAAGATAGAGAAATGCCTTCTGAATGCAACATACAGGGTCATAAACTATTCCACACTGACAGGGTCAACAGGAAGGGTGGTGGGTGGAGATGTATGTCAGAGAAAATTTAAATTGTTGTCTTAAACATGATATAAGATTAGAGACATCGAACACAGAATCTGTTTGGCTACATTTTCTCGAGGGACATGACAAATTAATTTTGGGTGTGATTTATAGGCCCCCAAACCTTGATAGGGAGGGCAGTAAGCGTTATGGGACGAAATTCATAAGGCATCTAGATATGAAAATGTTGTTATAATGGGAGATTTTAACTTTAGACAAATTGATTGGAACAATATGAGAGGAAATCTTGAGTCTAGTGACTTTCTTGATACGGTTCAGGATTGCTTTTTAGAACAGGTTGTGACAGAACCAACTAGAGGAAACAATCTGCTTGACTTGGTTCTTACCAACAAAGATTCACTAATTAATAATCTTGAGGTTAATGATGAGCTTGGGGAAAGTGATCACAAATCACTTAATTTCAATATATCATGGAATTACCCAGATAACTGCAATCAAATCTGTCCCAGATTTTCGCTTGGCCGACTTCATGGGACTGAAAAATTACTTGGGTAGGCTAAATTGGGATGACCTGACTATGGGTCAGGTAGGTGATCTTGGATGCCAATATGACGTTTTTCAGACCATAGTTCTAGCTGCTCAAACCCCTCAAGGAAGGTTCCTTGATGTTGGTGAGGGGCTCTTGATTTAGGGAATTAGATCTGTGCTCCAGTTCCCCAAATTAAGCCTGAATGCCTTCCACATCCCCCCCCAGGCGCTGTATAATCCTCCGGGTTTAGCGCTTCCCCTTTGATTATAATAATAATAATAGCTGCTCAAACAACTTTTTTTCCGAGTAGGGAAATTAGATCGAACAAAAATGATCCCAAATGGATGAACAATAGATTAAAACATCTCATTGGTCAAAAGAGAGGCATATATAGGCGTATCAAAAGAGGGGATGGGCAGTTAAGAAATCAATATATTCAATTAAAGAGAAAAATAAAGAAAGGAATAAGAAAATCAAAAAGGAATTATGAGGCTAAGGTCACAAGGGATTCAAAGATTAACCCAAAAGGATTCTTTCAGGTATA
Source organism: Cherax quadricarinatus (assembly GCF_038502225.1). NCBI lineage: Eukaryota > Metazoa > Arthropoda > Malacostraca > Decapoda > Parastacidae > Cherax > Cherax quadricarinatus. Next base: position 14,245,486 of record NC_091352.1, on the reverse strand, counting down.
CAGAAGTAAGATTAGGGACAAGATTGGCGCACTTAAGAGTAACTCTGGTCAGATCACTGACAGTGATAAGGATGTGTGTGAAATTCTAAATACCTACTTCCTCTCAGTTTGCACCCAGGAAAATACTAGCGATATTCCTGAAATAATAGATTATGTAGAACAGGATGATAATAAACTATGTACGATTGCGGTAACTAGTGACATGGTCCTCAGACAAATATAGAAACTAAAACCCTAACAAATCCCCAGGCCCTGATGAACTGTTTGCAAGGGTGTTAAAGGAATGTAAAGAGGAACTTAGCATACCTTTGGCTAATCTTTTTAACATATCACTACAAACTGGCATAGTGCCTGATAAGTGGAAAATGGCAAATGTAATACCTATTTACAAGGCAGGTGACAGGCCCTTGGCTTCGAACTATAGACCAATAAGCCTTACCTCAATAGTGGGAAAATTTATGGAATCAATAATTGCCGAAGCAATTCGTAGCCATCTTGATAGGCACAGATTGGTTAATGAATCTCAACACGGTTTTACAAAGGGGCGTTCCTGTCTTACGAATTTACTAACTTTTTTCACTAAGGTGTTTGAGGAGGTAGATCATGGTAATGAATATGATATTGTGTATATGGACTTCAGTAAGGCTTTCGATAAAGTTCCACACCAGAGGCTATTGAGGAAACTTAAGGCACACGGAATAGGAGGAGAAATTTTTTCCTGGGTAGAGGCATGGTTGACAAATAGGAAGCAGAGAGTTTGCATAAATGGGGAGAAATCAGAATGGGGGCACGTCACAAGCGGTGTTCCTCAGGGGTCAGTGCTGGGCCCGTTGTTGTTCACAATTTACATAAACGACATAGATGAGGGAATAAATAGCGACATAAGCAAATTTGCCGATGACACCAAAATAGGCCGTCCAATTCATTCTAATGAGGACACTAGAGCACTCCAGGATGATTTGAATATACTGATGCAATGGTCGGAGAAGTGACAGATGCAGTTTAATATTGACAAATGCAAAGTTCTAAATGTTGGACAGGTAAATAACCATGCCACATATAAACTAAATAATGTAGATCTTAATACTACTGATTGCGAAAAGGATTTAGTAGTTCTGGTTAGCAGTAATCTAAAACCAAGACAACAGTGTTTTAGTGTTCACAATAAAGCGAACACTAATGGGGATGTAAATGGCGTGCTGAAAATTTCCAGCCAAGGCAGGACTCGCAGTAATGGTTTCAAGTTGGAAAAAATTAGATTCAGGAAGGATATAGGAAAGCACTGGTTTGGTAATAGAGTTGTGGATGAGTGGAACAAACTCCCGAGTACAGTTATTCAGGCTAAAACGTTGTGTAGTTTTAAAAATAGGTTAGATAAATACATGAGTGGGTGTGGGTGGGTGTGAGTTGGACCTGACTAGCTTGTGCTGCTGGGTCTGGTGCCGTGCTCCTTCCTTGAGTGGAGGTGACCAGACTGGGTGGGTCATTGGGCTAATCCGGGGGAGGGCGGTCATTGGGCTAATCCGGGGGGGACACATGGACCTGCTCCGCATGGGTCAGTAGACCTGTTGCAGTGTTCCTTCTTTCTTATGTTCTTAAATACACGCACACAGGAGCTGGGACTCGACCCTTGCAACCACAACTAGGTGACTACACATACACACACACACACACACACACACACACACACACACACATATATATATATATATATATATATATATATATATATATATATATATATATATATATATATATATATATATATATATATATATATATATATATACATATATATATATATATATATATATATATATATATATATATACATATATATATATATATATATACATATATATAAGTCGTGCCGAATATGTAAAACTGGTCAATTAGCAAGAACTCTTTTAAAATTAAGTCCTTTCTGAAATTTTCTCTTATACGTTTAAAAATATATTATTTTCATTAATGTTAATGTAAAAAAATTTTAATTTTGCAAAAAAAGAATCTTAGAAAACTTACCTAACCTTATTATAACAAGACCAATTTATTTTAGCCTAACCCAACTAAATATATTTTAAATACGTTTACAATAATTTAGTACTAAAGAAACACAATCAAATATATTTTTTTCGTTAGGTTCAGAATGATTTTGACGAAATTATTGCATACACAAATTTTCACTTGTCCTATATGGCAAGATGAGCGTTGCTATTTAAGCCAAGATCGCAAGTTCTGCCTATTCGGCACGACATATATATATATATATATATATATATATATATATATATATATATATATATATATATATATATATATGTCCGTTGCATCAGCATTTTGTCCGTTGGAAACAGTGTCCGCTAGGCTCCAGACACAACGGCTCCCAAGTCCGTTGTATCGAGTGCTTCGATGCAGCGGATTCTCTCTTAAAGGGACATCCCTCTGCTTTGCTTTTAGTCTGGTATACCGAGGTTTAAAATGTTAAAAAAGTATCCAAAGATACATATAATCACAGGGAAAAATAAGGCGACTTTTTTCGGAAATAGAAATAGTTTTTACAGCGATTATTAAAGTTTGTTCTTCTGTAATGTGGTGTGTAACAGTTCCCTTTATGTTATTATTATTATTATTAGTTATTATTATTATTATTATTATTATTATTATTATTATTATTAATTATAATTATTATTATTAGTTATTATTATTATTATTGTTATTATTTATCATTATTATTATTGTTATTTATCATTATTATTATTATTATTAATCATTATTAATATTATTATTATTTATCATTATTATTAATATTATTATTATTCTTGTTATTTATCATTATTATTATTAATTATTATTATTATTTATCATCATCATTATTATTATTATTATTTATCATTATTATTGTTATTATTACTATTACTATTTTTCATTATTATTATTGCTATTTATTATTATTATTATTATACTATTATTACTGTTATTATTATTATAATACTATTATTACTGTTATTATTATTATTATTATTATTATGATTATCGTTATTATTATATTTTTGTATTATTATTATTATTATTATTATTATTATTATTATTATTATTATCATCATCATTATTATTCTTATTGGTAGTATAATTACTTCTATAATAATAATAAGAATACTAATAATAATAATAATAATAATAATAATAATAATAATAATAATAATAATAATAAGATTATTATTATTATCATCGCTGAGGAACTTTGTATTATTATTTTCTTTTGATGAAACAGAAGCAGGGAAGAGCAGAATGGCAGGGGCAGGAGCATGGCAGGGGCAGGAGCATGGCAGGGGCAGGAGCATGGCAGGGGATGTGGTAGGGGTGTTGCAGGGGGTGTTGTATGGGGTGTAGTACGAGGAATCTGAAGAGGTTGCAGAAAGATCCCTTAACAATATAGCCCCTTACCAGCAAGGTCCTTTACCAGACTGGTTCCGAATCAGCAGTGTCCCTAGCCAGCGAGGTCCCTAGCTAGCAGTGTCCCTAGCCAGCGAGGTCCCTAGCTAGCAGTGTCCCTAGCAACAGGGTCCTTAGCCAGCAGGGTCCCTAGTTAGCAGGATACCTGATCAACAGTGTCCCCAGCTAGCAGGATGTCTAAACAGCAGAGTCCCTAGCTATTAGAATCCATAGGTAGCAGAGTCTATATTTAGCAGGGTCCGTAGCTAGCAGGATCCCCAACTAACAGTATCCCTTACTAGCAGGATCCGTAACTAGCAAAGTCCCTAGCCAGCAAAGTCTCTAACCAGCAGGGTCCCTAACCAACAGGATCCCTAACCAGTAGGATCCCTAACCAGCAGGATCCCTAACTAGCAGGGTTTTCTACACAAAACGTTAGTGAGATCGTCCACCGCTATAAGATCTTCTCAGTTACGCATAAAAACTTAGGCAAATCTCTTCAGGTGAGAGATGCGGCACAAAACGCGGTGCAAGTCACAAGCGGGAGAGCATACGTAGCCAACCTATTTTCCCGAGGGAGTTGCCCAATGCATTTTCTCTCTCCACTCTTGCACTCTGCCATCAGAATTGACAATACATTGGATTTGCCGTCATTACAAGTCGCCTTCCTTTGAGGCGCCGCCGGGGGATAAGAGGATCAAAGAACTCCATAAAGTGACAAGTTTTATCATCGACTTGCAGAGTTGTGCTGCCTTGGTGGTGGCCAGAATAGAGAGTAGAACTTGAGAAAGAGAAAGAAAGAGAAAGAGAAAGAGAGAGAGAGAGAGAGAGAGAGAGAGAGAGAGAGAGAGAGAGAGAGAGAGAGAGAGAGAGAGAGAGAATTGCTGGCTACACCTCATGGACGAGAAGAGACAGGCAAGGGCAAGGAGGAGGTGTTGCTGTGTGCTTCTCTAAAAGTGTTCATGCCCATCATATTGATGTTGCCACCCCTACACATCTTGAAATGATGTTCTTCAAGCTCTGTATAAACACTAGTACCTCTGTACTAGCATGTGCAATGTACAGACCTCAGTGGCAACATGCAGACCCCATCAACTTTCTAATGGAAAATATTGACTCCCTTCTGCTACAACACAACTGTCAACATATCATAATTGTTGGTGACCTCAACCAGCGCCTTATACAGAGGGACTTTGATGGCCTTCTTGCAGTGTTTGACATGAGAAACTTTGCTGATTTCCCTACTCACATCTCTGGCTCCTCCCTTGACCAAGTAGTGAGTGATCTGGCAGAAGGCATAGTCAACCCCTTGGCTATGTTGGATCGTCTGACCACAAGGCTGTTTTTACGACACTTAGATTCCTACAGAACGAGGTGAGGAGTCCACACGCACAACCTGGCTATGAAAAAGAGGTAATTGGCCAGCCCTTTGCTCTGAGCTCGCCACCACCGATTGGAATGCTCTTCTCCAAGGGGATGTTGACAACCAAGTGAAAGCCTTCACTGGACACATCCTTAATCTACAACAAGAACACATTCCTCACCGGCAATATGTGACGAAGCCTACAGATCAGCCTTGGTTTGGTTTTCGTTGTAGAGAGGCTGCTACTGCTAAGTACAAGGCATGGCGAAGGTATAAGAGACATCCTACCACCTATAACAGGAACTTGCACAGGCAAGCCTGTAGGCATATGGGTGACGTTCAAAAGTGGGCCATTGCTAAATGGGAGGTGGACACTAAAAGAAAGCTAGCATCAGGTAGGGTAGGCTCCAAAACCTGGTGGTCCCTGGTCAAGGACAGACAAGGTTATCGGCCTGATGAACTCATTCCACCTCTAAATCGACAGGATGGGACCACCTCTACTAGTAGTCAAAAGAAGGCGGACCTCTTTGCTGAACACTTTGCTACCAAAATGCAAGTTCCTGATCCAGCAAGGGACCCTCCTTGGCTAGCTGCAAGAACTGTGTCAAAACTGTCAGTGGTGACAATAAGGCAGGAGGAGGTGCGTTTCCTTCTTAAAACGCTTGACCAAGAAAACGCTGTGGGCCCAGACAAGTTGAGCCCAAGATTGCTGAGATGTGCAGACCAGCTAGCAGCACCTCTAACTCGCATCTTTCAGCACTGCCTAGTACAGTGTAAATGGCCCTCTCTATGGAAAGAGGCAAATGTAGTCCCTGTTCACAAAAAGAAGAGCAGAGCAGAAATCAGCAACTACAGACCAGTGTTACTCCTGTCAATCACTGGTAAGATCCTTGAGACAATAATCTCAAGGCAAATGACAGAGTTTCTTGACTACCACTCACTACTTTGTGATCGTCAATATGGCTTCAGGAAAGGTTACTCTGCTGCTGATCTGTTGTTAAACCTCTCCACTAAGTGGCACCAGTCACTGGATGAATCCAAAGTCAGCTGTGTGGTAGCACTGGACATTGCTGGCGCTTTTGACCGGGTGTGGCACCAGGGCCTCTTAGCAAAACTTCAAGCACTGGGAATTGCAGGCTCTACGCTATGTCTCCTCAGTGATTACCTACATGGTAGATCTCTAAGTGTAGTTCTCAATGGAACGGAATCAGCAAGACATCCTATTGGGGCAAGTGTTCCACAAGGAAGCGTGCTGGGACAATTGTTATGGAATGTCTACTTCAACGACCTTCTTCATCTCATCCCAGAATCACATGCATATGCAGACGACTGTACACTGACATTCACTTATCCAAGAGAAGAAATGCCAGCTGCTCTAAGCTACATCAATCACCAGCTGAGAGCTATATCAGCTTGGGGAAATAGATGGCAAGTAACATTTGCACCTGAGAAAACGCAAATGATGATCGTCTCTAGGCACCATGATGGTAATGCTGGTGCAGTAGTAAGGATGAATGGGAGGGTGTTGGCACCTGGAGAAGAAGTTGATATCCTTGGGGTGAAATTTGACTCCAAACTAACCATGAAGAACCATGTTGTAAATCTTGCAAACAAGGCAGCCAGGAAGCTTACAGCACTTCGCCGTATCTCGCATCTGCTTGACAGTAGGGGTTGCAAGATCCTGTACGAGGCACAAGTACGCTCACACCTTGAGTATGCTCCACTTTCTTGGTTTGCCTGCCCCCCTCCTCTCATCTGCGACTGCTTGACAGAGTAGAGAACAGAGCAAGACGTCTCATCTCTCGCCTGGACCCATCCTGGATAGATCTGTCATTTCAGCAGAGCCTTCAACATAGGAGGGATGTGGGTGGCCTTACTGTTATGTACAAGGCCAATATTGTCAAAATACCACACTTGGATCCACTTCGAGGACAGCGTGAAACAAGCTTTCATGCCACAAGACGGGCAGAAAGCAGCAACTTCACTCTGGCTGTACCCTTCTCCAGAACTTCACTCCATCTGAGATCCTATATACCCAGGATGACTCAAGTATGGAACACATTCGTACAGCATAATGATGTCAACGAGATAAAGTCAGTTAATCAAGTGAAAATGCTGGCCCATAGATGGCTCCAACTTCATCCTGTCCCCTACTTGTATGTCTCATAACAATGAAAATGCTTTCAAATGAGCTGATGTAGGTAACAGTTCTTAGCTTGCCAATAAAGTCAGGAATCCTTAACCTGTAAATAGTTTGTCAATAAAGCTAGGGATCCTTAGCCTTGTCAAACCCTGTGTAAAAAAAAAAAAAAAACAAAAAAAAAGAGAGAGAGAGAGAGAGAGAGAGAGAGAGAGAGAGAGAGAGAGAGAGAGAGAGAGAGAGAGAGAGATCTGAGAGAAAGAGAGAGAGAGAGAGAGAGAGAGAGAGATCAACGAAATGAAGTCAGTTGACCACAGACGGCTCCAGCTTCATCACATTCCCTATTTGTATGTCTCATAACAATGAAAATGCTTTCAAATGAGCTGATGTAGGTAACAGCTCTTAGCTCGCCAATAAAGTTAGGAATCCTTAACCTGTAAATAGCTGTCATTAAAGCTAGGGATCCTTAACCTTGTCAAACCCTGTGTAAAAAAAAAAAAAATAAAGAGAGAGAGAGAGAGAGAGTTTTTCAAACCATTCATCACAACTGTCAGACACTGCAGCATCATGGGATCTTGTTACAAAGAATTCTTCAACACTTGTCCAACCTTTGGACGAAGACCTACAGAGAGAGAGAGAGAGAGAGAGAGAATCCAGCTGTGTTGCTATGGTAATTCTTCTTGATGTCAGATTCAAGACGCCCTATAATTCTTTCATCTTTACATTAGTACTAAACAGCTTGACGGACACAACAGTGTGCTACACCTGATCAGACGTTCCGCCAACCAGTGACATTTTCAGTCATATACACCACCTTCCATCATAGCTGAGGGACTGACCACCTTCCATCATAGCTGAGGGACTGACCACCTTCCATCATAGCTGAGGGACTGACCACCTTCCATCATTGCTGAGGGACTCACCACCTTCCATCATTGCTGAGGGACTGACCACCTTCCATCATAGCTGAGGGACTGACCACCTTCCATCATAGCTGAGGGACTGACCACCTTCCATCATTGCTGAGGGACTGACCACCTTCCATCATAGCTGAGGGACTGACCACCTTCCATCATAGCTGAGGGACTGACCACCTTCCATCATAGCTGAGGGACTCACCACCTTCCATCATTGCTGAGGGACTGACCACCTTCCATCATAGCTGAGGGACTGACCACCTTCCATCATAGCTGAGGGACTGACCACCTTCCATCATAGCTGAGGGACTGACCACCTTCCATCATAGCTGAGGGACTCACCACCTTCCATCATAGCTGAGGGACTGACCACCTTCCATCATAGCTGAGGGACTGACCACCTTCCATCATAGCTGAGGGACTGACCACCTTCCATCATTGCTGAGGGACTGACCACCTTCCATCATAGCTGAGGGACTGACCACCTTCCATCATTGCTGAGGGACTGACCACCTTCCATCATAGCTGAGGGACTGACCACCTTCCATCATAGCTGAGGGACTGACCACCTTCCATCATAGCTGAGGGACTGACCACCTTCCATCATAGCTGAGGGACTGACCACCTTCCATCATAGCTGAGGGACTCACCACCTTCCATCATAGCTGAGGGACTCACCACCTTCCATCATAGCTGAGGGACTCACCACCTTCCATCATAGCTGAGGGACTGACCACCTTCCATCATAACTGAGGGACTCACCACCTTCCATCACAGCTGAGGGACTCACCACCTTCCATCACAACTGAGGGACTGACCACCTTCCATCATTGCTGAGGGACTGACCACCTTCCATCATAGCTGAGGGACTGACCACCTTCCATCACAACTGAGGGACTGACCACCTTCCATCACAACTGAGGGACTGACCACCTTCCATCATAACTGAGGGACTCACCACCTTCCATCATAACTGAGGGACTCACCACCTTCCATCATAACTGAGGGACTGACCACCTTCCATCATAACTGAGGGACTCACCACCTTCCATCATAACTGAGGGACTCACCACCTTCCATCATTGCTGAGGGACTCACCACCTTCCATCATAGCTGAGGGACTGACCACCTTCCATCATTGCTGAGGGACTGACCACCTTCCATCATAGCTGAGGGACTGACCACCTTCCATCATAGCTGAGGGACTGACCACCTTCCATCATTGCTGAGGGACTCACCACCTTCCATCATTGCTGAGGGACTGACCACCTTCCATCATAGCTGAGGGACTGACCACCTTCCATCATAGCTGAGGGACTGACCACCTTCCATCATAACTGAGGGACTGACCACCTTCCATCATAGCTGAGGGACTGACCACCTTCCATCATAGCTGAGGGACTGACCACCTTCCATCATAGCTGAGGGACTGACCACCTTCCATCATTGCTGAGGGACTCACCACCTTCCATCATAACTGAGGGACTGACCACCTTCCATCATAGCTGAGGGACTGACCACCTTCCATCATTGCTGAGGGACTCACCACCTTCCATCATAACTGAGGGACTGACCACCTTCCATCATAGCTGAGGGACTGACCACCTTCCATCATTGCTGAGGGACTCACCACCTTCCATCATAACTGAGGGACTCACCACCTTCCATCATAACTGAGGGACTCACCACCTTCCATCATTGCTGAGGGACTCACCACCTTCCATCATAGCTGAGGGACTGACCACCTTCCATCATTGCTGAGGGACTGACCACCTTCCATCATAGCTGAGGGACTGACCACCTTCCATCATAGCTGAGGGACTGACCACCTTCCATCATAGCTGAGGGACTGACCACCTTCCATCATAGCTGAGGGACTGACCACCTTCCATCATTGCTGAGGGACTCACCACCTTCCATCATTGCTGAGGGACTGACCACCTTCCATCATTGCTGAGGGACTGACCACCTTCCATCATAGCTGAGGGACTGACCACCTTCCATCATAGCTGAGGGACTGACCACCTTCCATCATTGCTGAGGGACTCACCACCTTCCATCATAACTGAGGGACTGACCACCTTCCATCATAGCTGAGGGACTGACCACCTTCCATCATTGCTGAGGGACTCACCACCTTCCATCATAACTGAGGGACTCACCACCTTCCATCATAACTGAGGGACTCACCACCTTCCATCATTGCTGAGGGACTCACCACCTTCCATCATAGCTGAGGGACTGACCACCTTCCATCATTGCTGAGGGACTGACCACCTTCCATCATAGCTGAGGGACTGACCACCTTCCATCATAGCTGAGGGACTGACCACCTTCCATCATAGCTGAGGGACTGACCACCTTCCATCATAGCTGAGGGACTGACCACCTTCCATCATTGCTGAGGGACTCACCACCTTCCATCATTGCTGAGGGACTGACCACCTTCCATCATTGCTGAGGGACTGACCACCTTCCATCATAGCTGAGGGACTGACCACCTTCCATCATAGCTGAGGGACTGACCACCTTCCATCATAGCTGAGGGACTGACCACCTTCCATCATAGCTGAGGGACTGACCACCTTCCATCATAGCTGAGGGACTGACCACCTTCCATCATTGCTGAGGGACTGACCACCTTCCATCATAGCTGAGGGACTGACCACCTTCCATCACAACTGAGGGACTGACCACCTTCCATCATTGCTGAGGGACTGACCACCTTCCATCAAATCTGAGGGACTGACCACCTTCCATCATTGCTGAGGGACTGACCACCTTCCATCATTGCTGAGGGACTGACCACCTTCCATCATTGCTGAGGGACTGACCACCTTCCATCATAGCTGAGGGACTCACCACCTTCCATCATAGCTGAGGGACTGACCACCTTCCATCATAACTGAGGGACTCACCACCTTCCATCACAGCTGAGGGACTCACCACCTTCCATCACAACTGAGGGACTGACCACCTTCCATCATTGCTGAGGGACTGACCACCTTCCATCATAGCTGAGGGACTGACCACCTTCCATCACAACTGAGGGACTGACCACCTTCCATCATTGCTGAGGGACTGACCACCTTCCATCATAGCTGAGGGACTGACCACCTTCCATCACAACTGAGGGACTCACCACCTTCCATCATAACTGAGGGACTCACCACCTTCCATCATAACTGAGGGACTCACCACCTTCTATTATAACTGAGGGACTGACCACCTTCCATCATAACTGAGGGACTCACCACCTTCCATCACAGCTGAGGGACTCACCACCTTCCATCACAGCTGAGGGACTGACCACCTTCCATCATAACTGAGGGACTCACCACCTTCCATCACAGCTGAGGGACTGACCACCTTCCATCATAACTGAGGGACTCACCACCTTCCATCACAGCTGAGGGACTGACCACCTTCCATCACAGCTGAGGGACTGACCACCTTCCATCACAGCTGAGGGACTCACCACCTTCCATCACAGCTGAGGGACTGACCACCTTCTATCATAACTGAGGGACTGACCACCTTCCATCACAGCTGAGGGACTGACCACCTTCTATCATAACTGAGGGACTGACCACCTTCCATCACAACTGAGGGACTGACCACCTTCCATCATAACTGAGGGACTGACCACCTTCCATCACAGCTGAGGGACTGACCACCTTCTATCATAACTGAGGGACTGACCACCTTCCATCACAACTGAGGGACTGACCACCTTCCATCATAACTGAGGGACTGACCACCTTCCATCACAACTGAGGGACTCACCACCTTCCATCATAACTGAGGGACTGACCACCTTCCATCATAACTGAGGGACTCACCACCTTCCATCACAGCTGAGGGACTGACCACCTTCTATCATAACTGAGGGACTGACCACCTTCCATTATAACTGAGAGACTGACCACCTTCCATCACAGCTGAGGGACTGACCACCTTCCATCACAACTGAGGGACTCACCACCTTCCATCACAGCTGAGGGACTGACCACCTTCTATCATAACTGAGGGACTGACCACCTTCCATCATAACTGAGGGACTCACCACCTTCCATCACAGCTGAGGGACTGACCACCTTCTATCATAACTGAGGGACTGACCACCTTCTATCATAACTGAGGGACTGACCACCTTCCATCACAGCTGAGGGACTGACCACCTTCCATCACAGCTGAGGGACTGACCACCTTCCATCATAACAGGTGTTACACATGTGTTTCAATAACGATACCCAGGTGTTACATATGTCTCATTATAGATACCCAGGTGTTACACATGTGTTTCAATAACGATACCCAGGTGTTACATACGTGTTTCAATAAAGATACCCAGGTGTTACATACGTGTTTCAATAAAGATACCCAGGTGTTACATACGTGTTTCAATAAAGATACCCAGGTGTTACATACGTGTTTCAATAAAGATACCCAGGTGTTACACATGTCTCAATAAAGATACCCAGGTGTTACACATGTGTCAATAAAGATACTCAAGTGTTACACATGTTTCTTACACACCATAGTGTAAACATTCTGGAAATAATCCTCACTAGAACCCAGTTCACTTTCTGATCAGTAAATTATTATGTGTTAACTACACTGAGTCATCATCAGTCAGGGAAAATAGTGAAGACACAGGTGCGTAGGTTGTTCCTCTTTGTAAGAGTAACTTGGACACCACACAAGGCATGGACTAACAGTAAGACTGAATGTTGGACTAAGACTCTATAACAAACACACACACACACACGGGGCCAGGAACTGTGAATATCAACAAACACACACGGGGCCAGGAGCTGTGAATCTCAACACACACACACGCACACACACACAGGGACGTTAGGAAGTATTTCTTCAGTCATAGAGTCGTCAGGAAGTGGAATAGCCTAGCAAGTGAAGTAGTGGAGGCAGGAACCATACATAGTTTTAAGAAGAGGTATGACAAAGCTCAGGAAGCAGAGAGAGAGAGGACCCAGTAGCGATCAGTGAAGAGGCGGGGCCAGGAGCTGAGTCTCGACCCCTGCAACCACAATTAGGTGAGTACATACACACACACACATACACACACACACACATACATACACATAGGGCCAGGAGCTGTGAATCTCAACACACAGGCGCGGGACCAGGAACTGCGAATATCAACACACACACACACACACACACACACACACACACACACATAAAATACTGAGAGGAATCGACAAGGTGGACAGAGGCAGGATGTTCCAGAGATGGGACACAACAATAAGGGGTTACAGTTGGAAGTTGAAGACTCAGATGAATCACAGGGATGTTAGGAAGTATTTCTTCAGTCACAGAGTTGTCAGGAAGTGGAATAGTCTGGGAAGTGATGTAGTGGAGGCAGGATCTATATATAGCTTTAAGGAGAGCTATGATAAAACTCACGGAGCAGGTAGAGTGACCGAGTAGCGACCAGTGAAGAGGAGGGGCCAGGAGCTGAATCGATTCCTGCAACCACAACTAGGTGAGTACACACACATACACACACACGGGGTCAGGAGCTGTGAACCTCAACGCACACACACACACACACGTGGACAGGAGCTGTGAATCTCAACCCACACACACACACACACACTAATCACCGGGTAGCACATTAATTCCCTTCATCACATACTTATAATGACGATACTTATCTGATAAATGTTCTTATTAATGAGAAGTAGTTAACACCTGGATACACTAATAACCCGCAATCATTCACTCCTCAAATAACCCACATTTGCAACACTACATTAGAGAAACCAGAGTCCATTGAGCGAATGTAAGCTCTGGCTCACAGCTGGCTCATAGCTGGCTCATAGCTGGCCGTAGCTGGGTCCAACTCCACCATAACAACGCCAGGTGAAGAACCACTTATACAGAAATGTATAAACAAAAAAAAATCACGACCCAGCAAATTGAAAAGTTGATGAAGGAAGAGGAATTTCCTGGAGCCAGACTGCCATGCTTTCCAGGTCCAGCAGTTGGACCGCCCAGTTGTATACTTACTGCAACACTCCAACTGAGTGGGGAAAAAACTCCCTTGATTGCTTCTCTCCGTGATTAACTATGTGGAATTACCTTCATGTAGCTACCTATTTGTAGTTATCATTTGTAGTTACCAATTTCAATGGTTTTCCTGAAATTTCAACAATTAGCTGAGTGATGTACTCATCTGGAGAAATGAGAAAATTGCTCCACAGTGTTGTTCACTGCTGAGTGAACAGAGAGACAGCACAGGTTGCTGTTCACCGCTGGGTGAACAGAGACAGCACAGGTTACTGCTCACTGCTGAGTGAACAGAGACAGCACAGATTGTTGTTCACTGCTGAGTGAACAGAGAGACAGCACAGGTTACTGTTCATTGCTGGGTGAACAGAGAGGAAGCACAAGTTACTGTTCATTGCTGGGTGAACAGAGACGCAGCAGAGGTTATTGTTCACTGCTGGGTGAACAGAGAGACAGCACAGATTGCTGTTCACTGCTGGGTGAACAGAGAAGCAGCACAGGCTACTGTTCTCCCAGCAGTGAACAGCAGCCTGTGCTGTCCCTCTGTTCACTGCTGGGTGAACAGAGGTACAGCACAGGCTGCTGTTCACTGCTGGGTGAACAGAGAGGCAGCACAGGTTACTGTTCATTGCTGGGTGAACAAAGAGGCAGCACAGGCTACTCACTCCTGGGTGAATAGAGACAGCACAGGTTGCTGGGTGAACAGAGAGGTAGCAGGTACGAGGAAGCGTGTTCAGCTTGTTCATACATCTCATTCTGCCCAGGATGCGACCCACAACAGTCGACTATCACCAGGGTACCTACTCACTAACAAGAAAACTACAGAAACAAACAAGTTGAAGGATTTAGGTGGACAAGCCAGGAGCTGAGGCTCAACATTCCCCTCGCCTCTCTTTTCTTCAGCAAACACAAATGGTAGACACACACACACACACACATGCTAAGTGTCGTTATCATGTCTCCCCTATCCCTCCTGGAGGACAGGAGATAGGGGAGATATGATAACGACATACAAAATACTGCGTGGAATAGAGACAAGATGTTCCAGAGAGGGGACACAGAAACATGGGGTTACTCTTGGAAGTTGAAGACTCAGATGAGTCACAAGGATGTTAGGAAGCAGTTCCTCAGTCATAAAGTGGTCAGGAAGTGGAACAGTCTGGCGAGCGATGTAGTGGAGGCAGGAACCATACATAGCTTTAAGAAAAGGCATGATAAAGCTCATGGAGCAGGGAGAGACAGGACCTAGTAGCTTTCAGTGAAGAAGCGGGGCCAGGAGCTGAGTCTCGACCCCTGCAACTACAATTAGGTGAGTACACACACACAGACACACACACATACATCTGGTCAAGCACGTCATGAAATTAGAGAAAGTGCAAAGGTTTGCAACAAAACTAGTCCCGGAGATTAGGGGTATGTCCTACGAGGAGAGGTTAAGCGAACTTACCCTGACGACACTGGAAGACAAGGAGGATTGGGAGAGATATAATAACACCGTATAAAATATTAAGAGGAACTGACAATGTGAATAAGAAAAGAATGTTTTTGAGATAGGACAAAGCAAGAAGGGGATACATCTGGAACTTAATAATTTAGATAAGCCACAGGGATGTTAGGAAGTATTTCTTCAGTCCCAAAGTTGCCAGGAAGTGGAACAATCAGGAGTGTGATGTAGTGGAGGCAGGATCCATACAAAGCTTTTAAAAGAGGTATGATAGAGCTTATGGAGCAGGGAGAGTGGCCCTAGTAGCGACTTGCTTAGAGGCGGAGCCAGGAGTTATGAATCGACCCCTGCAATCACAACTAGGTAAGTACACACACACACACACACACACACACACACACACACACACACACACACACACACACACACACACACACACACACATACACACAAAGGGTGAAATTTCGAAATTTGGTTTCGGCCAATACAATCATCGGTAACTAATTCATCTTGTTTTATTTGCGTTATTGGAAGCTGTTGTTACTTGCACGCACACACACACACACACACACACACACACACACACACACACACACACACACACACACACACACACACACACACACACACACACACACCCAGACTCAGGTGGAAGGACAAATACATCCTACAGAGACACCCACAGAAGGACTCCAACCACAATAACCCCGAAGCAACTGAACAACCTCAACCAAAACCCGCACACTGTTCCCTCTGCCCCCACCCCCCCACCACAAATCCCACCTCTACAGCAGCCCCTTTTGGGCACACTGCCCCCCCCACCACAAACCCCACCCACTCTGTGAAAACTCCAACGCAGCTTAACAATCTCAACCAACACCCACACACAGTTCCCTTTACCCCCACCCCCCACATCACAAACCCCACTGCCACAGCAGCTCCCTACGGGCACTCTGCCCTCACCCCCCACCACAAATCCCACCCACACCACAAGCCCCAATAACCCCCCCCAGGGCTCCCACCCACCCAACCCCAATATTCTGCCAGGTCCACAATGATAGACAAGAAGCTGAAGGTGCGGTACACAAACGAAGATGGAATTGCAAATAAATAAGAGGAATGGCACGAAAGAATTAACGAGAAGTCCCCGGACATCATAGCAGTCACAGAAACGAAACTCACTGAGACAATAACAGACGCAGTCTTCCCACCGGAATATCAGATCCTAAGG
>NC_091352.1:14213923-14223923 GCF_038502225.1 Cherax quadricarinatus | reverse complement strand
ACACGAGTGGCAGCTACCACCCACCTGATACACGAGTGGCAGCTACCACCCACCTGATACACGAGTGGCAGCTACCACCCACCTGATACATGGGTGGCACCTACCGCCCACCTGATACATGGGTGGCACCTATCACCCATCTGATACATGGGTAGCGTCTACCACGCACCTGATACATGGATGGCACCTACTACCCACCTGATACATGGATGGCACCGACTACCCACCTGATACACCTACTACCCACCTGATACACGAGTGGCAGCTACCACCCACCTGATACATGGGTGGCACCAACAACCAACCTGATACATGGTTGGCACCTACCACCCACCTGATACATGGTGGGCACCTACTACCCACCTGATACATGGTTGGCACCTACGACCCACCTGATACATGGATGGCACCTACTACCCACCTGATACACGGATGGCAGCTACTACCCACCTGATACATGGATGGCACCTACTACCCACCTGATACATGGGTGGCACTTACTACCCACCTGATACATGAGAGGCACCTACCACCCACCTGATACATGGTGGCACCTACCACCCACCTGATACAGGGGTAGCATCTACCACGCACCTGATACACGGATGGCACCTACTACCCACCTGATACATGGATGGCACCTACTACCCACCTGATACATGAGTGGCACCCACCACCCACCTGATACATGAGTGGCACCTACCACCCACCTGATACATGTGTGGCACCTACCACCCACCTGATACATGGGTGGCACCTACCACCCACCTGATTCACGAGTAGCAGTCTACCACCCACCTGATACAGGGATGGCACCTACCGCCCACCTGATACATGGGTGGCACCTACGACCCACCTGATACATGGATGGCACCTACTACCCACCTGATACATGAGAGGCACCCACCACCCACCTGATACATGTGTGGCACCTACCACCCACCTGATACATGTGTGGCACCTACCACCCACCTGATACATGGATGGCACCTACTACCCACCTGATACATGGATGGCACCTACTACCCACCTGATACATGAGTGGCACCTACCACCCACCTGATACATGGGTAGCGTCTACCACGCACCTGATACATGGATGGCACCTACCACCAACCTGATACATGGTCGCACCTACCACCCACCTGATACATGGGTGGCACCAACCACCCACCTGATACATGGGTGGCACCTACCACACACCTGATACATGCGTGGCACTTACCACCCACCTGATACATGGGTGGCACCTACCACCCACCTGATACATGGGTGGCACCTACCACACACCTGATACATGCGTGGCACCTACCACCCACCTGATACATGGGTAGCATCTACCACGCACCTGATACACGGATGGCACCTACTACCCACCTGATACATGGGAAGCGTCTACCACGCACCTGATACATGGATGGCACCTACGACCCACCTAATACATGGTCGCACCTACCACCCACCTGATACATGGGTGGCACCTACCACCCACCTAATACATGGTCGCACCTACCACCCACCTGATACATGGGTGGCACCTACTACCCACCTAATACATGGGTGGCACCTACTACCCACCTGATACATGGAT
Source organism: Cherax quadricarinatus (assembly GCF_038502225.1). Classification (NCBI taxonomy): domain Eukaryota; kingdom Metazoa; phylum Arthropoda; class Malacostraca; order Decapoda; family Parastacidae; genus Cherax; species Cherax quadricarinatus. The sequence goes on along the minus strand of NC_091352.1, from coordinate 14,222,332 downwards.
GGCACCTACTACCCACCTGATACATGGATGGCACCTACTACCCACCTGATACATGAGTGGCACCCACCACCCACCACACACCTGATACATGAGTGGCACCGACCACCCACCTGAAACATGTGTGGCACCTACCACCCACCTGATACATGGGTAGCGTCTACCACGCACCTGATACATGGATGGCACCTACTACCCACTTGATACATGGATGGCACCTACTACCCACCTGATACATGGATGGCACCTACTACCCACCTGATACATGAGTGGCACCTACCACCCACCTGATACATGTGTGGCACCTACCACCCACCTGATACATGGGTAGCGTCTACCACGCACATGATACATGGATGGCACCTACCACCCACCTAATACATGGTCGCACCTACCACCCACCTGATACATGGGTGGCACCTACCACCCACCTGATACATGGGTGGCACCTACCACCCACCTGATACATGGGTGGCACCTACCACCCACCTGATACATGGGTGGCACCTACCTACCACTTGATACATGGTTGGCACCTACCACCCACCTGATTCACGAGTGGCAGCTACCACCCACCTGATACATGGGTGGCACCTACCGCCCACCTGATACATGGGTGTCACCTATCATTCATCTGATACATGGGTGGCACCTACCACCCACCTGATACATGGGTGGCACCTACCATCCAACTGATACATGGGTGGCACCTACCACCCACCTGATACATGGGTGGCACCTACCACCCACTTGATGCATGGGTGGCACCTACCACCCACTTGATACATGGGTGGCACCTACCACCCACTTGATACATGGGTGGCACCTACCACCCACTTGATACATGGGTGGCACCTACCACCCACTTGATACATGGGTGGCACCTACCACCCACCTGATACATGGGCGGCACCTACCACCCACTTGATACATGGGTGGCACCTACAACCCACCTGATACATGGGTGGCACCTACCACCCACTTGATACATGGGTGGCACCTACCACCCACCTGATACATGGGTGGCACCTACCACCCACCTGATACATAGGTGGCACCTACCACCCACTTGATACATGGGTGGCACCTACCACCCACCAGATACATGGGTGGCACCTACCACCCACTTGATACATGGGTGGAACCTACCACCCACTTGATACATGGGTGGCACCTACCACCCACTTGATACATGGGTGGCACCTACCACCCACATGATACATGGGTGGCACCTACCACCCACTTGATACATGGGTGGCACCTACCACCCATTTGATACATGGGTGGCACCTACCACCCACTTGATACATGGGTGGCACCTACCACCCACCTGATACATGGGTGGCACCTACCACCCACTTGATACATGGGTGGCACCTACCACCCACTTGATACATGGGTGACACCTACCACCCACTTGATACATGGGTGGCACCTACCACCCACCTGATACATGGGTGGCACCTACCACCCACTTGATACATGGGTGGTACCTACCACCCACTTGATACATGGGTGGCACCTACCACCCACTTGATACATGGGTGGCACCTACCACCCACTTGATACATGGGCGGCACCAACCACCCACTTGATACGTGGGTGGCACCTACCACCCACTTGATACATGGGTGGCACCTACCACCCACCTGATACATGGGTGGCACCTACCACCCACTTGATACATGGGTGGCACCTACCACCCACTTGATACATGAGTGGCACCTACCACCCACCTGATACATGTGTGGCACCTATCACCCACCTGATACATGGATGGACACCTACCACCCACCTGATACATGTGTGGCACCTACCACCCACCTGATACATGGGTAGCGTCTACCACGCACCTGATACATGGATGGCACCTACTACCCACCTGATACATGGATGGCACCTACTACCCACTTGATACATGGGTGGCACCTACTACCCACCTGATACATGGATGGCACCTACTACCCACCTGATACATGAGTGGCACCTACCACCCACCTGATACATGAGTGGCACCTACCACCCACCTGATACATGTGTGGCACCTACCACCCACCTGATACATGGGTAGCGTCTACCACGCACCTGATACATGGATGGCACCTACTACCCACCTGATACATGGATGGCACCTACTACCCACCTGATACATGGATGGCACCTACTACCCACATGATACATGGATGGCACCTACTACCCACCTGATACATGGGTGGCACCGACTACCCACCTGATACATGGATGGCACCTACTACCCACCTGATACATGAGTGGCACCTACCACCCACCTGATACATGAGTGGCACCTACCACCCACCTGATACATGGATGGCACCTACTACCCACCTGATACATGGACGGCACCTACTACCCACCTGATACATGGATGGCACCTACTACCCACCTGATACATGGATGGCACCTACTACCCACCTGATACACGGATGGCACCTACTACCCACCTGATACATGGATGGCACCTACTACCCACCTGATACATGGATGGCACCTACTACCCACCTGATACATGAGAGGCACCCACCACCCACCTGATACATGAGTGGCACCTACCACCCACCTGATACAGGGGTAGCATCTACCACGCACCTGATACACGGATGGCACCTACTACCCACCTGATACATGGATGGCACCTACTACCCACCTGATACATGAGAGGCACCCACCACCCACCTGATACATGAGTGGCACCTACCACCCACCTGATACATGTGTGGCACCTACCACCCACCTGATACATGCGTGGCACCTACCACCCACCTGATACATGGGTAGCGTCTACCACGCACCTGATACATGGATGGCACCTACTACCCACCTGATACATGGATGGCACCTACTACCCACCTGATACATGGATGGCACCTACTACCCACCTGATACATGAGAGGCACCCACCACCCACCTGATACATGTGTGGCACCTACCACCCACCTGATACATGTGTGGCACCTACCACCCACCTGATACATGGATGGCACCTACTACCCACCTGATACATGGATGGCACCTACTACCCACCTGATACATGAGTGGCACCTACCACCCACCTGATACATGGGTAGCGTCTACCACGCACCTGATACATGGATGGCACCTACCACCCACCTGATACATGGTCGCACCTACCACCCACCTGATACATGGGTGGCACCAACCACCCACCTGATACATGGGTGGCACCTACCACACACCTGATACATGCGTGGCACTTACCACCCACCTGATACATGGGTGGCACCTACCACCCACCTGATACATGGGTGGCACCTACCACACACCTGATACATGCGTGGCACCTACCACCCACCTGATACATGGGTAGCATCTACCACGCACCTGATACACGGATGGCACCTACTACCCACCTGATACATGGGAAGCGTCTACCACGCACCTGATACATGGATGGCACCTACCACCCACCTAATACATGGTCGCACCTACCACCCACCTGATACATGGGTGGCACCTACCACCCACCTAATACATGGTCGCACCTACCACCCACCTGATACATGGGTGGCACCTACTACCCACCTAATACATGGGTGGCACCTACTACCCACCTGATACATGGATGGCACCTACTACCCACCTGATACATGGATGGCACCTACTACCCACCTGATACATGAGAGGCACCCACCACCCACCACCCACCTGATACATGAGTGGCACCTACCACCCACCTGATACATGTGTGGCACCTACCACCCACCTGATACATGGGTAGCGTCTACCACGCACCTGATACATGGATGGCACCTACTACCCACCTGATACATGGATGGCACCTACTACCCACCTGATACATGGATGGCACCTACTACCCACCTGATACATGAGTGGCACCTACCACCCACCTGATACATGTGTGGCACCTACCACCCACCTGATACATGGGTAGCGTCTACCACGCACCTGATACATGGATGGCACCTACCACCCACCTAATACATGGTCGCACCTACCACCCACCTGATACATGGGTGGCACCTACCACCCACCTGATACATGGGTGGCACCTACCACCCACTTGATACATGGGTGGCACCTACCACCCACTTGATACATGGGTGGCACCTACCACCCACCTGATACATGGGTGGCACCTACCACCCACCTGATACATGGGTGGCACCTACCACCCACCTGATACATGGGTGGTACCTACCACCCACTTGATGCATGGGTGGCACCTACCACCCACTTGATACATGGGTGGCACCTACCACCCACTTGATACATGGGTGGCACCTACCACCCACTTGATACATGGGTGGCACCTACCACCCACTTGATACATGGGTGGCACCTACCACCCACCTGATACATGGGCGGCACCTACCACCCACTTGATACATGGGTGGCACCTACAACCCACCTGATACATGGGTGGCACCTACCACCCACTTGATACATGGGTGGCACCTACCACCCACCTGATACATGGGTGGCACCTACCACCCACCTGATACATGGGTGGCACCTACCACCCACCTGATACATGGGTGGCACCTACCACCCACTTGATACATGGGTGGCACCTACCACCCACCAGATACATGGGTGGCACCTACCACCCACTTGATACATGGGTGGAACCTACCACCCACTTGATACATGGGTGGCACCTACCACCCACTTGATACATGGGTGGCACCTACCACCCACCTGATACATGGGTGGCACCTACCACCCACTTGATACATGGGTGGCACCTACCACCCATTTGATACATGGGTGGCACCTACCACCCACTTGATACATGGGTGGCACCTACCACCCACCTGATACATGGGTGGCACCTACCACCCACTTGATACATGGGTGGCACCTACCACCCACTTGATACATGGGTGACACCTACCACCCACTTGATACATGGGTGGCACCTACCACCCACCTGATACATGGGTGGCACCTACCACCCACTTGATACATGGGTGGTACCTACCACCCACCTGATACCTGGGTGGCACCGACCACCCACTTGATACATGGGTGGCACCTACCACCCACTTGATACATGGGCGGCACCTACCACCCACTTGATACGTGGGTGGCACCTACCACCCACTTGATACATGGGTGGCACCTACCACCCACCTGACACATGGGTGGCACCTACCACCCACTTGATACATGGGTGGCACCTACCACCCACTTGATACATGGGTGGCACCTACCACCCACTTGATACATGGGTGGCACCTACCACCCACTTGATACATGGGCGGCACCTACCACCCACTTGATACATGGGTGGCACCTACCACCCACTTGATACATGGGTGGCACCTACCACCCACTTGATGCATGGGCGGCACCTACCACCCACTTGATACATGGGCGGCACCTACCACCCACTTGATACATGGGCGGCACCTACCACCCACTTGATACATGGGCGGCACCTACCACCCACTTGATACATGGGTGGCACCTACCACCCACTTGATACATGGGTGGCACCTACCACCCACTTGATACATGGGTGGCACCTACCACCCACTTGATACATGGGTGGCACCTACCACCCACTTGATACATGGGCGGCACCTACCACCCACCTGATACATGGGTGGCACCTACCACCCACTTGATACATGGGTGGCACCTACCACCCACTTGATACATGGGCGGCACCTACCACCCACCTGATACATGGGTGGCACCTACCACCCACTTGATACATGGGTGGCACCTACCACCCACTTGATACATGGGCGGCACCTACCACCCACCTGATACATGGGTGGCACCTACCACCCACCTGATACATGGGTGGCACCTACCACCCACCTGATACATGGGTGGCACCTACCACCCACTTGATACATGGGTGGCACCTACCACCCACCTGATACATGGGCGGCACCTACCACCCACCTGATACATGGGCGGCACCTACCACCCACCTGATACATGGGTGGCACCTACCACCTACTTGATACATGGGTGGCAGCTGCCACCCACCTGATACATGGGTGGCACCTACCATCCAACTGATATATGGGTGGCACCTACCACCCACCTGATACATGTGTGGCACCTACCACCCACCTGATATATGAGTGGCACCTACCACCCACCTGATACATGTGTGGCACCTACCACCCACCTGATACATGGGTGGCACCTACCACCAACTCGCAATTAAAATTTTAACTTTCTATTTGTTAGTAATACAAACAAAAATACATATTAATCACAATGTCATCAAATGTATATTGCTATCCTGGATGTATTAAATGTATATTGCTATCCTGGATGTATTAAATGTATATTGCTATCCTGGATGTATTAAATGTATATTGCTATCCTGGATGTATTAAATGTATATTGCTATCCTGGATGTATTAAATGTATATTGCTATCCTGGATGTATTAAATGTATATTGCTATCCTGGACGTATTAAATGTATATTAATATCCTGGATGTATTAAATGTATATTGCTATCCTGGATATATTAAATGTATATTGCTATCCTGGATGTAATAAATGTATATTGCTATCCTGGATGTATTAAATGTATATTAATATCCTGGATGTATTAAATGTATATTGCTATCCTGGATGTATTAAATGTATATTGCTATCCTGGATGTATTAAATGTATATTGCTATCCTGGATGTATTAAATGTATATTGCTATCCTGGACGTATTAAATGTATATTAATATCCTGGATGTATTAAATGTATATTGCTATCCTGGATGTATTAAATGTATATTAATATCCTGGATGTATTAAATGTATATTGCTATCCTGGATGTATTAAATGTATATTGCTATCCTGGATGTATTAAATGTATATTGCTATCCTGGACGTATTAAATGTATATTAATATCCTGGATGTATTAAATGTATATTGCTATCCTGGATATATTAAATGTATATTGCTATCCTGGATGTAATAAATGTATATTGCTATCCTGGATGTATTAAATGTATATTAATATCCTGGATGTATTAAATGTATATTGCTATCCTGGATGTATTAAATGTATATTGCTATCCTGGATGTATTAAATGTATATTGCTATCCTGGATGTATTAAATGTATATTGCTATCCTGGACGTATTAAATGTATATTAATATCCTGGATGTATTAAATGTATATTGCTATCCTGGATGTATTAAATGTATATTAATATCCTGGATGTATTAAATGTATATTGCTATCCTGGATGTATTAAATGTATATTGCTATCCTGGATGTATTAAATGTATATTGCTATCCTGGACGTATTAAATGTATATTAATATCCTGGATGTATTAAATGTATATTGCTATCCTGGATATATTAAATGTATATTGCTATCCTGGATGTAATAAATGTATATTGCTATCCTGGATGTATTAAATGTATATTAATATCCTGGATGTATTAAATGTATATTGCTATCCTGGATGTATTAAATGTATATTGCTATCCTGGATGTAATAAATGTATATTGCTATCCTGGATGTATTAAATGTATATTAATATCCTGGATGTATTAAATGTATATTGCTATCCTGGACGTATTAAATGTATATTAATATCCTGGATGTATTAAATGTATATTGCTATCCTGGATGTATTAAATGTATATTAATATCCTGGATGTATTAAATGTATATTGCTATCCTGGATGTATTAAATGTATATTGCTATCCTGGATGTATTAAATGTATATTGCTATCCTGGACGTATTAAATGTATATTAATATCCTGGATGTATTAAATGTATATTGCTATCCTGGACGTATTAAATGTATATTAATATCCTGGATGTATTAAATGTATATTGCTATCCTGGATATATTAAATGTATATTGCTATCCTGGATGTAATAAATGTATATTGCTATCCTGGATGTATTAAATGTATATTAATATCCTGGATGTAATAAATGTATATAGACAGTTTATAAATGTTCAAAGTGTTCATACACCATCGTGTGTATATTCACACGGTGTATGTTGCCCTCAGTGTATGTTGCCCTCAGTGTATGTTGCCCTCAGTGTATGTTGCCCTCAGTGTATGTTGCCCTCAGTGTATGTAGCCCTCAGTGTATGTTGCCCTCAGTGTATGTTGCCCTCAGTGTATGTTGCCCTCAGTGTATGTTGCCCTCAGTGTATGTTGCCCTCAGTGTATGTAGCCCTCAGTGTATGTTGCCCTCTGTGTATGTAGCCCTCAGTGTATGTAGCCCTCAGTGTATGTTGCCCTCAGTGTACGTTGCCCTCAGTGTATGTAGCCCTCAGTGTATGTTGCCCTCAGTGTATGTAGCCCTCAGTGTATGTTGCCCTCAGTGTATGTTGCCCTCAGTGTATGTTGCCCTCAGTGTATGTAGCCCTCAGTGTATGTTGCCCTCAGTGTATGTTGCCCTCAGTG
>NC_091352.1:14146423-14208923 GCF_038502225.1 Cherax quadricarinatus | reverse complement strand
TGGTGGGCGTGGGCGGCTACATGTACGTGGGCGTGGTAGCTGCTGAATGGGCGGGGCCCTCCGTGGTCCTGTCTGTGCTCCTAGCTACCGTCTCTGCCCTTGTGACAGGTGAGCTAGCTTTAATAACTACCGTTTATTGTAACGGGTGGACTAGCTTTAATAGCTACCGTTTATTGTAACAGGTGAGCTACCTTTAATAGCTACCGTTTATTGTAACAGGTGAGCTACCTTTAATAGCTACCGTTTATTGTAACAGGTGAGTTACCTTTAATAGCTACCGTTTATTGTAACAGGTGAGCTACCTTTAATAGCTACCGTTTATTGTAACAGGTGAGCTACCTTTAATAGCTACCGTTTATTGTAACAGGTGAGCTACCTTTAATAGCTACCGTTTATTGTAACAGGTGAGCTACCTTTAATAGCTACCGTTTATTGTAACAGGTGAGCTACCTTTAATAGCTACCGTTTATTGTAACAGGTGAGCTAACTTTACCACCTAGCTACTACTTCTTATTAATGAGTTAGACACAGGTACAACACCTGGGTATCTTTATTTGGTCTCAGATCTTGTAATATTTTTCATATTTCTGACACATATCAGTTAATCTTATCTCGTCTTATCTTACTCTAGCACTCCTACTATTATTAAAGTAGCCATTAAGAGAGTTTGTCTTCCATCACTTGTTCTCTTTATTGATTAATTCTTATTTTTTCACTATTAAGTTTATGAGGGACACTCATATTTCTCGAAGTTTTTCCTGAGGCATCTTGGCAATTTTTTATTCCTTCGTACCCATTGCTGCAGCCTTTCTGTTTCCCCCACATGCTTGTATTTAATGAATTAGACACATTTGCAACATTCTGGGGATCTTTATTTGCAGACGTTTCGCCACCCAGTGGCTTTATCAATACGAGGACATAATGCGAAGATTGTAGAACTTTATACAAAATAAAAGGTAATCAGTCCCTCAGCTTTGGAGTTGGTGAAGAACACCGTAGTCTTGAAGAATGTGAAGCACAGGTAGGAAGATTGGCGCTTATATACTGGCGTCAGGTGAGGGGCGTGCAGCAGACGAAGGCATTATCACTGGTAGGCGGGATTCCTCAGTGCAAGTAGGTCATACCCAAGGGATGAGCCAGTATATAAGCGCCAATCTTCCTGCCTGTGCAACCAGTCTCCCTACGATTCCCGTTGGGGAGGGTAACCTCTACCTGTTCGACAATGTTCGCACATCGTGTTAAAATCAAACCAGCCAGTGGTGTTATAAATGATTCCACTAAACTATTACTTGCTGCCGCGATGAGGACCTGCCTACATCTCAAATTCACAGCGATCCACTCACTCAAGGATTCCTTTATTGTCGTCTGTACCGACGACAATGAAGCAGCTAAACTTATGGACGACACTGCAATGAACACATTACGGGACCGACAATTCATCATATCACCGTCTGAAGAATTGAGACACTTATGTAACACATGGGAATCTTTACTGAAGAAACGTTTCGCCACACAGTGGCTTCATCAGTCCAATACAAAGTAGAAGTGGGTAAGGAGAGTAGAAGTTTGAGGTAATCAGTCCCTCAACCTGGAATCGATGTGTTCAGTCCATCACTCTTGTAGGAAGTGCAGCATAGGGCCAGAGAGGTGGCTTAAATACTGCGGTGAGATGAGTTGAAGCAGGAGGAGGCGGGATCACAGTGGGACCTGCCACTAGTGTAAGTAGGTCGTCGTCCAAAGGTTGGGCAAGCGTTGAAGTCTTTGTACCAAGATCCCATGATGTTGCAGTGTCTGACAGATGTGATGAATGGTTTTGAAAACCGACAAGTTGGACGACGACCTACTTACACTAGTGGCAGGTCCCACTGTGATCCCGCCTCCCCCTGCTTCAACTCATCTCACCGCAGTATTTAAGCCACCTCTCTGGCCCTATGCTGCACTTCCTACAAGAGTGATGGACTGAACACATTGATTCCAGGTTGAGGGACTGATTACCTCAAACTTCTACTCTCCTTACCCACTTCTACTTTGTATTGGACTGATGAAGCCACTGTGTGGCGAAACGTTTCTTCAATAAAGATTCCCATGTATTACGTAAGTGTCTCAATTCTTCAACTTGTCGGTTTTCAAAACCATTCATCACATATCACCGTCTCCCTCCTTGCTGACGAAACGTTCAGTTTTTGTTAAACAATTGGATAAGATAATCACATCTATTCCAACGGATGAACTGAAGACCTCTATCGAAGACCAAAACACCTGGGCCTCTGTAGACACCATCACACGAATTCCCAATGCCTCATCTATGATCAAAATCACCTTTTCAAACATAGATATGGCTACCCAAGCACTCGCTAATGGACTAGCTATCTCATATTACCACATACATCCACGCCACATTGAACCTGAACGTTTTGCCCATGTCTCTCCCTGTTGGAACTGTTACTCTTATCAACATTCAACAAAGGACTGTCCCATTAAAGACAAAAAGTTCTGTTCTACCTGTGGAAAAGAAGGTCATAACTGCAAAGCCTGCACCACCACCAATGCCACTCCAACATGTCTTAACTGCAAGGGTACTCATCATACCCTTGCAGCTAAATGCCCACTACGAAAAGAAGTAATGTCGAAAAAAATTAAAGAAGAAACCAAGAAGAATAGTCCCAAATCGCCGACATATACCGCCATTTCAAAACTCCAGTCGGACACCAACAGAATTCTACAAGCCACACAGCAGTCATCTCTATCCAGCAATTCCCTTTCTGCACTCCCTGACGCTGCTCCCTCTAAGGTGTTGTACTGCATGATGTATGCACACCTTGCAAATGCAGCAAACCCAGGCACATTCAACACTACAATTAACGAACTATTCCGTCTTAACAACATGCCGTCATTCAACTTTCCTGACTCGCCAACATCACAGGACTTCCTCAAGATTATCCCAAACATCGCTAACTTCACATCAACTTCAGGCCCAAATCCTAACTCTGCCCCAAAAAACACTCCTGAACCACGCCCAGTGACCACTGCCACCTCTCAACAACCACCAACAACCAGCCAGACCGCAAATACTCTAGACTCCCAGCCTCCTCTTGACACAATCACTGTAGAAACAATTGAACAAGAATTTCCTGACGAATCCCCCGACGAAGCAGATAGCGACGACTCCAGCACACCCTCTTGGGAAAACCTTACTTTCTACACCTCTCCCTCGAACGCTGACACCATGACCTGCTCTGAACTATACAAAGGCCTCGGTGATGGAACAGTCAAGTATACCTGCGAATCACCTCTTCACTTCACACTCACGCAAGTTCTTGAGTTCATCAAGCCTCTTCGTTTCACTTTTTTCCAACAAGACAACGCTATACCACCTCTCCAGGAGCAGCTTCAAGAAGTTTGCAAATGGCTCCACTGCAAACCTGCCTCCTCAACTACTAAAATAACCTCCCACATGTCTGCTGCCCTCTCCTGCGACCTGGAAACTTCCAGCTCTCGAGACTCAAAGACCTCACCTACCACGAGACTGGTAGGTAAGACACAGGCGGCAGATGGGCGACTTTGTTCCGGGGCGTTTCGCCTACACAGTGGGCTTCTTCAGTACAGAAGGTAGGCGGGAGCAGTGGAGGTGTGGGGACGGTGTGGTCGGTCCATCGCCCTTGGAGTCGTGGAATTTGGGGTTGTCGGTCCCTCAGCCTGGAGAAGTTCAGTTCCATACACAGCTTGCTCTCTTCCCGTTTTTTCTCCAAGTCTGTCCCACGATCGCCTTAGCTTCTGGGTCAAGCCCTGGCTCTATTTCTACGACTAAGAACACTCCTCTCCAGCGCTATTCTTCGTCTGTCCCGTCTTCCCCGCTCATCCCATTGGGATCTTACCTGCACTTGCTTGCTTGCTTGCTTGCTTTGCCTGTGCTTCAAATTCTTCATGACTACGGTGGGAGTCGGTGGCCTTCCCTCTCTCCAGAACCTCCCAGGGATGGAATCAGCGACCTTCCCTCCCACCATAACTTCCCAGGGATGAAGTCGGCGATCCCTTCCCCCACCAGAACCTCCCAGGAATGGAACCAGCGACCGTTCCTCCCCCCAGAACATCCAGGGATGCAGTCAGCGACCTTCTCTCTCACCAGAACCTCCCAGGGATGGAACCAGCGACCTTCCCTCCCTCCAGGGATGTAACCAGCAACCTTCCCTCCCTCCAGGAATGGAACCAGCAACCTTGCCTCCCTCCAGGGATTAAGCAAGCGACCTTCCCTCTCTCCAGAACCCTCCAGGAATGGAGTCAATAGCTCCTCCATTACGACATCATCTCCTCGCCTCCACACGTTAATCCTACACGTCATAATAAACGCCTCAGCCAATTTACTCGCCATAAATCAGAAAGCAATTAGAGAATGTCAGTAATATCGTGAAGGATGGCTACCACGGGAAGCACTCACCTAATTAACTCTCATCTCTCACCTGGTATTAACAAATATATCTTATTATTATCTCTGTCTCCCATTCTTGTTGCCCGGTGATACTTTGTTATCATTAATTTTGTGAATACCTGTCAATGATGATATCATCACATAAGCAGCACCATCGCATAAACATCACATAACACCTTCACATAACCTCATCACATAAACATCATATAATTCCTTCACATAACCTCATCACATAAACAACATCACATAATACTATAATACATAAATAACGGGCACATAAGAGAGTGGAGCTTACGACAACGTTTCGGTCCGACTTGGGCCATTTTCAAAGATGCAGTGTGACTGTAAATGGTCCAAGTGGGACCGAAACATCGTCATAAGCTCCTCTCTCCTATGTGAGGGTTATAAGAACATAAGAAAGAAGGAACACTGCAGCAGGCCTACTGACCCATGCGGAGCAGGTCCATGTCTTCCCCCGGATTAGAACAAAGTGACCCACCCAGTCTGGTCACCTCCACTCAAGGATGGAGCACAGCACCAGACCCAGCAGCACAAGCTAGTCAGGTCCAACTCACACCCACCCACACCCACTCATGTATTTATCTAACCTATTTTTAAAACTACACAACGTTTTAGCCTGAATAACTGTACTCGGGAGTTTGTTCCACTCATCCACAACTCTATTACCAAACCAGTGCTTTCCTATATCCTTTCTGAATCTGAATTTTTCCAACTTGAAACCATTGCTGCGAGTCCTGTCTTGGCTGGAAATTTTCAGCACGCTATTTACATTCCCTTTATTTATTCCTGTTTTCCATTTATACACCTCGATCATATCCCCCCTAATTCTACGCCTTCCGAGAGAGTGCAGATTCAGGGCCCTCAGTCTATCCTCATAGGGAAGATTTCTGATACATGGGATCATCTTTGTCATCCTCCTCTGTACGTTTTCCAGAGCATTTATATCCATTCTGTAAAACGGTGACCAGAACTGTGCAGCATAGTCTAAATGAGGCCTAACCAAGGATATATAGAGTTGAAGAACAACCTGAGGACTTCTATTATTTATACTTCTAGATATGAAGCCAAGAATTCTGTTAGCTTTATTGCGAACACTAATGCACTGTTGTCTTGGTTTTAAATTACTGCTAACCAGAACTCCTAAATCCTTTTCGCAATTAGTAGTATTAAGATCTACATTATTTAGTTTATATGTGGCATGGTTATTTACCTGTCCAACATTTAGAACTTTGCATTTGTCACTATTAAGCTGCATCTGCCACTTCTCCGACCATTGCATCAGTATATTCAAATCATCCTGGAGTGCTCTAGTGTCCTCATTAGAATGAATCGGACGGATTTTGGTGTCATCAGCAAATTTGCTTATGTCGCTATTTATTCCCTCATCTATGTCGTTTATGTAAATTGTGAACAACAACGGACCCAACACTGACCCCTGAGGAACACCGCTTGTGACGTGCCCCCATTCTGATTTCTCCCCATTTATGCAAACTCTCTGCTGTCTATTTGTCAACCATGCCTCTACCCAGGAAAAAAATTCTCCTCCTATTCCGTGTGCCTTAAGTTTCCTCAATAGCCTCTGGTGTGGAACTCTGACGAAAGCCTTACTGAAGTCCATATACACAATATCATATTCATTACCACGATCTACTTCCTCAAACACCTTAGTGAAAAAAGTAAGTAAATTCGTAAGACAGGAACGCCCATTTGTAAAACCGTGTTGAGATTCATTAATCAATCAGTGCCTGTCAAGATGGCTTCGAATTGCTTCGGCAATTACTGATTCCATAAATTTTCCCACTATGGAGGTAAGGCTTACTGGTCTATAGTTCGAAGCCAAGGACCTGTCACCTGCCTTGTAAATAGGTATTACATTTGCCATTTTCCACTTATCAGGCACTATGCCAGTTTGTAGTGATATGTTAAAAAGATTAGCCAAAGGTATGCTAAGTTCCTCTTTACAGTCCTTTAACACCCTTGCAAACAGTTCATCAGGGCCTGGGGATTTGTTAGGTTTTAGTTTCTCTGTTTGTCTGAGGACCATGTCACTAGTTACCGCAATCGTACATAGTTTATTATCATCCTGTTCTACATAATCTATTATTTCAGGAATATCGCAAGTATTTTCCTGGGTGCAAACTGAGAGGAAGTAGGTATTTAGAATTTCACACATATCCTTATCACTGTCAGTGATCTGACCAGAGTTACTCTTAAGTGCGCCAATCTTGTCCCTAATCTTACTTCTGTATACCTGAAAGAATCCTTTAGGGTTAATCTTTGAATCCCTTGTGACCTTAGCCTCATAATTCCTTTTTGATTTTCTTATTCCTTTCTTTATTTCTCTCTTTAATTGAATATATTGATTTCTTAACTGCCCATCCCCTCTTTTGATACGCCTATATATGCCTCTCTTTTGACCAATGAGATGTTTTAATCTATTGTTCATCCATTTGGGATCATTTTTGATAGATCTAATTTCCCTACTCGGAACAAAAGTTGTCTGGGCAGCTAGAACTATGCTCTGAAAAACGTCATATTGGCAACCAAGATCACCTACCTGACCCATAGTCAGGACATCCCAATATAGCCCACCCAGGTAATTTTTCAGTCCCATGAAGTCGGCCAAGCGAAAATCTGGGACAGAGATTTGATTGCAGTTATCTGGGTAATTCCATGATATATTAAAACTAAGTGGTTTGTGATCACTTTCCCCAAGCTCATCATTAACCTCAAGATTATTAATTAGTGAATCTTTGTTGGTAAGAACCAAGTCAAGCAGATTGTTTCCTCTAGTTGGTTCTGTCACAACCTGTTCTAAAAAGCAATCCTGAACCGTATCAAGAAAGTCACTAGACTCAAGATTTCCTCTCATATTGTTCCAATCAATTTGTCTAAAGTTAAAATCTCCCATTATAACAACATTTTCATATCTAGATGCCTTATGAATTTCGTCCCATAACGCTTACTGCCCTCCCTATCAAGGTTTGGGGGCCCATAAATCACACCCAAAATTAATTTGTCATGTCCCTCGAGAAAATGTAGCCAAACAGATTCTGTGTTCGATGTCTCTAATCTTATATCATGTTTAAGACAACAATTTAAATTTTCTCTGACATACATCTCCACCCACCACCCTTCCTGTTGACCCTGTCAGTGTGGAATAGTTTATAACCCTGTATGTTGCATTCAGAAGGCATTTCTCTATCTTTCAGGTTGAACCAGGTCTCTGTTATACCAATAATATCTATATTACCTACACTTGCAAGTAATCTTAGCTCATCTATCTTATTTCTTAGACTCCTACTATTTGTATAGTAAACTTTAAGGGAGCTAGTCACTCGTTGCCCTCTACTATCCCTCTTTGTTTGTTGATCAATTGATATGCCATTACTAGCAACTTTATTTTGAATATTGTCTTTTAAACATATCACTGAGGTATCCCGGTAATAACTGCTGTTTTTAACCGTAATGCTGCAGCCTGATTGTTTCCCACAAACACCCATACCTCTATAATCTATCAGTTTAAATTCCTAGACAATTCATCAATTACCCTCTCAATTGAATTGGCAAATGCAACCACTCCATCCCCAGAGAGATGAACCCCATCCCTTGCATACATTTACGTTTGTCAAAGAATAGGTCCCAGTTATCAATGAATGGGATTGCAAGTTCCTTGCAGTACCTGTCTAGCCAGCAATTTATACCAATTACCCTAGACATCCATTCATTGCCCACTCCCCTTCTAGGCAAGATGCTACATATGACTGGGATCCCTCCCTTAGACCTAACTACTTCTATGGCTGACCTGTACTTATCTAGCAGCTCCTCTCTCCTGCCCTTCCCAATGTCATTACCCCCAGCACTAATACAGATAATGGGCTTGATCCCATTACCTGCCATAATATTATCCAACCTGCTGACTATGTCACCAACACCAGCTCCAGGAAGACACACTCTCTGTCTGACCTTTCTGTCTCTGTTACAAAATGCACGGTCCATATATCTTACCTGAGAATCGC
The DNA here is from genome assembly GCF_038502225.1 of Cherax quadricarinatus. Lineage (NCBI taxonomy): Eukaryota > Metazoa > Arthropoda > Malacostraca > Decapoda > Parastacidae > Cherax > Cherax quadricarinatus. The sequence goes on along the minus strand of NC_091352.1, from coordinate 14,200,457 downwards.
CTACTATTAAAATATTCTTACCTTGATTAGCAGGGGAATCAGTGGTACCTTCAACCTCACTAACCACTGAAGTACACTCGTCTTGGAGAACAGAGAATCGATTTCCTACCTTCACATCTTCTCTATTACTCTCCTCATCTTCCTTCTTCCTGAACTGTGAACCACTTGCCACTTAAAGCGGCTGCCACTATCACTGCTGGCGACCATTCCTTCCTTACCAGCTAAATCCTTCTCACACTCGCTCCCAAACTCATCTATGCGAAGCTTCAGTCTCCTATTTACCTCCTGAAGAAGTAGAATCTCCTTCTTCAACACTTGAACCTGAGATTCTAAAACACTACAACAAGCCATGGTGCTTGGTAACAGCCCACGCTAACTCCCAAGAGCTTAGGCAGGTAGGACCGCAGGTCCTACTTGTTTGCACAGAACTGCTTAATGCCTCAAATGACGTAGTGGAAGTTTTAGCAGTAAAGGTCGAGAACCAAAACCTAGTCATTGTGGTAGTCTACAAGCCTCCGGATGCAACATCCCAGCAATTCCAGGAACAGCTGTTAAAAATTGACCACTGTCTGGAAAATCTTCCAGCTCCTGCACCCAACATCTTGCTCCTGGGGGATTTCAACTTAAGGCACCTAAAATGGAGGAATATAGCAAATAATATTGTTGCAGTAATAACACCAGGAGGCAGCTCTGATGAAAACTCACACTCACACGAGCTTTTAAATCTCTGCACAAAATTCAATTTAAACCAGCAAATAATAGAGCCTACTAGACTGGAGAATACACTAGACCTCATATTCACTAACAATGATGATCTGATAAGAAATGTCACCATATCAAAAACAATATACTCAGATCACAACATAATTGAGGTTCAGACATGTATGCGTGGAGCCCCAGACCGACAAAATGAGACTAGTCACGAGGGAGCATTCACCAAATTCAACTTCAATAACAAAAACATAAAGTGGGACCAAGTAAACCAAGTCCTAACCGATATAAGCTGGGAAGATATACTAAGCAACACAGACCCAAACTTATGCCTAGAACAGATTAACTCGGTGGCACTCGATGTATGCACAAGGCTTATTCCTCTAAGAAAAAGGAGGAGTAGATGTAAAATAGAAAGAGACAGGCGCTCCCTTTACAGGCGACGGAAAAGAATAACAGAGCGGCTAAAAGAGGTCAATATATCTGAAATGCGCAGGGAGACACTGGTCAGAGAAATAGCAAGCATCGAACTTAAGCTAAAAGAATCCTTTAGGAGTCAGGAATCGCGGGAAGAACTAAAAGCTATAAATGAAATCGAAAGAAACCCAAAGTATTTCTTCTCCTATGCCAAATCAAAATCGAGAACAACGCCCAGTATTGGGCCCCTACTTAAACAAGATGGGTCCTACACAGATGACAGCAAGGAAATGAGTGAGCTACTCAAGTCCCAATATGACTCAGTTTTTAGCAAGCTGCTAACGAGACTGAGAGTCGAAGATCAAAATGAATTTTTTATGAGAGAGCCACAAAATTTGATTAACACAAGCCTATCCGATGTTATCCTGACGCCAAATGACTTCGAACAGGCGATAAATGACATGCCCATGCACTCTGCCCCAGGGCCAGACTCATGGAACTCTGTGTTCATCAAGAACTGCAAGAAGCCCCTATCACGAGCCTTTTCCATCCTATGGAGAGGGAGCATGGACACGGGGGTCGTCCCTCAGTTACTAAAAACAACAGACATAGCCCCACTCCACAAAGGGGGCAGTAAAGCAACAGCAAAGAACTACAGACCAATAGCACTAACATCCCATATCATAAAAATCTTTGAAAGGGTCCTAAGAAGCAAGATCACCACCCATCTAGAAACCCATCAGTTACACAACCCAGGGCAACATGGGTTTAGAACAGGTCGCTCCTGTCTGTCTCAACTACTGGATCACTACGACAAGGTCCTAAATGCACTAGAAGACAAAAAGAATGCAGATGTAATATATACAGACTTTGCAAAAGCCTTCGACAAGTGTGACCATGGCGTAATAGCGCACAAAATGCGCGCTAAAGGAATAACAGGAAAAGTCGGTCGATGGATCTATAATTTCCTCACTAACAGAACACAGAGAGTAGTCGTCAACAGAGTAAAGTCCGAGGCAGCTACGGTGAAAAGCTCTGTTCCACAAGGCACAGTACTAGCTCCCATCTTGTTCCTCATCCTCATATCCGACATAGACAAGGATGTCAGCCACAGCACCGTGTCTTCCTTTGCAGATGACACCCGAATCTGCATGACAGTGTCTTCCATTGCAGACACTGCAAGGCTCCAGGCGGACATCAACCAAATCTTTCAGTGGGCTGCAGAAAACAATATGAAGTTCAACGATGAGAAATTTCAATTACTCAGATATGGTAAACATGAGGAAATTAAATCTTTATCAGAGTACAAAACAAATTCTGGCCACAAAATAGAGCGAAACACCAACGTCAAAGACCTGGGAGTGATTATGTCGGAGGATCTCACCTTCAAGGACCATAACATTGTATCAATCGCATCTGCTAGAAAAATGACAGGATGGATAATGAGAACCTTCAAAACTAGGGAGGCCAAGCCCATGATGACACTCTTCAGGTCACTTGTTCTATCTAGACTGGAATATTGCTGCACTCTAACAGCACCTTTCAAGGCAGGTGAAATTGCCGACCTAGAAAATGTACAGAGAACTTTCACGGCGCGCATAACGGAGATAAAACACCTCAATTACTGGGAGCGCTTGAGGTTTCTAAACCTGTATTCCCTGGAACGCAGGAGGGAGAGATACATGATTATATACACCTGGAAAATCCTAGAGGGACTAGTACCGAACTTGCACACGAAAATCACTCACTACGAAAGCAAAAGACTTGGCAGACGATGCACCATCCCCCCAATGAAAAGCAGGGGTGTCACTAGCACGTTAAGAGACCATACAATAAGTGTCAGGGGCCCGAGACTGTTCAACTGCCTCCCAGCACACATAAGGGGGATTACCAACAGACCCCTGGCAGTCTTCAAGCTGGCACTGGACAAGCACCTAAAGTCAGTTCCGGATCAGCCGGGCTGTGGCTCGTACGTTGGTTTGCGTGCAGCCAGCAGCAACAGCCTGGTTGATCAGGCGCTGATCCACCAGGAGGCCTGGTCACAGACCGGGCCGCGGGGGCGTTGACCCCCGAAACTCTCTCCAGGTAAACTCCAGGTATTGTTCCAGTTACGGTATTGTGCCTTTTTGTTCTTTGTAATACCATAACATCATCATATAATACCACCGCATAAAAACACAAAACCATCACATAACACCATCATATCAACATCATCACAGAGCACCATCACATAAACAACATAAACTAGAGGAGAGAACTCTCAAGTCATTAGCAGGGTGGTAGGCCGGGAGGGGGAGGTGGTCAGGTGATGGAAGGGGGAGGGGGGGAGGGGGAAGGCTCACCACTAATCCCAACACAACATTGGTAAAAACTAGAGCTGTGGGAGCGGCGGGTGGTCCAGGGAGATTGATGGGGCATGGAGGGAAGGAGGGAGTGGGAACAGGGAGGGAGGAGTAATGAGGGAGAAGGGAGGAAGCAGTGGTGAGGAAGTAGGGAGGGAGCAGAGGTGAATAATAATAATAATCTTAATTTCTACAAGTACAAGATACAACGTACACAGACCTTAGCTGACAGCAGTGACATACTATATAGAAAGCCCTTGGTTATGCAGGGCATTTCGGGCAAATTAAGTTAATTTTGTCCCCAGGATGCGACCCACACCAGTCGACTACTGCTTGGTGAACATGGACAGCAGGTGTCTTAAGGAAACACGTCCTAATGTTTCCACCCCTACCGGGGATTGAACCACGACAAAAAAGAAAGATTGCGCTAGCAATCGAGCTGCGGGACATCGTTTTGTGCTCTTTCGGTTCATTTCGTGACCATCAGCAGTTCGCAGTCAGAAGCAACCCGCTACTAGCCAAAATTAAGAGCCACCATTAGATTATCCAGTTCCCATCTGCACCGTGACACTGAGATCTAACACCATCTGAACCCATCTTTATACCCGTATAGGAAATCCACAGTTACAGTGGCTACCAAACTGAACCTCAAGACTAACCTGAACTTAGATCCACCATGGTTATATAATTATAACCATTTCTTATTCAGATAGTACCTCGCCATTAACACATGACGTTCATGTCAAGACCTTGTTCACGACACCATCACATGTCACTTGAGAAGTGATAATCTTAAAATTATCTATTGTTTTTGAGTCTTGCGAACAATGAAACAACAACGATCCCGTCCTTATGCTTCAAGATGCCTCACACCTGACTCTCACCAACCTTCCTCTGCTGCTACATTCTATAATATCAATAATAATAATGACAGTAATAATAATAACAAATAATAATAATAATAATAATAATAATAATAATATTATTATTATTATTATTATTATTATTATTATTATTATTATTATTATTATTATCATAAAGAAAGCTCCTGGTTATGCAGTGTATTTCAGAAAACTTAGGTTAATCTTGTCTCCCAGGATGCCACCTATAACAGTCACCTAACACCTTGGTACCTACTAACTTTTAGGTGAACAGGGACAGCAGGTGTAAGGAAAAATGCTCAAACTTTCACCCGTGATGGGAATCGATCACTGACCCTCCGTGTGTGAGCTGAGGCTACCAACCAAGCCACAAGCACCCGAGCAGCTGTAATTTCAGCAGCTACTGCTCCTGCTAATTACTACTGCTGCTACTATTAATAAGAGAGACAGGTATTAACAGAACCGAAGTTAAGATTTATATTCGGAGTGTTGCATGTAAGTTCAGTTTTAAGAACATAAGAACATAAAAACGAAGGAACACTGAAGAAGGCCTACTGGCCCATGCGAGGCAGGTCCAAGTCTCCTACCGGCTTAAGCCAATGCACCCAACCTAGTCAGGTCAGGTCACATTGACTTAAGGGAGGAACACGGCAACCGACCTGGTAGCACAAGCTATCAGGTCCAACTCACACCCACCCACACCCACTCTTATATTTATCCAACCTATTTTTAAAGCTACACAACGTTCTGGCCTCTATAACTGTACTCGGGAGTTTGTTCCACTCATCCACAACTCTATTACCAAACCAGTACTTTCCTATATCCTTCCTGAATCTGAATTTTTCCAACTTAAAACCATTGCTGCGAGTCCTGTCTAGGCTAGATATTTTCAGCACACTATTTACATCCCCTTTATTTATTCCTGTCTTCCATTTATACACCTCAATCATATCCCCCCTAAGTCTACGTCTTTCGAGAGAGTGCACATTCAGGGCCCATAGTCTATCCTCATAGGGAAGGTTTCTGATACATGGGATCAACTTTGTCATCCTCCTTTGTACATTTTCCAGAGCATTTATATCCATTCTGTAATACGGTGACCAAAACTGTGCAGCATAATCTAAATGAGGCCTAACCAAGGATGTATAGAGTTGAAGAACAACCTGAGGACTCCTATTATTTATGCTTCTTGATATGAAGCCAAGGATTCTATTAGCTTTATTGCGAACACTTATGCACTGTAGTCTTGGTTTCAGATTACTGCTAACCAGAACTCCTAAATCTTTTTCGCAATCCGTAATATTAAGATCTACATTATTTAGTTTATATGTGGCATGGCTATTGTCCTGTCCAACATTTAGAACTTTGCATTTGTCTATATTAAACTGCATCTGCCACTTCTCCGACCACTGCATCAGTCTATTCAAATCTTCCTGGAGTGCTCTAATGTCCTCGTCAGAATGAATTCGACGGCCTATTTTGGTGTCATCGGCAAACTTGCTGATGTCGCTCTTTATGCCCTCATCTATGTCGTTTATGTATATTGTGAACAGCAGGGGGCCCAACACTGACCCCTGTGGAACACCGCTCGTGACACTTCCCCACTCTGATTTCTCCCCATTTATGCAAACTCTCTGCTGCCTATTTGTCAACCATGCCTCTATCCAGGAAAAAATTTCTCCTCCTATTCCATGTGCCTTAATTTTCCTCAATAGTCTCTGATGTGGGACCCTGTCAAAAGCCTTACTGAAGTCCATATACACAATATCATATTCATTACCATGATCTACCTCCTCAAATACCTTAGTGAAAAAAGTTAAAAAATTCGTAAGGCAGGAACGCCCCTTTGTAAAACCATGCTGAGATTCGTTGATTAATTTATGCTTTTCAAGGTGGCTACGAACTGCCTCGGCAATTATTGATTCCATAAATTTTCCCACTATGGAGGTTAGGCTTATTGGTCTATAGTTCGAAGCTAAGGACCTGTCACCTGCTTTGAAAATAGGTATCACATTTGCCATTTTCCACTTATCTGGCACCATGCCAGTTTGTAGTGATATGTTGAAAAGATTAGGTGCTCTTCGCACCTACTCCAAGGTTGAGGGACTGATTACCCCATCTTCTGTACATAGTTCTACTGTCTTCAAGTTATGTCCTGGAATTTGTATTGATAAAGCCACTGGATGGGAGTCACTAAAAACTGGAAGAGGGATGAACAGAGGGATGACCCTGCGCCCTCACGAGACGGGGAAGAGAAGGATGGTGGTAAGAGAGAAGTAAACACCTCTGTTCTGCTCTCTGCAAAATGAGCGACCACTGTATAGGAGAAGTTTAGAGGAAGAGGAAATGAATAATGACATCTCTCTCTCTCTGAAACACACGGACACACACACGGACACACACAAGGACACACAAGGCTAAATCAATAGCCACCTGAGAAGTCGGGGCGAGTGAACCGTAAATTTCTGAACGAGTAACATGATAGACCTGTGTGTGTGTGTGTGTGTGTGTGTGTGTGTGTGTGTGTGTGTGTGTGTGTGTGTGTGTGTGTGTGTGTGTGTGTGTGTGTGTGTGTGTGTGTGTGTGTGTGTGTTTGTTTGTTTGTTTGTGTGTGTGTGTTTGTTTGTGTTTGTGTGTGTGTGTGTGTGTTTGTTTGTTTGTTTGTTTGTGTGTGTGTGTGTGTGTGTGTGTGTGTGTGTGTGTGTTAGAGTGGGCAATATTACGCATGAAAAATATTACATGGGAAAACAATTGAAGATAGGTTACATTTTCCCATAAATTATAATTTGCTACACTCGGTAATTACATTTCATGGCGTTATTTAATTACTTTGCTTTACTGGCCTTTATTGTCTGGTCTTATCTCTTTACCAAAGCTTTACTTTTTTCGAATAATATAAACAATGTCTCTTTGCTATTAACCGGATTAATTAGTCAATTATCAGCTTAATCCATAAAGCACTGGAAAAACGCTTCGTAATTAAGAGTCTTTAGAAGTGCCAATCATAATTGGGTAATTAATATGCTAAAGGTGAGCTGGAGCTCCAGTGATGCAGTAGTTAGTGTGTACGTGTATGATACCTTTGTGTGTGTGTGTGTGTGTGTGTACTCACCTAATTGTACTCACTTAATTGTGGTTGTAGGGGTCGAGACTCAGCTCCTGGCCCTGCCTCTTCACTGACCGCTACTGGGTCCTCCCTCTCCCTGCTCCATGAGCTTTATCATACCTCGTCTTAAAACTATGTATGGTTCCTGCCTCCACTACATCGCTTGCCAGACTATTCCACTTCATAACAACTCTGTAGCTGAAGAAATACTTCCTAACATCCATTTGACTCATCTGAGTCTTCAGCCTCCAACTGTGACCCTTTGTTTCTGTGTCCCATCTCTGGAACATCCTGTCTCTGTCCACCTTGTCTATTCCACGCAGTATTTTGTATGCTGTTATCATGTCTCCCCTGACCCTCCTGTCCTCCAGTGTCGTCAGACCGATTTTGTGTGTGTGTGCGTGCTTCACAGATCGGAGTGGATACAAGATGTTTCAAGCAGTTAACGTGCTGTTGGAGTGTGAGCGAGGCAACCCTGATAAAAAAAGTTCAGGGAAACCGGTTATCCGGTTGTACTGTGTATGTACTCTGAAGGAGGGCGGGGATTATCTGAATAGTGATGTCTGTGAATTTCTGGTAAAAGGGGTACTAAATGAACAATGGTGGATGAGCTTTCTTTGGATTACCTTGCCTTGGTGCTAACTATTTTTTAATTCTCTAACTAGTAGCAGTTATTTTAGATATAAGGATCCAGTAATGCCATCTCTATTTTCGAATATAATTTATAAATTTACTTGTCTTAAATGGTCCCATCTATAATGTTAGCTATACTGGCATTATTTTCAGAAATTTACAAACTAGAATATGTGAAATTAGTAATGTGATACAGAACCCCCTCACTAAACCTTCCTTCCAATGAATAACATTACAGTATGTGACAAGAAATCATACATTATGCACTCAAGACATTAAAATTGTATCAAAGGCACACCAGCACACTGACGAAATTTAAAGTCTGTACATTATACAGGTGAAGCCTGAGAGTAATGACAGCTCCAGCAGTTAGACTGTGTACCGTGAACAGTTGTGTCCATCTTATACTTAGTTGCTGAAGTAGCTAGTTTATTGTTCACCCTGTCATTCATCCTGACCTAGGAACTAGGCCCCACACACTCTTGTCTATACCATATATATATATATATATATATATATATATATATATATATATATATATATATATATATATATATATATATATATATATATATAAAACACATAACTTCTCTGAAGGCACTATGCAAATACATTTAATGAGATTATCTGTTGATTAGCATTACGGAAGGTCATGTCTCAACCACCCTTGACACTGAATAATACACACGGACGGTGGGTCAAACTTTCACCACTGTAATAATAACACACGGACGGTGGGTCAAACTTCCACCACTGTAATAATAACACACGGACGGTGGGTCAAACTTCCACCACTGTAATAATAACACACGGACGGTAGGTCAAACTTCCACCACTGTAATAATAACACACGGACGGTAGGTCAAACTTCCACCACTGTAATAATAACACACGGACGGTAGGTCAAACTTCCACCACTGTAATAATAACACACGGACGGTAGGTCAAACTTAAACCACTGTAATAATAACACACGGACGGTAGGTCAAACTTCCACCACTGTAATAATAACACACGGACGGTAGGTCAAACTTCCACCACTGTAATAATAACACACGGAGGGTAGGTCAAACTTCCACCACTGTAATAATAACACACGGACGGTGGGTCAAACTTCCACCACTGTAATAATAACACACGGACGGTGGGTCAAACTTCCACCACTGTAATAATAACACACGGACGGTAGGTCAAACTTCCACCACTGTAATAATAACACACGGACGGTGGGTCAAACTTCCACCACTGTAATAATAACACACGGACGGTGGGTCAAACTTCCACCACTGTAATAATAACACACGGACGGTGAGTCAAACTTCCACCACTGTAATAATAACACACAAGGACGGTGAGTCAAACTTCCACCACTGTAATAATAAAACACACGGACGGTGAGTCAAACTTCCACCACTGTAATAACACACACGGACGGTGAGTCAAACTTCCACCACTGTAATAACACACACGGACGGTGAGTCAAACTTCCACCACTGTAATAATAACACACACGGACGGTGAGTCAAACTTCCACCACTGTAATAATAACACACGGACGGTGGGTCAAACTTCCACCACTGTAATAATAACACACACGGACGGTGAGTCAAACTTCCACCACTGTAATAACACACACGGACGGTGTGTCAAACTTCCACCACTGTAATAATAACACACGGACGGTGGGTCAAACTTCCACCACTGTAATAATAACACACACGGACTGTGGGTCAAGCTTCCACCACTGTAATAATAACACACACGGACGGTGAGTCAAACTTCCACCACTGTAATAACACGGACGGTGTGTCAAACTTCCACCACTGTAATAATAACACACGGACGGTGGGTCAAACTTCCACCACTGTAATAATAACACACACGGACGGTGAGTCAAACTTCCACCACTGTAATAACACACACGGACGGTGTGTCAAACTTCCACCACTGTAATAATAACACACGGACGGTGGGTCAAACTTCCACCACTGTAATAATAACACACACGGAATGTGAGTCAAACTTCCACCACTGTAATAATAACACACACGGACGGTGAGTCAAACTTCCACCACTGTAATAACACACACGGACGGTGTGTCAAACTTCCACCACTGTAATAATAACACACGGACGGTGGGTCAAACTTCCACCACTGTAATAATAACACACGGAAGGTGTGTCAAACTTCCACCACTGTAATAATAACACACGGACGGTGGGTCAAACTTCCACCACTGTAATAATAACACACAGACGGTGAGTCAAACTTCCACCACTGTAATAATAACACACGGACGGTGGGTCAAACTTCCACCACTGTAATAATAACACACACGGATGGTGGGTCAAGCCTTCACCACTGTAATAATAACACACACGGACGGTGAGTCAAACTACCACCACTGTAATAATAACACACACGGACGGTGGGTCAAACTTCCACCACTGTAATAATAACACACACGGACGGTGAGTCAAACTTCCACCACTGTAATAATAACACACACGGACGGTGGGTCAAACTTCCACCACTGTAATAATAACACACACGGACGGTGAGTCAAACTTCTACCACTGTAATAATAACACACACGGACGGTGGGTCAAACTTCCACCACTGTAATAATAACACACACGGACGGTGAGTCAAACTTCCACCACTGTAATAATATCACACACGGACGGTGGGTCAAACTTCCACCACTGTAATAATAACACACATGGACGGTGGGTCAAACTTCCACCACTGTAATAATAACACACACGGACGGTGGGTCAAACTTCCACCACTGTAATAATAACACACACGGACGGTGGGTCAAACTTCCACCACTGTAATAATAACACACACGGACGGTAGGTCAAACTTCCACCACTGTAATAATAACACACACGGACGGTGTGTCAAACTTCCACCACTGTAATAATAACACCCACGGACAGTGGGTCAAACTTCCACCACTGTAATAATAACACACACGGACAGTGGGTCAAACTTCCACCACTGTAATAATAACACACACGGACGGTGGGTCAAACTTCCACCACTGTAATAATAACACACGGACGGTGGGTCAAACTTCCACCACTGTAATAATAACACACATGGACGGTGGGTCAAACTTCCACCACTGTAATAATAACACACACGGACGGTAGGTCAAACTTCCACCACTGTAATAATAACACACACGGACGGTGGGTCAAACTTCCACCACTGTAATAATAACACGGACGGTGGGTCAAACTTCCACCACTGTAATAACAACACACACGGAGAGTGGGTCAAACTTCCACCATTGTAATAATAACACCCACGGACGGTGGGTCAAACTTCCACCACTGTAATAATAACACACACGGACGGTGTGTCAAACTTCCACCACTGTAATAATAACACACACGGATGGTGTGTCAAACTTCCACCACTGTAATAATAACACACGGATGGTGGGTCAAACTTCCACCACTGTAATAATAATACACACGGACTGTGGGTCAAACTTCCACCACTGTAATAATAACACACATCAAGAGGGAATATACCAACAAGTGTTGGATGACATACGAACAACTGAGGAGGAGGTGAAGAAGCTCCTAAGTGACCTTGACACCTCAAAGGCGATGGGACCGGACAACATCTCCCCATGGGTCCTTAGAGAAGGAGCAGAGTTGCTGTGCGTGCCTCTAACCACAATCCTCAACACATCCCTTGAAACTGGGCAACTACCTGAGAAATGGAAGACAGCTAATGTAGTCCCCATATTTAAGAAAGGAAACAGAAACGAGGCGCTAAACTACAGACCTGTGTCTCTGACATGTATTGTGTGCAAAGTCATGGAGAAGATTATCAGGAGGAGAGTGGTCGAACACCTGGAAAGGAACAAGATTATAAATGAAAACCAGCATGGGTTCATGGAAGGCAAATCTTGTATCACAAAACCTCCTGGAGTTTTATGACAAGGTAACAGAAGTAAGACACGAGAGAGAGGGGTGGGTAGATTGCGTTTTCCTAGACTGCAGGAAGGCCTTTGACACAGTTCCCCACAAGAGATTAGTGCAGAAGCTGGAGGATCAGGCGCATGTAAAAGGGAGGGCACTGCAATGGATCAGGGAATACCTGACAGGGAGGCAGCAACGAGTCATGGTACGTGAAGAGGTATCACAGTGGGCGCCTGTTACGAGCGGGGTCCCACAGGGGTCAGTTCTAGGACCAGTGCTATTTTTGATATATGTGAACGACATGATGGAACGAATAGACTCTGAAGTGTCCCTGTTCGCAGATGATGTGAAGTTGATGAGAAGAATTAAATCGGACGAGTATGAGGCAGGACTGCAAAGAGACTTGGACAGGCTGGACATGTGGTCCAGTAACTGGCTTCTCGAATTCAACCCAGCCAAATGCAAAGTCATGAAGATTGGGGAGGGGCAAAGAAGACCGCAGACAGAGTATAGGCTAGGTGGACAAAGACTACAGACCTCACTCAGGGAGAAAGACCTTGGGGTGACCATAACACCGAGCATATCACCGGAGGCCCACATCAACCAAATAACTGCTGCAGCATACGGGCGCCTGGCAAACCTGAGAATAGCGTTCCGATACCTTAATAAGGAATCGTTCAAGACACTGTACAGTGTGTATGTTAGGCCCATACTGGAGTATGCAGCACCAGTCTGGAACCCACACCTGGTCAAGCACGTCAAGAACTTAGAGAAAGTACAAAGGTTTGCAACAAGGCTAGTCCCAGAGCTCAAGGGAATGTCGTACGAGGAAAGGTTAAGGGAAATCGGACTGACGACACTGGAGGACAGAAGGGTCAGGGGAGACATGATAACGACATACAAGGTACTGCGGGGAATAGACAAGGTGGACAGAGATAGGATGTTCCAGAGAGGGGACACAAGGACAAGGGGTCACAACTGGAAGCTGAAGACTCAGACGAGTGACAGGGACGTTAGGAAGTATTTCTTTAGTCATAGAGTTGTCAGGAAGTGGAATAGCCTAGCAAGTGAAGTAGTGGAGGCAGGAACCATACATAGTTTTAAGAAGAGGTATGATACAGCTCAGGAAGGAGAGACAGAGGACCTAGTAGCGATCAGTGAAGAGGCGGGGCCAGGAGCTGAGTCTCGACCCCTGCAACCACAATTAGGTGAGTACACGGACGGTGGGTCAAACTTCCACCACTGTAATAATAACACACACGGACGGTGGGTCAAACTTCCACCACTGTAATAATAACACACAAGGACGGTGAGTCAAACTTCCACCACTGTAATAATAACACACAAGGACGGTGAGTCAAACTTCCACCACTGTAATAATAACACACACGGACGGTGAGTCAAACTTCCACCACTGTAATAATAACACACAAGGACGGTGAGTCAAACTTCCACCACTGTAATAATAACACACACGGACGGTGAGTCAAACTTCCACCACTGTAATAATAACACACACGGACGGTGGGTCAAACTTCCACCACTGTAATAATAACACACACGGATGGTGGGTCAAACTTCCACCACTGTAATAATAACACACAAGGACGGTGAGTCAAACTTCCACCACTGTAATAATAACACACACGGACGGTGAGTCAAACTTCCACCACTGTAATAATAACACACACGGACGGTGGGTCAAACTTCCACCACTGTAATAATAACACACACGGACGGTGGGTCAAACTTCCACCACTGGTGGCCTGGTGGCCTGGTGGTTAACGCACTCGCTTCACACGGTGAGGGCCTGTGTTCGATTCCCAGCCAGAGTAGAAACATTGGACGTGTTTCTTTCCACCTGTTGTCTATGTTCCCCATCAGTAAAATGGGTACCTGGGTGTTAGTCGACTGGTGTGGGTCGCATCCTGGGACACTGACCTAAGGATGCCTGGTCACAGACCGGGCCGCGGGGGCGTTGACCCCCGGAACTCTCTCCAGGTAAACTCCAGGTAAACTCCAGGTAAACTGTAATAATAACACACACGGACGGTGGGTCAAACTTCCACCACTGTAATAATAACACCCACGGACGGAGGGTCAAACTTCCACCACTGTAATAATAACACACAGACGGTGGGTCAAACTTCCACTACTGTTATAATAACACACGGACGGTGTGTCAAACTTCCACCACTGTAATAATAACACACGGACGGTGTGTCAAACTTCCACCACTGTAATAATAACACACGGACAGTGTGTTAAACTTCCACCACTGTAATAATAACACACACGGACTGTGGGTTAAACTTCCACCACTGTAATAATAACACACACGGACGGTGTGTCAAACTTCCACCACTGTTATAATAACACACGGACGGTGTGTCAAACTTCCACCACTGTTATAATAACACACGGACGGTGTGTCAAACTTCCACCACTGTTATAATAACACACGGACGGTGGGTCAAACTTCCACCACTGTAATAATAACACACATGGACGGTGTGTCAAACTTCCACCACTGTTATAATAACACACGGACGGTGTGTCAAACTTCCACCACTGTTATAATAACACACGGACGGTGTGTCAAACTTCCACCAGTGTAATAATAACACACGGACGGTGGGTCAAGCTTCCACCACTGTAATAATAACACACGGACGGTGTGTCAAACTTCCTCCACTGTAATAATAACACACACGGATGGTGTGTCAAACTTCCACCACTGTAATAATAACGCACACGGACGGTGGGTCAAACTTCCACCACTGTTATAATAACACACACGGACGGTGTGTCAAACTTCCACCACTGTAATAATAACACACACGGACGGTGTGTCAAACTTCCACCACTGTAATAATAACACACACGGACGGTGTGTCAAACTTCCACCACTGTAATAATAACGCACACGGACGGTGGGTCAAACTTCCACCACTGTTATAATAACACACGGACGGTGTGTCAAACTTCCACCACTGTAATAATAACACACGGACGGTGTGTCAAGCTTCCACCACTAATAATAACACACACGGACGGTGTGTCAAACTTCCACCACTGTTATAATAACACACGGACGGTGTGTCAAACTTCCACCACTGTAATAATAACACACGGACGGTGTGTCAAACTTCCACCACTGTTATAATAACACACGGACGGTGTGTCAAACTTCCACCACTGTAATAATAACACACACGGACGGTGTGTCAAACTTCCACCACTGTAATAATAACACACACGGACGGTGTGTCAAACTTCCACCACTGTAATAATAACACACACGGACGGTGTGTCAAACTTCCACCACTGTAATAATAACGCACACGGACGGTGGGTCAAACTTCCACCACTGTTATAATAACACACGGACGATGTGTCAAACTTCCACCACTGTAATAATAACACACGGACGGTGTGTCAAACTTCCACCACTGTAATAATAACACACACGGACGGTGTGTCAAACTTCCACCATTGTTATAATAACACACGGACGGTGTGTCAAACTTCCACCACTGTAATAATAACACACGGACGGTGTGTCAAACTTCCACCACTGTTATAATAACACACGGACGGTGTGTCAAACTTCCACCACTGTAATAATAACACACACGGACGGTGTGTCAAACTTCCACCACTGTAATAATAACACACACGGACGGTGTGTCAAACTTCCACCACTGTAATAATAACACACACGGACGGTGTGTCAAACTTCCACCATTGTTATAATAACACACGGACGGTGTGTCAAACTTCCACCACTGTAATAATAACACACGGACGGTGTGTCAAACTTCCACCACTGTAATAATAACGCACACGGACGGTGGGTCAAACTTCCACCACTGTAATAATAACACACGGACGGTGTGTCAAACTTCCACCACTGTAATAATAACACACACGGACGGTGTGTCAAACTTCCACCACTGTTATAATAACACACGGACGGTGTGTCAAACTTCCACCACTGTAATAATAACGCACACGGACGGTGGGTCAAACTTCCACCACTGTAATAATAACACACGGACGGTGTGTCAAACTTCCACCACTGTAATAATAACAGACTTCCTCCTAATATTTATTACTTTCACACTGATAATTACCTCATAGTTACTGTACTAGATAATTATTTTAATCGCCGTTTCAGGTACAACAAATAACCTAATTAAAATTAACATAATATCACTTAGGGGAAATTATTTCGGTAAATACTAAGTGGAAATTATTAAATGACAAATATAAAATGTTAAGTGGTAAATATCAACCGGAAGATATAAAGTGGCATAATTACATAGTATCCACAACATTAATATTAATGTCCAGTAGTAGTAGTAGTAGAAGTAGTAGTACTAGTAGTAGTAGTAGGAGTAGTAACATTAGTAGTAGTAGCAACAGAAGTAGTAGTACTAGTAGTAGTAGTAACATTAGTAGTAGTAGCAACAGTAGTAGTAGTAGTAGTAGTAGTAATAATAATACTGGTGGTAACCTCCAAAATAATGCACACCAATAATAATAATAATAATAATAATAATAATAATAATAATAATAATAATAATAATAATAATAATAATAATAATAATACAATATTTTTCAAAACATGGACCTGAGTTACAAATGCCTGAAAAACTACATTAAATATTCAATCCTGAATAACATTGTCCAGTGTAAACAATGACCGTTATTGTGTCCCCTAATACACAGGTTAGTACAATGGTACGTTCCACCATGGTAGAGCTTCCACCATGGTGGAGCTTCCACCATGGTAGAGCTTCCACCATGGTAGAGCTTCCACCATGGTAGAGCTTCCACCATGGTAGAGCTTCCACCATGGTAGAGCTTCCACCATGGTGGAGCTTCCACCATGGTAGAGCTTCCACCATGGTAGAGCTTCCACCATGGTAGAGCTTCCACCATGGTAGAGCTTCCACCATGGTAGAGCTTCCACTATGGCAGAGCTTCCACCATGGTAGAGCTTCCACCATGGTAGAGCTTCCACCATGGTGGAGCTTCCACCATGGTAGAGCTTCCACCATGGTAGAGCTTCCACCATGGTAGAGCTTCCACTATGGCAGAGCTTCCATCATGGTAGAGATTCCACCATGTTAGAGCTTCCATCATAGTAGAGCTTCCATTATGATAGAGCTTCCACCATGGTAGAGCTTCCATCATCGTAGAGATTCCACCATGGTAGAGCTTTCACCATGGTAGAGCTTCTATCATGGTAGAGCTGCCATCGTCGTAGAGCTTCCATTATGATAGAGCTTCCACCATAGTATAGCTTCCGTCACGGTAGAGCACAAGCACATATTCTCCATCTCGAATTGCTTTTGCTTTTTATGAGTGTAAACTTATAGAAGTGTAGAAACAGTTTGCTGGTTCATCAGTCGAGCCGGGGTGTACTGTACTCACCTATTTATGGACACTGGGGGTCGACCCAGTGCTCCTGTCTCCGTCTCTCAGCTGGAGGAGCAGGGCAGGGTGGTAGGGATGGCAGGGCGGGTTGATGACGGGTTAATGAGAATGATGATGATGATGATAATAATAATAATAATAATAATAATAATAATAATAATAATAATAATAATAATAATAATAATAAAATAATAATTATTATTATAATAATAAAATGGTAATATAATAATGGAATACTACTATTACTACTACTACTACTACTACTACTAATAATAATAATAATAGAGGAGGGTGTCAAATCTCAAAAATTTGGGTGGTTACAATAAATGTTAGTGGTGGTGCTGCCTCTAATTCTCTGCTCTGCTGGCCAAGGTGCAGTGAAAAAAAAAAAGATGTTTAAAGTTTGGACATTTCTGTGCGAATGGTCGGCCATTAGAGGGAAGAAGCAGGTGCAGGGGCAAGCCTTCTGCTGCTGCTGCTGCTGCTGCTGCTGCTGCTGCTGCTGCGTCTCCCTCTGCCCACGTACGTTAATGCTGTCTCAGGTCAGTCCTGTGGGTCTTACACACCAGCGTATGTCTTTGTCTGTCTGTCTGTCTGTCTGTCTCTCTCTCTCTCTCTCTCTCTCTCTCTCTCTCTCTCTCTCTCTCTTTCTCTCATACACACACATACAACACTATTCAGCAATCCACTGGAATATAGATAAATGTGGTTCAGAGAACCGACAAACCGATGAATTAGACACATATGCAACACTTGGGTATCTTCATTGATAACCAAGCGTTGCACATGTGTCTAATTCATCAATCCAATGGAAGAAGGTAGGGTGCCAATAAACTGGGAGCCGCAAAAATTACCCCTACACTAGGAATGAGATTTGTGCCCTCAACTATCGTCCCATCAGCTAAACGTCAATATTATGTAAACAAATAAAGACTAATTAAGGACAGGATTGTTAATTTCTGGAAAATAATAAACCTAATAATGGGAAACCAGCATGGATTCCCCAACAAAAAATCATACCTGATTAATCTACTCAAATTTTTCAATCATTTATACAAAAACTAGAATGAAAAAGTCCCGTCAGATGCAATATATTTGAATATCCTGTATTATGTGCTTTTATTTTGCCCATCGCAGATTTATTGGGCAAAATAAAAGCACAGGAGACAAACTTCTTGTCTAGATAAGTGAGTGACTCACAGACAGAAGTATCACTCACATACAGTGGTATTCAATACAGAGGTATCTGAGTGACTCACAGAAAGGACACAGAGAATGGTACTCAACACAGAAGTGTCTGAGTGACTCACAAACAGGACACAGAGAGTTGTACTCAACACAGAAGTGTCTGAGTGACTCACAAACAGGACACAGAGAATGGTACTCAACACAGAAGTGTCTGAGTGACTCACAGAAAGGACACAGAGAATGGTACTCAACACAGAAGTGTCTGAGTGACTCACAGAAAGGACACAGAGAATGGTACTCAACACAGAAGTGTCTGAGTGACTCACAGAAAGGACACAGAGAATGGTACTCAACACAGAAGTGTCTGAGTGACTCACAAACAGGACACAGAGAATGGTACTCAACACAGAAGTGTCTGAGTGACTCACAGAAAGGACACAGAGAATGGTACTCAACACAGAAGTGTCTGAATGACTCACAGAAAGGACACAGAGAATGGTACTCAACACAGAAGTGTCTGAGTGACTCACAGAAAGGACACAGAGAATGGTACTCAACACAGAAGTGTCTGAGTGACTCACAGAAAGGACACAGAGAATGGTACTCAACACAGAAGTGTCTGAGTGACTCACAGAAAGGACACAGAGAATGGTACTCAACACAGAAGTGTCTGAGTGACTCACAGAAAGGACACAGAGAATGGTACTCAACACAGAAGTGTCTGAGTGACTCACAGAAAGGACACAGAGAATGGTACTCAACACAGAAGTGTCTGAGTGACTCACAGAAAGGACACAGAGAATGGTACTCAACACAGAAGTGTCTGAGTGACTCACAGAAAGGACACAGAGAATGGTACTCAACACAGAAGTGTCTGAGTGACTCACAGAAAGGACACAGAAAATGGTACTCAACACAGAAGTGTCTGAGTGACTCACAGAAAGGACACAGAGAATGGTACTCAACACAGAAGTGTCTGAGTGGCTCACAGAAAGGACACAGAGAATGGTACTCAACACAGAAGTGTCTGAGTGACTCACAGAAAGGACACAGAGAATGGTACTCAACACAGAAGTGTCTGAGTGACTCACAGAAAGGACACAGAGAATGGTACTCAACACAGAAGTGTCTGAGTGACTCACAGAAAGGACACAGAGAATGGTACTCAACACAGAAGTGTCTGAGTGACTCACAGAAAGGACACAGAGAATGGTACTCAACACAGAAGTGTCTGAGTGACTCACAGAAAGGACACAGAGAATGGTACTCAACACAGAAGTGTCTGAGTGACTCACAGAAAGGACACAGAGAATGGTACTCAACACAGAAGTGTCTGAGTGACTCACAGAAAGGACACAGAGAATGGTACTCAACACAGAAGTGTCTGAGTGACTCACAGAAAGGACAAAGAGAATGGTACTCAACACAGAAGTGTCTGAGTGACTCACAGAAAGGACACAGAGAATGGTACTCAACACAGAAGTGTCTGAGTGACTCACAGAAAGGACACAGAGAATGGTACTCAACACAGAAGTGTCTGAGTGACTCACAGAAAGGACACAGAGAATGGTACTCAACACAGAAGTGTCTGAGTGACTCACAGAAAGGACACAGAGAATGGTACTCAACACAGAAGTGTCTGAGTGACTCACAGAAAGGACACAGAGAATGGTACTCAACACAGAAGTGTCTGAGTGACTCACAGAAAGGACACAGAGAATGGTACTCAACACAGAAGTGTCTGAGTGACTCACAGAAAGGACACAGAGAATGGTACTCAACACAGAAGTGTCTGAGTGACTCACAGAAAGGACACAGAGAATGGTACTCAACACAGAAGTGTCTGAGTGACTCACAGAAAGGACACAGAGAATGGTACTCAACACAGAAGTGTCTGGGTGGCTTGCCGCACACAGACATGTTCTCCATGGTTCTTGGTTCAGTCCTCTTCACAATATACATAAATAATCTCCAGGTAGGGTAAACATGCAGGTTAGCAACAAACTAACGTATACAAGACGGTACAAAGAGCTTGGAGTAATCATAAACGACAACCTTAGAAATATCAAACAATGACTAACTACGAGCAACAACACTAACACAACGCTAAGTTTCAAAGTTATAAACTTAGAGAGCAAAACACCAGTGATCTTACTGACTCTCTAAAACACACTTGTTACATCGATAAGACGATGATATACAGGAGAGAGTACAGGAAAGAGCTACCAAGATAACACCCTCACTCAGAAAAAAGTCTTATGAAAACTCAAAGTATTCAACCTCTTACCTCTTAGGTAATTGAGACTACAAGATCTTATTAAAACCTTTAAGATACTGAATGACTCTGACACACTCAAACATGAAGAACTGTCTGAAGTGGTGAGTGAGGCCGTAACTCGAAGCAATGGAATGAAACTGCTAGCAACGCGAACGTAGGAATTTATTCTTTGCAAACAGAATTATAGCAGAACAGAATAAACTACCAGCTAATATTTTAAGCGCCAAGATAATACAGCGATTCAAGAACCAGGTGGACAGGCACTTTGCAGGTATAGGATTCAGTTGATACATCATGGCCTGGTGGCGAAGAGTTACCAGAGTTCTCAGCACCTAATAAGATACTTGACCAGCAAGGTATAAGGTATAGTGAAGGATAACAAGAGCGAGATGTTGCCTTGGAAACTCGCTGCCTTACTCAACCATCACTAAACCCACTCTAAAACCATCACGGACAGTCATATACATATAACAAACGGGGCAATCTGAAATCAATAGATTTCTGATGTATGTACAGGAGCTGAATCGGAACGATCAGAGATAGAGGGTTGTAATAGTCACAACAGATCCGGTGGTAACCAAAGGCAGAGAGCCACTGGTACACACAGCTCTGTGAGTGCCAGTCGAGTGGAGTAACACCAACAGTAAGATAGTAATAGTACTAGTCCCTCAGCCTGGAGTTGACTCCAGGCTGCAATACTGATTACCTCATTCTCCTCCTTATCTTTCACCGTTCTACTCTGTACTGGACTGAAGAAGCCACTGGCTGGCGAAACGTTTCCTCAGTAAGGATTCCCATATGTTGCACAAGTTTCTCATTCTTCAGTTTGTCAGTTTTCCAAACTATTTACATCACATACTAAGAAATACTCACCTCCTGAGAGAATGAGACACAGTCGTTTATATCATACAACATACGAACCCCTAAATCCATTTCACTTCGCATAACTTCCAATTGTAATCAAATTAATGACATTAAAATTAATACATTCACGTGGCACCATAATTCTGCTTGATTAAAACTATAGAGAAGGAAACTAGAGGAGCAGGCAGGCAGGTAGGTGGTAAAGCAGGCAGGTAGTAAAGCAGGCAGGCAGGTAGGTGGTAAAGCAGGCAGGTAGTAAAGCAGGCAGGCAGGTAGGTGGTAAAGCAGGCAGGTAGTAAAGCAGGCAGGGAGGTAGGTGGTAAAGCAGGCAGGTAGTAAAGCAGGCAGGCAGGTAGGTGGTAAAGCAGGCAGGTAGCAAAGCAGGCAGGCAGGTAGGTGGTAAAGCAGGCAGGTAGTAAAGCAGGCAGGCAGGTAGGTGGTAAAGCAGGCAGGTAGTAAAGCAGGCAGGCAGGAAGGTGGTAAAGCAGGCAGGCAGGTAGGTGGTAAAGCAGGCAGGTAGTAAAGCAGGCAGGCAGGTAGGTGGTAAAGCAGGCAGGCAGGTAGGTGGTAAAGCAGGCAGGTAGTAAAGCAGGCAGGCAGGTAGGTGGTAAAGCAGGCAGGTAGTAAAGCAGGCAGGCAGGCAGGTAGTAAAGTAGGCAGGAAGCAAAGCAGGCAAGCAGGCAGGCAGACAGGCAATCAGGCAGGCAGGTAGATGGTAAAGCAGGCAGGCAGGCAGGTAGTAAAGCAGGCAGGCAGGCTGGCAGGTAGTAAAGCAGGCAGGCAGGCGGGAAGCAAAGCAGGCAGGCAGGTAGTAAAGCTGGCAGGGAAGCAGGAAGTAAAGCAGGCAGGCAAGTAGTAAAGCAGGAAGGTAGATAGTAAAGTAAGAAAGTATGTAGTAAAGCAGGAAGGTAGGCAGTAAAGTAGGAAGGTAGGTAATAAAGCAAGAAATTAGGTAGCAAAGCAGGAAGGTAGGTAGTAAAGCAGAAAGGTAGGTAGTAAAGCAGGAAGGTAGGTAGTAAAGCAAGAAGGTAGGTAGTAAAGCAGAAAGGTAGGTAATAAAGCAGAAAGGTAGGTAGTAAAGCAGGAAGGTAAGTAATAAAGCAGGAAGGTAGCTAGTAAAGCAGGAAGGTAGGTAATAAAGCAGGAAGGTAGGTAGTAAAGCAGGAAGGTAGGTAGTAAAGCAGGAAGGTAGGTAGTAAAGGAGAAAGGTAGGTAGTAAAGCAGGAAGGTAGATAGTAAAGCAGGAAGGCAGGTAATAAAGCAAGAAGGTAGGTAGTAAAGCAGGGAGGTAGGTAGTAAAGCAGGAAGGTAGGTAGTAAAGCAGAAAGGCAGAAAAAATAGGAAGGTAGGTAATAAAGCAGAAAGGTAGGTAGTAAAGCAGGAAGGTGGGTAGTAAAGTAGGAAGGTAGGTAATAAAGCAGGAAGGTAGGTAGTAAAGCAGGAAGGTAGGTAATAAAGCAGGAAGGTAGGTAATAAAGCAGAAAGATAGGTAGTAAAGCAGGAAGGTGGGTAGTAAAGTAGGAAGGTAGGTAGTAAAGCACGAAGGCAGGTAGTAAAGCAGGAAGGTAGGTACTATAGCAGGAAGGTAGGTAGTAAAGCAGGAAGGTAGGTAATAAACAGGAAGGTAGGTAGTAAAGCAGGAACGTAGGTAGTATAGCAGGAAAGTAGGTAATAAACAGGAAGGTAGGTAATAAACAGGAAGGTAGGTAATAAACAGGAAGGTAGGTAATAAACAGGAAGGTAGGTATAAACAGGAAGGTAGGTAATAAACAGGAAGGTAGGTAGTAAAGCAGGAAGGTAGGTACTATAGCAGGAAGGTAGGTAATAAACAGAAAAGTAGGTAGTAAAGCAGGAAGGTAGGTACTATAGCAGGAAGGTAGGTAGTAAAGCAGGAAGGTAGGTCCTACAGCAGGAAGGTAGGTAATAAACAGGAAGGTAGGTAATAAACAGGAAGGTAGGTAATAAACAGGAAGGTAGGTAATAAAGCAGGAAGGTAGGTAATAAAGCAGGAAGGTAGGTAATAAAGCAGGATGGTAGGTACTAAATCAGGAAGGTAGGTAATAAAGCAGGATGGTAGGTACTAAATCAGGAAGGTAGGTAATAAAGCAGGAAAGTAGGTAATAAAGCAGGAAGGCAGGTAGTAAAGTAGGAAGGTAGGTAGAAAAGCAGGAAAGTAGGTAATAAAGCAAGAAGGTAGGTA
Organism: Cherax quadricarinatus; assembly: GCF_038502225.1. Taxonomy (NCBI): domain Eukaryota; kingdom Metazoa; phylum Arthropoda; class Malacostraca; order Decapoda; family Parastacidae; genus Cherax; species Cherax quadricarinatus. Next base: position 14,176,447 of record NC_091352.1, on the reverse strand, counting down.
CTAAATCAGGAAGGTAGGTAGTAAAGTAGAAAGGTAGGTAATAAAGCAGGAAGGTAGGTAGTAAAGTAGGAAGGTAGGTAATAAAGCAGGAAGATAGGTAGTAAAGTAGGAAGGTAGGTAGTAAAGTAGGAAGGTAGGTAGCAAAGCAGGAAGGTAGGTAGTAAAGCAGGAAGGTAGGTAGTGAAGCAGGAAGGTAAGTAATAAAGCAGGAAAATAGGTAATAAAGCAGGAAGGTAGGTAATAAAGCAGGAAAGTAGGTAATAAAGCAGGAAGGCAGGTAGGAAAGCAGGAAGGTAGGTAATAAAGCAGGAAGGCAGGTAGTAAAGCAGGAAGGCAGGTAGTAAAGCAGGAAGGTAGGTAATAAAGCAGGAAGGTATGTAGTAAAGCAGGAAGGTAGGTAGTAAACTGGGAAGGTAGGTAGTAAAGCAGGAAGGTAGGTAATAAAGAGGGAAAATAAGTAGTAAAGCAGGAAGGTAGGTAGTAAAGTAGGAAGGTAGGTAGTAAAGTAGAAAGGTAGGTAATAAAGCAGGAAAATAAGTAGTAAAGCAGGAAGGTAGGTAATATAGCAAGAAGGTAGGTAATAAAGCAGGAAGGTAGGTAATAAAGCAGGAAGGTAGGTAATAAAGCAGGAAGGCAGGTAATAAATCAGGAATGTGGGTAATAAAGCAGGAAGGTAGGTAATAAAACAAAAAAGAAGGTAATAAAGCAGGAAGGTAGGTAATAAAGCAGGAAGGTAGGTAATAAAGCAGGAAGGTAGGTAATAAAACTGGAAGGTAGGTAGTAAAGCAGGAAGGTAGGTAATAAAGCAGGAAGGTAGGTAGTAAAGCAGGAAGGTACGTAATAAAGCAGGAAGGTAGGTAATAAAGCAGGAAGGTAGGTAATAAAGCAGAAAGGTCGGTAATAAAGCAGGAAGGTCGGTAGTAAAGCAGGAAGGTAGGTAATAAAGCAGGAAGGTAGGTAATAAAGCAGGAAGGTAGGTAGTAAAGCAGGAAGGTAGGTAATAAAGCAGGAAGGTAGGTAACAAAGCAGGATGGTAGGTAATGAAGCAGGAAGGTAGGTAGTAAAGCAGGAAGGTAGGTAATAAAGCAGGAAGGTAGGTAATAAAGCAGGAAGGTAGGTAATAAAGCAGGAAGGTAGGTAATAAAGCAGGAAGGTAGGTATTAAAGCAGGAAGGTAGGTAATAAAGCAGGAAGGTAGGTAATAAAGCAGGAAGGTAGGTAACAAAGCAGGAAGGTAGGTAATAAAGCAGGAAGGTAGGTAATAAAGCAGGAAGGTAGGTAATAAAGCAGGAAGGTAGGTAATAAAGCAGGAAGGTAGGTAATAAAGCAGGAAGGTAGGTAGTAAAGCAGGAAGGTAGGTAGTAAAGAAGGAAGGTAGGTAATAAAGCAGGAAGGTAGGTAATAAAGCAGGAAGGTAGGTAGTAAAGCAGGAAGGTAGGTAATAAAGCAGGAAGGTAGGTAATAAAGCAGGAAGGTAGGTAATAAAGCAGGAAGGTAGGTAATAAAGCAGGAAGGTAGGTAGTAAAGCAGGAAGGTAGTTAGTAAAGCAGGAAGGTAGGTAATAAAGCAGGAAGGTAGTTAGTAAAGCAGGAAGGTAGGTAATAAAGCAGGAAGGTAGGTAATAAAGCAGGAAGGTAGGTAATAAAGCAGGAAGGTAGGTAATAAAGCAGGAAGGTAGGTAATAAAGCAGGAAGGTAGGTAATAAAGCAGGAAGGTAGGTAATAAAGCAGGAAGGTAGGTAACAAAGCAGGAAGGTAGGTAACAAAGCAGGAAGGTAGGTAATAAAGCAGGAAGGTAGGTAATAAAGCAGGAAGGTAGGTAATAAAGCAGGAAGGTAGGTAATAAAGCAGGAAGGTAGGTAATAAAGCAGGAAGGTAGTTAGTAAAGCAGGAAGGTAGGTAATAAAGCAGGAAGGTAGGTAATAAAGCAGGAAGGTAGTTAGTAAAGCAGGAAGGTAGGTAATAAAGCAGGAAGGTAGTTAGTAAAGCAGGAAGGTAGGTAATAAAGCAGGAAGGTAGGTAATAAAGCAGGAAGGTAGTTAGTAAAGCAGGAAGGTAGGTAATAAAGCAGGAAGGTAGGTAATAAAGCAGGAAGGTAGGTAATAAAGCAGGAAGGTAGGTAATAAAGCAGGAAGGTAGGTAATAAAGCAGGAAGGTAGGTAACAAAGCAGGAAGGTAGGTAATAAAGCAGGAAGGTAGGTAATAAAGCAGGAAGGTAGGTAATAAAGCAGGAAGGTAGGTAATAAAGCAGGAAGGTAGGTATTAAAGCAGGAAGGTAGGTAATAAAGCAGGAAGGTAGGTAACAAAGCAGGAAGGTAGGTAACAAAGCAGGAAGGTAGGTAACAAAGCAGGAAGGTAGGTAACAAAGCAGGAAGGTAGGTAATAAAGCAGGAAGGTAGGTAATAAAGCAGGAAGGTAGGTAGTAAAGGAGAAAGGTAGGTAGTAAAGCAGGAAGGTAGGTAGTAAAGCAGGAAGGCAGGTAATAAAGCAAGAAGGTAGGTAGTAAAGCAGGGAGGTAGGTAGTAAAGCAGGAAGGTAGGTAGTAAAGCAGAAAGGCAGAAAAAATAGGAAGGTAGGTAATAAAGCAGAAAGGTAGGTAGTAAAGCAGGAAGGTGGGTAGTAAAGTAGGAAGGTAGGTAATAAAGCAGGAAGGTAGGTAGTAAAGCAGGAAGGTAGGTAATAAAGCAGGAAGGTAGGAAATATAGCAGAAAGATAGGTAGTAAAGTAGGAAGGTAGGTAGTAAAGCACGAAGGTAGGTACTATAGCACGAAGGTAGGTAATAAACAGGAAGGTAGGTAATAAACAGGAAGGTAGGTAATAAACAGGAAGGTAGGTAATAAACAGGAAGGTAGGTAATAAACAGGAAGGTAGGTAGTAAAGCAGGAACGTAGGTAGTATAGCAGGAAAGTAGGTAATAAACAGGAAGGTAGGTAATAAACAGGAAGGTAGGTAATAAACAGGAAGGTAGGTAATAAACAGGAAGGTAGGTATAAACAGGAAGGTAGGTAATAAACAGGAAGGTAGGTAGTAAAGCAGGAAGGTAGGTACTATAGCAGGAAGGTAGGTAATAAACAGAAAAGTAGGTAGTAAAGCAGGAAGGTAGGTACTATAGCAGGAAGGTAGGTAGTAAAGCAGGAAGGTAGGTCCTACAGCAGGAAGGTAGGTAATAAACAGGAAGGTAGGTAATAAACAGGAAGGTAGGTAATAAAGCAGGTAGGTAGGTACTAAATCAGGAAGGCAGGTAGTAAAGCACGAAGGCAGGTAATAAAGCAGGATGGTAGGTACTAAATCAGGAAGGTAGGTAATAAAGCAGGATGGTAGGTACTAAATCAGGAAGATAGGTAATAAAGCAGGAAAGTAGGTAATAAAGCAGAAAGGCAGGTAGTAAAGTAGGAAGGTAGGTAGCAAAGCAGGAAAGTAGGTAATAAAGCAAGAAGGTAGGAACTAAATCAGGAAGGTAGGTAGTAAAGTAGAAAGGTAGGTAATAAAGCAGGAAGGTAGGTAGTAAAGTAGGAAGGTAGGTAATAAAGCAGGAAGATAGGTAGTCAAGTAGGAAGGTAGGTAGTAAAGTAGGAAGGTAGGTAGCAAAGCAGGAAGGTAGGTAGTAAAGCAGGAAGGTAGGTAGTGAAGCAGGAAGGTAAGTAATAAAGCAGGAAAATAGGTAATAAAGCAGGAAGGTAGGTAATAAAGCAGGAAAGTAGGTAATAAAGCAAGAAGGCAGGTAGGAAAGCAGGAAGGTAGGTAATAAAGCAGGAAGGCAGGTAGTAAAGCAGGAAGGCAGGTAGTAAAGCAGGAAGGTAGGCAATAAAGCAGGAAGGTAGGTAGTAAAGCAGGAAGGTAGGTAGTAAAGTAGGAAGGTAGGTAATAAAGCAGGAAGGTAGGTAATAAAGGGGGAAAATAAGTAGTAAAGCAGGAAGGTAGGTAGTAAAGTAGGAAGGTAGGTAGTAAAGTAGGAAGGTAGGTAATAAAGCAGGAAAATAAGTAGTTAAGCAGGAAGGTAGGTAATATAGCAAGAAGGTAGGTAATAAAGCAGGAAGGTAGGTAATAAAGCAGGAAGGTAGGTAATAAAGCAGGAAGGCAGGTAATAAATCAGGAAGGTGGGTAATAAAGCAGGAAGGTAGGTAATAAAACAAAAAGGTAGGTAATAAAGCAAGAAGGTAGGTAATAAAGCAGGAAGGTAGGTAATAAAGCAGGAAGGTAGGTAATAAAACTGGAAGGTAGGTAATAAAGCAGGAAGGTAGGTAATAAAGCAGGAAGGTAGGTAGTAAAGCAGGAAGGTAGGTAATAAAGCAGGAAGGTAGGTAATAAAGCAGAAAGGTCGGTAATAAAGCAGGAAGGTCGGTAGTAAAGCAGGAAGGTAGGTAATAAAGCAGGAAGGTAGGTAATAATGCAGGAAGGTAGGTAATGAAGCAGGAAGGTAGGTAATAAAGCAGGAAGGTAGGTAACAAAGCAGGAAGGTAGGGAATAAAGCAGGAAGGTAGGTAATAAAGCAGGAAGGTAGGTAGTAAAGCAGGAAGTTAGGTAGTAAAGCAGGAAGGTAGGTAATAAAGCAGGAAGGTAGGTAATAAAGCAGGAAGGTAGGTATTATAGCAGGAAGATAGGCAATAAAGCAGGAAGGTAGGTAATAAAGCAGGAAGGTAGGTAACAAAGGAGGAAGTTAGGTAATAAAGCAGGAAGGTAGGTAATAAAGCAGGAAGGTAGGTAATAAAGCAGGAAGGTAGGTAATAAAGCAGGAAGGTAGGTAGTAAAGCAGGAAGGTAGGTAGTAAAGAAGGAAGGTAGGTAATAAAGCAGGAAGGTAGGTAATAAAGCAGGAAGGTAGGTAATAAAGCAGGAAGGTAGGTAGTAAAGCAGGAAGGTAGGTAATAAAACAGGAAGGTAGGTAGTAAAGCAGGAAGGTAGGTAATAAAGCAGGAAGGTAGGTAATAAAGCAGGAAGGTAGGTAGTAAAGCAGGAAGGTAGTTAGTAAAGCAGGAATGTAGGTAATAAAGCAGGAAGGTAGTTAGTAAAGCAGGAAGGTAGGTAATAAAGCAGGAAGGTAGGTAATAAAGCAGGAAGGTAGTTAGTAAAGCAGGAAGGTAGGTAATAAAGCAGGAAGGTAGGTAATAAAGCAGGAAGGTAGGTAATAAAGCAGGAAGGTAGGTAATAAAGCAGGAAGGTAGGTAACAAAGCAGGAAGGTAGGTAACAAAGCAGGAAGGTAGGTAATAAAGCAGGAAGGTAGGTAATAAAGCAGGAAGGTAGGTAATAAAGCAGGAAGGTAGGTAATAAAGCAGGAATGTAGTTAGTAAAGCAGGAAGGTAGTTAGTAAAGCAGGAAGGTAGGTAATAAAGCAGGAAGGTAGGTAATAAAGCAGGAAGGTAGTTAGTAAAGCAGGAAGGTAGGTAATAAAGCAGGAAGGTAGTTAGTAAAGCAGGAAGGTAGGTAATAAAGCAGGAAGGTAGGTAATAAAGCAGGAAGGTAGTTAGTAAAGCAGGAAGGTAGGTAATAAAGCAGGAAGGTAGGTAATAAAGCAGGAAGGTAGGTAATAAAGCAGGAAGGTAGGTAATAAAGCAGGAAGGTAGGTAATAAAGCAGGAAGGTAGGTAACAAAGCAGGAAGGTAGGTAATAAAGCAGGAAGGTAGGTAATAAAGCAGGAAGGTAGGTAATAAAGCAGGAAGGTAGGTAATAAAGCAGGAAGGTAGGTAATAAAGCAGGAAGGTAGGTAATAAAGCAGGAAGGTAGGTAATAAAGCAGGAAGGTAGGTAACAAAGCAGGAAGGTAGGTAACAAAGCAGGAAGGTAGGTAACAAAGCAGGAAGGTAGGTAACAAAGCAGGAAGGTAGGTAATAAAGCAGGAAGGTAGGTAATAAAGCAGGAAGGTAGGTAATAAAGCAGGAAGGTAGTTAGTAAAGCAGGAAGGTAGGTAATAAAGCAGGAAGGTAGGTAATAAAGCAGGAAGGTAGGTAATAAAGCAGGAAGGTAGTTAGTAAAGCTGGAAGGTAGGTAATAAAGCAGGAAGGTACGTAATAAAGTAGGAAGGTAGGTAATAAAGCAGGAAGGTAGGTAACAAAGCAGGAAGGTAGGTAATAAAGCAGGAAGGTAGGTAACAAAGCAGGAAGGTAGGTAACAAAGCAGGAAGGTAGGTAACAAAGCAGGAAGGTAGGTAACAAAGCAGGAAGGTAGGTAACAAAGCAGGAAGGTAGGTAATAAAGCAGGAAGGTAGGTAACAAAGCAGGAAGGTAGGTAACAAAGCAGGAAGGTAGGTAACAAAGCAGGAAGGTAGGTAACAAAGCAGGAAGGTAGGTAACAAAGCAGGAAGGTAGGTAGTAAAGCAGGAATGTAGGTAACAAAGCAGGAAGGTAGTTAGTAAAGCAGGAAGGTAGGTAACAAAGCAGGAAGGTAGTTAGTAAAGCAGGAAGGTAGGTAATAAAGCAGGAAGGTAGGTAATAAAGCAGGAAGGTAGGTAACAAAGCAGGAAGGTAGGTAACAAAGCAGGAAGGTAGGTAATAAAGCAGGAAGGTAGGTAGTAAAGCAGGAAGGTAGGTAATAAAGCAGGAAGGTAGGTAACAAAGCAGGAAGGTAGGTAACAAAGCAGGAAGGTAGGTAACAAAGCAGGAAGGTAGCTAACAAAGCAGGAAGGTAGGTAATAAAACTGGAAGGTAGGGAGTAAAGCAGGAAGGTAGGTAATAAAGCAGGAAGGTAGGTAGTAAAGCAGGAAGGTAGGTAATAAAAGAGGAAGGTAGGTAGTAAAGCAGGAAGGTAGTTAATAAAGCAGGAAGGTAGGTAATAAAGCAGGAAGGTAGGTAATAAAGCAGGAAGGTAGGTAGTAAAGCAGGAAGGTAGGTAATAAAACAGGAAGGTAGGTAACAAAGGAGGAAGGCAGGTAACAAAGCAGGAAGGTAGGTAACAAAGCAGGAAGGCAGGTAATAAAGCAGGAAGGTAGGTAACAAAGCAGGAAGGCAGGTAATAAAGCAGGAAGGTAGGTAACAAAGCAGGAAGGCAGGTAATAAAGCAGGAAGGTAGGTAACAAAGCAGGAAGGTAGGTAACAAAGCAGGAAGGTAAGTAACAAAGCAGGAAGGCAGGAGAGGCGTCCAACAGATACGTTCTCCATCATTAACTTACATATTTTTACGTTTCCTCGTGTGGTTGTAGATGTTTTTCTTCTTCTTAATTATCAATATTATTATCATCATTATTACTATTACTACTACTACTATTACCATTATTATTATTATTATTATTATTATTATTATTATTATTATTATTTAATATCCTTGTTCTGTTATGTGATATAATTCTGGGATGCAATAAACAAGGGACTTTTTTTTATTTCCGTCAATTAAACGGATCTGTTTCCCGTTATAATTAAACAGAAAGAGTGTGTACTCGCTTACTTGTGTTTGCGGGGGTTCAGCACAGTGCGTGAGAGAGAGAGAGAGAGAGAGAGAGAGAGAGAGAGAGAGAGAGAGAGAGAGAGAGAGACAGAGAGAGAGAGAGAGAGAAATTTGACTCCAAACTAACCATGAAGAACCATGTTGTAAATCTTGCAAACAAGACAGCTTACAGCACTTCGCCGTATCTCGCATCTGCTTGACAGTAGGGGTTGCAAGATCCTGTACGAGGCACAAGTACGCTCACACCTTGAGTATGCTCCACTTTCTTGGTTTGCCTGCCCCCCCCCCCCTCTCATCTGCGTCTGCTTGACAGAGTAGAGAACAGAGCAAGACGTCTCATCTCTCGCCTGGACCCATCCTGGATAGATCTGTCATTTCAGCAGAGCCTTCAACATAGGAGGGATGTGGGTGGCCTTACTGTTATGTACAAGGCCAATATTGTCAAAGTACCACACTTGGATCCACTTCGAGGACAGCGTGAAACAAGCTTTTATGCCACAAGACGGGCAGAAAGCAGCAACTTCACTCTGGCTGTACCCTTCTCCAGAACATCACTCCATCTGAGATCATACATACCCAGGATGACTCGAGTATGGAACACATTCGTACAGCATAATGATGTCAACGAGATAAAGTCAGTTGATCAAATGAAAATGCTGGCCCACAGATGGCTCCAACTTCATCCTGTTCCCTACTTGTATGTCTCATAACAATAAAAATGCTTTCAAATGAGCTGATGTAGGTAACAGCTCTTAGCTTGCCAATAAAGTTAGGAATCCTTAACCTGTAATATAGCTGTCAATAAAGCTAGGGATCCTTAACCTTGTCAAACCCTGTGTAAAAAAAAAAAAAAGAGAGAGAAAGAGAGAGAGAGAGAGATAGATAGATAGATAGATAGATAGATAGATAGATAGATAGAGAGAGAGAGAGAGAGAGAGAGAGAGAGAGAGAGAGAGAGAGAGAGACCCGTACACTGTGTTCTGGGAGCAGTAATCAATACTGTTATTAACAGGACCTTACCTCAAGTGGTGCAATAACCCTCCATGGTGGAGTGGCACTCATGTTTGACGGCACCACCATGGAAGGGTCGGCACTATCATGGGAGGGACGGCACCATCATGGGAGGGTCGGCACCATCATGGGAGGGTCGGCACCATCATGTGAGAGACAGCACCATCATGGGAGGGTCGGCACCATCATGGAGGGGACGGCACCAGGCACCATTACGGGAGGGACGGCACCATCATGGGAGGGATGGTACCATTATGGGAGGGATGGTGGGATGGCACCATCATGGGAGGGATGGTACCATCATGGTACCATCCCTCCCATGATGGAGGAAGTGGAGAAACACATAAGAAAGGTTGCTGAGGTGTCAAGAACCATGACCAATGAGAAGCTACAGAAACTCAGTCTCACAACACCGGAAAAGAGAAGTACCAGGGGACATATGATAACAACATACAAAATACTCATGGGAACTGATAGTGTAGATAGGGACAGTGTTTTAGAGTGAGAAAAGGGAACTGGAAGATAGAGCCGGAGGTTCGAGACCGAGATGAGTCACAGGGAAGCGTTTCTTCAGACTCTTGGTGGTCGGAAAGCGGAATGATCTCTCTGAGGAAGTGGAGGTAGGTTCCATACACAGGTTCAAGAGCAGGTATGATAAGGCCCACGGGGCTAGGAGGAAGTGAATTTGGTAAGCGGCAAGTTGAGAGGCGGAGACAGGAGCTAAGACTAGACCCCTGCAGTCATATATAGGTAAGTATATAAAGGTGAATACACACAGACACAGGCACACACACACAGCTATGAGCGGGACCAGGAGCTATGAATCGACCCCTGCAACCACAATTAGGTGAGTACACACGTGCTACTTCTGACACTAAACTCAACAATTTCCGTGTTTATTCGAAAACAGGAAATATGGAGAGTGAGAGAGAGAGAGAGAGAGTAGCCCTTTGCTCTGAGCTCACCACCACCAATTGGAATGCGCTTCTCCAAGGGGATGTTGACAACCAAGTGAAAGCCTTCACTGGACACATCCTTAATTTACAACAAGAACCCATTCCTCACCGGCAATATGTGACGAAGAATACAGACCATCCTTGGTTTGGTTTTCGTTGTAGAGAGGCTGCTACTGCTAAGTACAAGGCATGGCGAAGGTATAAGAGACATCCTACCACCTATAACAGGAACTTGCACAGGCAAGCCTGTAGGCATATGGGTGACGTTCAAAAGTGGGCCATCGCTAAATGGGAGATGGACACAAAAAGAAAGCTAGCATCAGGTAGGATAGGCTCCAAAACCTGGTGATCCCTGGTCAAGGACAGACAAGGTTATCTGCCTGATGAACTCATTCTACCTCTAAATCGACAGGATGGGACCACCTCTACTAGTAGTCAAGAGAAAGCGGACCTCTCTGCCGAACATTTTGCTACCAAAATGCAAGTTCCTGATCCAGCAAGGGACCCTCCTTGGCTAGCTGCAAGAATTGTGTCAAAACTGTCAGTGGTGACAATAAGGCAGGAAGAGGTGCACTTCCTTCTTAAATCGCTTGACCAAAAAAAGGCTGTGCGCCCAGACAAGTTGAGCCCAAGATTGCTGAGATGTGCAGACCATCTAGCAGCACCTCTAACTCGCATCTTTCAGCACTGCCTAGTACAGTGTAAATGGCCTTCTCTGTGGAAAGAGGCAAATGTAGTCCCTGTTCACAAAAAGAACAGAGCAGAAATCAGCCACTACAGACCAGTGTCACTCCTGTCAATCACTAGCAAGCTCCTTGAAACAATAATCTCAAGACAAATAACAAGAGTTTTTTGACTACCACTCACTACTTTGTGACCGTCAATATGGCTTCAGGAAAGGTTACTCTGCTGCTGATCTGCTGTTAAACCTCTCTACTAAGTGGCACCAGTCACTGGATGAATCCAAAGTCAGCTGTGTGGTAGCACTGGACATTGCTGGCGCTTTTGACCGGGTGTGGCACTAGGGCCTCTTAGCAAAACTGCAAGTTCTGGGAAATGCAGGCTCTATGCTATGTCTCCTCGGTGATTACCTTCATGGTAGATCTCTAAGGGTAGTTCTCAATGGAACAGAATCAGCAAGACATCCTATTGGGGCAAGTGTTCCACAAGGAAGCGTTCTGGGACCATTGTTATGGAATGTCTACTTCAATGACCTTCTTCATCTCATCCCAGAATTGCATGCATATGCAGACGACTGTACATTGACATTCACTTATTCAAGAGAAAAAATGCCAGCTGCTCTAAGCTACATCAATCACCAGCTAAGAGCTATATCAGCTTGGGGAAATAGATGGCAAGTAACATTTGCACCTGAGAAAACATAAATGATGATGATCTCTAGGCACCATGATGGTAATGCTGGTGCAGTAGTAAGGATGAATGGGAGGGTGTTGGCACTTGGAGAAGAAGTTGATATCCTTGGAGTGAAATTTGACTCCAAACTGACCATGAAAAACCACTTTGTAAATATTGCAAACAAGGCAGCCAGGAAGCTTACAGCACTTCGCCGTATCTCGCATCTGCTTAACAGTAGGGGTTGCAAGATTTTGTACGAGGCACAAGTACGCTCACACCTTGAGTATGCTCCACTTTCTTGGTTCGCCTGCCCCCCCCCTCTCATCTGCGACTGCTTGACAGAGTAGAGAACAGAGCAAGACGTCTCATCTCTCGCCTGGACCCATCCTGGATATATCTGTCATTTCAGCAGAGCCTTTAACATAGGAGGGATGTGGGTGGCCTTACTGTTATGTACAAGGCCAATATTGTCAAAGTACTACACTTGGATCCACTTCGAGGACAGCGTGAAGCAAGCTTCTATACCACAGACGGGCAGTAAGCAGCAACTTCACTCTGGCTGTACCCTTCTCCAGAACATCACTTCATCTGAGATCATATATCCCCAGGATGACTCGAATCTGGAACAAATTCGTACAGCATAATGATGTCAACGAGATAGTCAGTTGATCAGATAAAAATGCTGGCCCATAGATGGCTCCAGCTTCATCCTGTTCCCTACTTGTATGTCTCATAACAATAAAAATGCTTTTAAATGAGCTGAAGTAAGTAACAGCTCTTAGCTTGTCAATAAAGCTAGGGATCCTTAACCTAACCTTGTTGAACCCTGTGTAAAAAAAAAGAAAAAAAAAAGAAATATAAACAAATATAGTTCTCGACAGAGTTTAAGTCTTCTCCTCACCTGTCTTTTCCTCCTTTCCTCTCTCTCTCTCTCTCTCTCTCTCTCTCTCTCTCTCTCTCTCTCTCTACTCCACCTCCTCGGGCGACCGCTAATCTCTTAATCTTGTATCAACATGGTCTTTGATCTCAAGTAATGTGATCTAGTAGTCTCGTTAACCCTGGCTGCTGTTTAACCTATCTTCTTGTGTTCTCCAGGTACTTATATTAAGTGTTATATTGTGTTTCTAACGTAACCACGGTTATGTTCCTTTAACATATTGTTTGTATTCTTATGTTACTTTGACATATTGTTTGTATTCTTGTGTTAGTTTGACATATTGTTTGTATTCTTGTGTTTGGTATATTGTTTGTATTCTTGTGTTACTTTGACATATTGTTTGTATTCTTGTGTTACTTTGGCATATTGTTTGTATTCTTGTGTTTGGTATATTGTTTGTATTCTTGTGTTACTTTGACATATTGTTTGTATTCTTGTGTTACTTTGACATATTGTTTGTATTCTTGTGTTACTTTGACATATTGTTTGTATTCTTGTGTTACTTTGACATATTGTTTGTATTCTTGTGTTACTTTGACATATTGTTTGTATTCTTGTGTTACTTTGACATATTGTTTGTATTCTTGTGTTACTTTGACATATTGTTTGTATTCTTGTGTTACTTTGACATATTGTTTGTATTCTTGTGTTACTTTGACATATTGTTTGTATTCTTGTGTTACTTTGACATATTGTTTGTATTATTGTGTTACTTTGACATATTGTTTGTATTCTTGTGTTACTTTGACATATTGTTTGTATTCTTGTGTTTGGTATATTGTTTGTATTCTTGTGTTCCTCTGGTATATTGTGTGTATTCTTGTGTTCCTCTGGTATACTGTGTGTATTCTTGTGTTCCTCTGGTATATTGTTTGTATTCTTGTGTTCCTCTGGTATATTGTGTGTATTCTTGTGTTCCTCTGGTATACTGTGTGTATTCTTGTGTTCCTCTGGTATATTGTGTGTATTCTTGTGTTCTTCTGGTATATTGTGTGTATTCTTGTGTTCCTCTGGTATATTGTGTGTATTCTTGTGTTCCTCTGGTATATTGTGTATTATTGTGTTCCTCTGGTATATTGTTTGTATTCTTGTGTTCCTCTGGTATATTGTGTATATTCTTGTGTTCCTCTGGTATATTGTTTGTATTCTTGTGTTCCTCTGGTATATTGTTTGTATTCTTGTGTTCCTCTGGTATATTGTGTATATTCTTGTGTTCCTCTGGTATATTGTGTGTATTCTTGTGTTCCTCTGGTATATTGTGTATTCTTGTGTTCCTCTGGTATATTGTTTGTATTCTTGTGTTCCTCTGGTACATTGTGTGTATTCTTGTGGTCTTTTGGTCAACATGATACAAGTCTTGTCTTCCCCTGGCCACTATTTCGAGAATTTTTTGACTTTCGAGGTAGCCGAACTGTGCGATATTAACTGCATTTTTTTGTACAATAATAGCTTTTCTTTAGCACCACTGAATTTCGCCCTACTGAAACCACCTTTCTCAAACGGTTTGCGTAACTTGTGAAGGACATGGTCACAACACTTTAGAGTTTAGACAACTAACTGGTGTTCGAATATTGACCGAATGTTCGGTCAATATTCGAACACCAGCACTCTTACATATTGTGATACTTCGGTCATCCTCGAGCGTTCGATCAGGATTCGCGCTTACCTTGGTAAAATGACACAAGTGCAACTTATGTAACATTTTATTATAACAACGTTTCGCTCTCCAGGAGCTTTGTCAGGCCGTTACAAACAATACAGGGACACATAGGTATATAGGTATAGAGTGAGGTGCAAAGAATAAATCGTTGTAGTTGGAAGTAGAGAGCGAAGCGTTGCCACAATGAAATGTAGTATTAGTTGCACCTGTATCCTTTTACCTAACATACTGTCGGTAATTTTACCAACATTATTACAACTCAGGTCGATTATGTAGTGAACAGTTTATCTAGTGTCTCACCTCCCAGTCACCGTGATTCAAGTCATAATTCGAACCGAAATTCTAGTTCATATGGGGGTTTTCAGTTCATCTCCTTTCCCTCCCCCCACCACCTATCATTCCTTTCATTCGGTTACCACCTTGCTAGTTCGGTCAGAATACGAAGTCGTGTCCACTACACTGGAATGTTGTTGTTGAAGTTTATAGCGCCAATGACAGATGACGCCGTATCGAGCCCTAACTACACCGGTATCTCAGTTCAACTCCGCCAGTTCGAAAACCAGTAACAAAATATCGAGAACTCTCTTCGATTCTTTAACAGTTCCGCTGCAAAAGGTCAATAAAAAAAAGAAGCTCTAAAAGAAGCATGCACCTAAAGGCTTCATCAAGCGCTCTGCCTCGATGATGAACAACACGTGAAAGAAACACTTGAGACATTACCACGGTAATGCAAAAATGCGAAAAAAGTACAAAGTGACGTAAACAGTTGATCGGCTGAAGGTAAGGAATTATTTCCTATCCATAGTGTTAATAATAATGAGTAATGAGTGCTGGAAAGAATGTTATTAATCCCTGTCTTCTTCTTCATTTTCCCTGCTTTTGTGTCATTTATATTTTCCTTCCCTCATTCTCTCTCTCTCTCTCTCCCCTCACGACCCTACCTTAAATATCAAACTCCCAGCAAGAAGCAATAAAGAAGGGCAAGTGTCGTCTTGATGTTCGCAATCTGAGGTGCCTGTGTTCGCTCTTTTGTTCGAAGGAAGCCATTTGACCGCAACCAACTGTGCGAAAAGTTGAGGTCGGAATTGCTTTCAGAAGTATTAAAGGTTGACGGGGGAAGTCTAAAAGTAATACTCGGAATACAGGGCGATATTACCATGCCCTCCCACTCCCCGCAGGAATGTCTGAAGCTTCCGTCACAGGGGATGTCGAACCGGGGGGAGGGGGGAAGAGGGGGCGTGCACCCCTGGGATATACTACTATTTTTATACTATTTTCCGATAACTTAATATATTTCCTGATTTCCACATAAAAAAAAATACATGTCGAGAAATTCTGGATTATGGACCAAGGATAATAAATGATCGGTTAAGCTTATGTACAGACCAAGTGAGCTTCTGGTGGTAGGTAGTATGGTAGGTCGTATGGTAGGCAGTATGGTAGGTCGTATGGTAGGCAGTATGGTAGGTCGTATGGTAGGCAGTATGGTAGGTCGTATGGTAGGCAGTATGGTAGGTCGTATGGTAGGCAGTATGGTAGGTGTTACGAACACAAGTAAAGAATGGCCTGCGACTTGGTCGTAATGGGAAATGGGGCAAACAAACTCAGCAGTAGACTATAATATATATTTTGCCTCACCCATTATATACAAATATGTACACTACGTACAAATTGAATAATAAGTGTACACGAAGGTGACAGATGGCAAAGCAGAAACAAGAGTGCACCGTACTCAACCAGCAGTTAGGCAAGTCTGCCAAAAGCTTCCCTCAAGTGAACCACGTTTCTGATTTAACGACGGGTACCCTATTGATAGCTAAACCCTTAGCACCCGGTTCGCTGGTTGGGAGTGTATAGTAGTATGGTAGGTAGTATGGTAGAGAGTATAGTAGGTAATATAGCAGGTACTATGGTAGGTTGTATGGTACGTAGTATGAGGGAGTGAAGTAGGGAGACAGCGAGGAAGGGAGGCAGAGAGGCAGGGAGTCAGAGAGGCAGGGAGGAAGGAAGGAAGGCAGGGAGACAAAGAAGCAGGGAGGAAGAGGCAGAGAGACAGGGAGGCAGGGAGGAAGGAAGACAGACAGGCAGGGAGGCAAAGAGGCGGTTAGGATGGGAGGCAGAGGCAGAGAGACAGGGAGTCAGGGAGGAAAGAAGGCAAAGAGGCAGGCAGAGGCAAAGAGACAGGGAGTCAGAAAAGAAAAGAGGCAGGGAGGAAGGAAGGCAGAAGAAGAGAGACAGGGAGGAAGGAAGGCAGAAGAAGAGAGACAGGGAGGAAGGAAGGCAGAAGAAGAGAGACAGGGAGGAAGGAAGGCAGAAGAAGAGAGACAGGGAGGAAGGAAGGCAGAAGAAGAGAGACAGGGAGGAAGGAAGGCAGAAGAAGAGAGACAGGGAGGAAGGAAGGCAGAAGAGAGACAGGGAGGAAGGAAGGCAGAAGAAGAGAGACAGGGAGGAAGGAAGGCAGAAGAAGAGAGACAGGGAGGAAGGAAGGCAGAAGAAGAGAGACAGGAAGGAAGGAAGGCAGGGAGGAAGAGGTTTCCTTGCCTCAATACATACACACCCCCTCGCAACTCCTCCCCTTTTCTTGACATCGTTATCTCCTCCACCCATGTCGTCTCTCCTCTCTTCTAACTACCAATTTATTCCCTCTTTCCCCTTCTTCCCTCGTTCGTATGTCTCTTGCCACCGCTCTCCTTCCCTCTCCACCTCCCCTCTTCCATGGTTCATAAATTTTAAAATCATTTCCCTCCCTCATTCACCCTATCACCGTCAATAACTGACTTCTCTCTCTCTCGATATATTTATATATAAATATATATATATATATATATATATATATATATATATATATATATATATATATATATATATATATATATATATATATCACACTGGCCGATTCCCACCAAGGCAGGGTGGCCCGAAAAAGAAAAACTTTCACCATCATTCACTCCATCACTGTCTTGCCAGAAGGGTGCTTTACACTACAGTTTTTAAACTGCAACATTAACACCCCTCCTTCAGAGTGCAGGCACTGTACTTCCCATCTCCAGGACTCAAGTCCGGCCTGCCGGTTTCCCTGAACCCCTTCATAAATGTTACTTTGCTCACACTCCAACAGCACGTCAAGTATTAAAAACCATTTGTCTCCATTCACTCCTATCAAACACGCTCACGCATGCCTGCTAGAAGTCCAAGCCCCTCGCACACAAAACCTCCTTTACCCCCTCCCTCCAACCTTTCCTAGGCCAACCCCTACCCCGCTTTCCTTCCACTACAGACTGATACACTCTTGAAGTCATTCTGTTTCGCTCCATTCTCTCTACATGTCCGAACCACCTCAACAACCCTTCCTCAGCCATCTGGACAACAGTTTTGGTAATCCCGCACCTCCTCCTAACTTCCAAACTACGAATTCTCTGCATTATATTCACACCACACATTGCCCTCAGACATGACATCTCCACTGCCTCCAGCCTTCTCCTCGCTGCAACATTCATCACCCATGCTTCACACCCATATAAGAGCGTTGGTAAAACTATACTCTCATACATTCCCCTCTTTGCCTCCAAGGACAAAGTTCTTTGTCTCCACAGACTCCTAAGTGCACCACTCACCCTTTTCCCCTCATCAAATCTATGATTCACCTCATCTTTCATAGACCCATCCGCTGACACGTCCACTCCCAAATATCTGAATACATTCACCTCCTCCATACTCTCTCCCTCCAATCTGATATCCAATCTTTCATCACCTAATCTTTTTGTTATCCTCATAACCTTACTCTTTCCTGTATTCACTTTTAATTTTCTTCTTTTGCACACCCTACCAAATTCATCCACCAATCTGCAACTTCTCTTCAGAATCTCCCAAGAGCACAGTGTCATCAGCAAAGAGCAACTGTGACAACTCCCACTTTATGTGTGATTCTTTATCTTTTAACTCCACGCCTCTTGCGAAGACCCTCGCATTTACTTCTCTTACAACCCCATCTATAAATACATTAAACAACCACGGTGACATCACACATCCTTTTCTAAGGCCTACTTTTACTGGGAAATAATCTCCCTCTTTCCTACATACTCTAACTTGAGCCTCACTATCCTCGTAAAAACTCTTCACTGCTTTCAGTAACCTACCTCCTACACCATACACCTGCAACATCTGCCACATTGCCCCCCTATCCACCCTGTCATACGCCTTTTCCAAATCCATAAATGCCACAAAGACCTCTTTAGCCTTATCTAAATACTGTTCACTTATATGTTTCACTGTAAACACCTGGTCCACACACCCCCTACCTTTCTTAAAGCCTCCTTGTTCATCTGCTATCCTATTCTCCGTCTTACTCTTAATTCTTTCAATAATAACTCTACCATACACTTTACCAGGTATACTCAACAGACTTATCCCCCTATAATTTTTGCACTCTCTTTTGTCCCCTTTGCCTTTATATAAAGGAACATGCATGCTCTCTGCCAATCCCTAGGTACCTTACCCTCTTCCATACATTTATTAAATAATTGCACCAACCACTCCAAAACTATATCCCCAACCTGCTTTTAACATTTCTATCTTTATCCCATCAATCCCGGCTGCCTTACCCCCTTTCATTTTACCTACTGCCTCACGAACTTCCCCCACACTCACAACTGGCTCTTCCTCACTCCTACAAGATGTTATTCCTCCTTGCCCTATACACGAAATCACAGCTTCCCTATCTTCATCAACATTTAACAATTCCTCAAAATATTCCCTCCATCTTCCCAATACCTCTAACTCTCCATTTAATAACTCTCCTCTCCTGCTTTTAACTGACAAATCCATTTGTTCTCTAGGCTTCCTTAACTTGTTAATCTCACTCCAAAATTTTTTCTTATTTTCAACAAAATTTGTTGATAACATCTCACCCACTCTCTCATTTGCTCTCTTTTTACATTGCTTCACCACTCTCTTAACCTCTCTCTTTTTCTCCATATACTCTTCCCTCCTTGCATCACTTCTACTTTGTAAAAACTTCTCATATGCTAACTTTTTCTCCCTTACTACTCTCTTTACATCATCATTCCACCAATCGCTCCTCTTCCCTCCCGCACCCACTTTCCTGAAACCACAAACTTCTGCTGAACACTCTAACACTACATTTTTAAACCTACCCCATACCTCTTCGACCCCATTGCCTATGCTCTCATTAGCCCATCTATCCTCCAACAGCTGTTTATATCTTAGCCTAACTGCCTCCTCTATTAGTTTATAAACCTTCACCTCTCTCTTCCCTGATGCTTCTATTCTCCTTGTATCCCATCTACCTTTAACTCTCAGTGTAGCTACAACTAGAAAGTGATCTGATATATCTGTGGCCCCTCTATAAACATGTACATCCTGAAGTCTACTCAACAGTCTTTTATCTACCAATACATAATCCAACAAACTACTGTCATTTCGCCCTACATCATATCTTGTATACTTATTTATCCTCTTTTTCTTAAAATATGTATTACCTATAACTAAACCCCTTTCTATACAAAGTTCAATCAAAGGGCTCCCATTATCATTTACACCTGGCACCCCAAACTTACCTACCACACCCTCTCTAAAAGTTTCTCATACTTTAGCATTCAGGTCCCCTACCACAATTACTCTCTCACTTGGTTCAAAGGCTCCTATACATTCACTTAGCATCTCCCAAAATCTCTCTCTCTCCTCTGCATTCCTCTCTTCTCCAGGTGCATACACGCTTATTATGACCCACTTCTCGCATCCAACCTTTACTTTAATCCACATAATTCTTGAATTTACACATTCATATTCTCTTTTCTCCTTCCATAACTGATCATTCAACATTACTGCTACCCCTTCCTTTGCTCTAACTCTCTCAGATACTCCAGATTTAATCGCATGTATTTCCCCCCACCGAAACTCCCCTACCTCCTTCAGCTTTGTTTCGCTTAGGGCCAGGACATCCAACTTCTTTTCATTCATAACATCAGCAATTATTTGTTTCTTGTCATCCGCACTACATCCACGCACATTCAAGCATCCCAGTTTTATAAAGTTTTTCTTCTTCTCTTTTTTAGTAAATGTCTACAGGAGAAGGGGTTACTAGCCCATTGCTCCCGGCATTTTAGTCGCCTCATACGACACGCATGGCTTACGGAGGAAAGATTCTTTTCCACTTCCCCATGGACAAGATATATATATATAATATATATTTATATATATATATATATATATATATATATATATATATATATATATATATATATATATATATCCACGGGGAAGTGGAACAGAATTCTTCCTCCGTAAGCTATGCGTGTCGTATGAAGCGACTAAAATGCCGGGAGCAAGGGACTAGCAACTCTTCATGTATATATTACTAAATTTAAAAAGAGAAACTTTCGTTTTTCTTTTTGAATATATATATATATATATATATATATATATATATATATATATATATATATATATATATATATATATATATATATATATATATATGTCGTGCCGAATAGGCAGAACTTGCGATCTTGGCTTAAATAGCAACGCTCATCTTGCCATATAGGACAAGTGAAAATTTGTGTATGCAATAATTTCGCCAAAATCATTCTGAACCTAACGAAAAAAATATATTTCACTGTGTTTGTTTAGTATTAAATTATTGTAAACAAATCTAAAATATATTTAGTTGAGTTAGGCTAAAATAAATTGTTCTTGTTATAATAAGGTTAGGTAAGTTTTCTAAGATTCTTTTGGTGCAAAATTAAAACTTTTTACATTAACATTAATGAAAAAAATATATCTTTAAACGTATAAGAGAAAATTTCAGAAAGGACTTAATTTTAAATGAGTTCTTGCTAATTGACCAGTTTTACATATTCGGCACGACATATATATATATATATATATATATATATATATATATATATATATATATATATATATATATATATATATATATATATATATATATATATCAGAAATCACGAAACGAGTGATTCTGAATCATTAACAGAACTGCGGCTTGGCCAGGACTCGAGCTTGTGTTCCCATGCCCAGCCCTGTGTGAATTGAACAAAGTACGCATCACTCTCTCCACTGAACCACCATCCTTAAACACTAGGTGCTCAGCAGTACTGAACATGCGATCCTGATGCAAGGACATCCGTGATCGTGGAGCATCAGGATCACATGCTCAGTACTGGGAAGTAAACTCTCTCTCTCCAACATACTCTAACCTGACCTTCACTATTCTCGTAAAAACTCTTCACTTCTTTCAGTAACCTACCACTTATTTCATACATGTGCAACATCTGCCACATTGCCCCCCTATCCACCCTGTCATACGTCTCTTCCAAATCCATAAATGCTACAAAAACCTTTTAACCATTATCTAAATACTGTTCACCTATATGTTTCACTATAAACACCTGGTCCACACACCCTCTACCCTTCCTAAAGCCTCCTTGTTCATCTGCTATCCTACTCTCCATCTTACTCTTAATTCTTTCAATAATGACTCTACCATACACTTTACCAGGTATACTCAACAGACTTATTTCCTTACAATTTTTGAACTCTTTTGTCCCTTTTGCCTTTATACAAAGGAACTATGCATGCTCTCTGCCAATCCCTAGGTACCTTACCCTCTTCCATACATTTATTAAATAAAAGCACCAACCACTCCAAAACTATATCCCCACCTGCTTTTAACATTTCTATCTTTATCCCATCAATCCCAGCTGCCTTAATCCCTTTCATCCTACCCACTGCCTCACGAACTTCCATCACGCTCACAACTGGTTCTTCCTCACTCCTACAAGATGTTATTCCTCCTTGCCCTATACACGAAATCACAGCTTCCCTATCTTCATCAACATTTAACAATTCCTCAAAATATTCCCTCCATCTTCCCAATACCTCTAACTCTCCATTTAATAACTCTCCTCTCCTATTTTTAACTGACAAATCCATTTGTTCTCTAGGCTTCCTTAACTTGTTAATCTCACTCCAAAACTTTTTCTTATTTTCAACAAAATTTGTTGATAACATCTCACCCACTCTCTCATTTACTCTCTTTTTACATTGCTTCACCACTCTCTTAACCTCTCTTTTTCTCCCTTACTACTCTCTTTACATCATCATTCCACTTCCACTCTACTTCCCTCCCGCACCAACTTTCCTGAAACCACAAACTTCTGCTGAACACTCTAACACTACATTCTTTAACCTACCCCATACATCTTCAACCCCATTGCCTATAATCTCACTAGCTCATCTATCCTCCAATAGCTGTTTATATCTTACCCTAACTGCCTCCTCCTTTAGTTTATAAACCTTCTCCTCTCTCTTACTTGCTGCTTCCATTTTCCTTGTATCCCATCTACCTTTTACTCTCACTGTAGCAACAACTAGAGAGTGATCCGATATATCTGTGGCCCCTCTATAAACATGTGCATCCCGAAGTCTACCCAACAGTCTTTTATCTACCAATACGTAGTCCAACAAGCTACTGTCATTACACCCTACATCATACCTTGTATACTTATCCTCTTTTTCTTAAAATATGTATTACCTATAACCAAACTCCTTTCTATACAAAGTTCAATCAAAGGGCCCCCATTATCATTTACACCTGGCACCCCAAACTTACCTAACACGCCCTCTCTAAATGTTTCTCCTACTTTAGCATTTAGGTCCCCTACAACAATTATTCTCTCACTTGGTTCAAAAGTTCCTACACACTCGTTTAACATCTCCCAAAATCTCTCTCTCTCCTCTACACTCCTCTCTTCTCCAGGTGCATACACGCTTATTATGACCCACTTTTCGCATCGATCGTTATTTTAATCCACATAATCCTTGAATTTAAACATTTATATTCCTTCTCCTTCCATAACTGATCCTTCAACATTATTACTACCCCTTCCTTAGCTCTAACTCTCTCAGATACTCCTGACTTAATCCCATTTATTTCTCCCCACTTAAACTCACCTACCCCTTTGATCTTTGTTTCGCTTAGAGCTAGGACATCCAACTTCTTTTCAATCATAACATTAGCGATCATCTCTTTCTTATCATCCGAACTACATCCACTCACATTCAAGCATCCCAGTTTTATAACGTTTTTCTTACTCTCTGTTTTAGTATTTTCTACAGGAGAAGGGGTTACTAGCCCATTGCTAGAAAAAGGTGAGTGGTACACCGAAGAGTCTGTGGAGACAAAGAACTTTGTTCATAGAAGCAAAGAGGGGAATGTATGAGAGTATAGTTATACCAACGCTCTTATATGGGTGTGAAGCACGGGTGGTGAATGTTGCAACAAGGAGAAGGCTGGAGGCAATGGAGATGTCATGTCTGAGGGCAATGTTCGGTGTGAATGTAATGCAGAGAATTCGTAGATTGGAAATTAAGAGGAGGTGTGGGATTACCAAAATTATTATCCAGAGGGCTGAGGAGGGGTTGTTCGGAAATGTAGAGAGGATGGAACAAATAGAATGACTTCGAGAGTGTATAAATCTAAAGTGGAGGAAAAGCGGGGTAGGGGTCGGCCAAGTAAAGGTTAGAGGGAAGGGGTAAAGGAGGTTTTGTGTGCGAGGGGCTTGGTCTTCCAGCAAACATGTGTGAGAATGTTAGGAGCGAATGGACACAAATGGCTTTTAGGACTTGACGTGCTGTTGAGTGTGAGCAAGGTAACATTTATGAAGGGGTTCAGGGAAACAGGCAGGCCGGACTTGAGTCCTGGAGATGAAAAGTACAGTGCCTGCACTCTGAAGGAGGGGTGTTAATATTGCAGTTTTATAACTGTAGTGTAAAGCACCCCTCTGGCAAGGAAGTGATGGAATGAATGATGATGAAAGTTTTTCTTTTTCGGGCCACCCTGCCTTGACGGGAAACGGCCGATGTGTTCATATGTATGTGTGTATATATATATATATATATATATATATATATATATATATATATATATATATATATATATATATATATATATATATATATATATATATATACATAAAGAATCACACATAAAGTGGGAGTTGTCACAGTTGCTCTTTGCTGATGACACTGTGCTCTTGGGAGATTCTGAAGAGAAGTTGCAGAGATTGGTGGATGAATTTGGTAGGGTGTGCAAAAAAAGAAAATTAAAAGTGAATACAGGAAAGAGTAAGGTTATGAGGATAACAAAAAGATTAGGTGATGAAAGATTGGATATCAGATTGGAGGGAGAGAGTATGGAGGAGGTGAATGTATTCAGATATTTGGGAGTGGACGTGTCAGCGGATGGGTCTATGAAAGATGAGGTGAATCTTAGAGTTGATGAGGGGAAAAGGGTGAGTGGTGCACTTAGGAGTCTGTGGAGACAAAGAACTTTGTCCTTGGAGGCAAAGAGGGGAATGTATGAGAGTATAGTTTTACCAACGCTCTTATATGGGTGTGAAGCATGGGTGATGAATGTTGCAGCGAGGAGAAGGCTGGAGGCAGTGGAGATGTCATGTCTGAGGGCAATGTGTGGTGTGAATATAATGCAGAGAATTCGTAGTTTGGAAGTTAGGAGGAGGTGCGGGATTACCAAAACTGTTATCCAGAGGGCTGAGGAAGGGTTGTTGAGGTGGTTCGGACATGTAGAGAGAATGGAGCGAAACAGAGTGACTTTCAAGAGTGTATCAGTCTGTAGTGGAAGGAAGGCGGGGTAGGGGTCGGCCTAGGAAAGGTTGGAGGGAGGGGGTAAAGGAGGTTTTGTGTGCGAGGGGCTTGGACTTCCAGCAGGCATGCGTAAGCGTGTTTGATAGGAGTGAATGGAGACAAATGGTTTTTAATACTTGACGTGCTGTTGGAGTGTGAGCAAAGTAACATTTATGAAGGGGTTCAGGGAAACCGGCAGGCCGGACTTGAGTCCTGGAGATGGGAAGTACAGTGCCTGCACTCTGAAGGAGGGGTGTTAATGTTGCAGTTTAAAAACTGTAGTGTAAAGCACCCTTCTGGCAAGACAGTGATGGAGTGAATGATGGTGAAAGTTTTTCTTTTTCGGGCCACCCTGCCTTGGTGGGAATCGGCCAGTGTGATAATATATATACAAATATATATATATATATATATATATATATATATATATATATATATATATATATATATATATATATATATATGAAGGCAGTAAGATGCTCAGTATAGTTCAGATTCTGAGCCAGAAGGGTTGAGGTCTGACCCAGTTCCTTGAAAATTCAGTGAGTTCTCTCTACTGAAATTTAATTTGCTCGCCACCTCTCTTCCCTCCTTCCCTCTCTCCCTTCCTCTCTCAGTCCCTCTGAGAAATCAAGAGGGGGGGAGGTAACTGGCTAAGTAATTTCAAGAATATATTTATCTATCGTTTGAGTGAATACGTGTACAAACATGCACACACACACACACACACACACACACACACACACACATACACACACAGACAGGAAAACGGTGTGACTCGACCCCTGCAACCACAAATAAGTGAGTACACACACACATAACTGACAGAACTCAGAAGATTCACTGGTAATTCAGGTATACATCCCACTATTAACTTAACAGCATTAAGTCATTTCTGGAAGTCTTTTTAGTGTTTGCTTGTGTCACTGATATTTTTTCAGCCAAATTTGGAGGCCTGGTCACAGACCGGGCCGCGGGGGCGTTGACCCCCGAAACTCTCTCCAGGTAAACTCCAGGTAAACACATTTCGTAAATTCTATGAACAGTGCAAATAACTTTTTGTTAAATTTGTGGAGAAATGACTTCTGCATCTCAAAAGTGTGCTACAACGTGATTAAGAAAAGCTATCACTTTTAATTTGGCTGTAATATCGGAGATCAGGCCAAGAGCTGCGCTCCCACGATACGTATACAACAAACTTTCAACAGTGTTTGAATTGGAGAAGAAAATCTGTGCCTTATTCAGTGGCAATGGAATAGAGGGAGCCAACGTATCATGTAAGTGATTATTATTTTAGTACGGAGCCTCCATCAGGAAAGGTATTTACAACGAAAAAAGTGAGCTGTACAATATCGTAATACAGAGAGGCCCCCGCTTTACAGCACTTCGCTTTACAGTGTTTCGCTACTGCAGCGGTTTTCAATTATAACCATTCTTCATTTATTCTGACTTCCTAAAACAAATATATTCACTACTTACTTATATATAAGCTAACGATGAAAATATTTTAAGGTAAGTAATGTGTGTACTGTATCTGCATTTTCAAAGGTATGGCTCTATGTTTCTAGGCTTTCATATACATTTGAAAGTGAAAAAAATTCTGTTTCACTTTACAGCATTAGCACGGAACCTATCCTGCTGTATAAGAGGGGCCCACATATATACCCTCTAGTATATGTCCGGTACCTCACAGTGAAGGACTACCTATTCCTGAGTCCCCAGACTCATTCTTCCTTGAGTCAGAGGACGAGGAGGAAGATAGAACCTGCAGAACGTATGAGTCTTCAACTTCACAAGACCCTGAAAATGTTCATAACTTGGCACCTTCTAAACCGCACATGATAACTCAAAATGAATTAAACGACCTGATCAGAGATTTAGAACTGCCAACGAGTAAGACCGAACTGCTGGACTCTGCGACAGTGGACTCTCCCCACTGAAAATGTTAGAGTAACTTTTGTGACCACAAGGACCTCTGAGTCATGGAGAAACACAACCAGAGGAAAAAAATGGAGTATCATCAATGTAAGCAGATTACTGAGGAACAATAACTAGACATACTCCGGTAGTGGAAAACAAGAAACAAGCAAAGAAGCGTAGTGTTGAATCAATATAATTGAACTCATTGTACAGGTACGTTACTAATACACTGACTCACGAAATCGTAATAAGACGACTGCAAGCCAACCTGGTTACGAGTCTTTTAAACTGACAACTTTCTTGCTTGCCTTACATTAAAATA
This sequence comes from Cherax quadricarinatus, assembly GCF_038502225.1. NCBI lineage: Eukaryota > Metazoa > Arthropoda > Malacostraca > Decapoda > Parastacidae > Cherax > Cherax quadricarinatus. The sequence continues at coordinate 14,150,231 of NC_091352.1, read as the reverse complement.
AAAATAATAACAATAGTATTTCTACAAATTTCGAACAATTTTTGTGCCTCAGAGGAGAAAATTTATTTAGCTTGAAGGTTCTTGTGCTGCTGAACACCAGCATGACCATAATAACAACGTAATGTGTACACATATGCTCATTTTGTATATATGTATACAATATTTATTAGTAACATAAAGCACATTACGGGTGGGGTTAGAACCCATGGCGAGTGAGTGGTAAAACTCCAGGCCAGTGTGTAAGACACTGTGCCAACTGGCTACAATAAGACTCATCCAGTTTGGTATAATTATGCACTCATAGGTAGGTTGACATGATAACCTCCCTGTGGTGTGTTTTACGCACTGGTCTAGAGTTTTACCAATCATCTGCCATGGGTTCTAACCCAACCCGGAATGTGTTTTATGTTATTAATAAATTTTGCATACATATACACAGAAAATGCATATGTATACACATTTGATTGTTATTATGGTCATGCTGGTGTTCAGCAGCACAAGAACCTTCAAGTGAAATAAATTTCTCCTCTGAAAAGACAAGTAGCTCCACCTTCAAGGATCAAGAACCCTTCACCGGTATCAACCTCCCCCCTCCTTCCCCTCTCCCAGAATAGAGGGCATAAACTCCAATAACCACCTCCCCCCTCCCCCCGCCGTCATAATTCTACATTATAGGAGGCATACATTTGCCTGCATCTATAATTTACCACCTCGTTAAGTCTGCTCATTATAGCGGGCGGACGTTATTCGTATTAACGTAACTAAGGTAACTGCTAACGTAACTAAGGTAATAGCTAACGTAACTAAGGTAACTAACGAGTTGTTAACCTGTGTTTCAGCCTGGTGCTGATGTTGGGATGTTATTACTGTCTTATGTGAGGGAGGGAAGCAAGGGAGGGAAGCAAGGGAGGGAAGGAAGCAAGGGAGGGAATGAAGCAAGGGAGGGAAGGAAGCAAGGGAGGGAAGGAGGAAGCAAGGGAGGGAAGGAAGCATGGGAGGGAAGGAAGCAAGGGAGGGAAGCAAGGGAGGGAAGGAGGGAGGGAGGGAGGAAGGGAGGCAAGGGAGGGAAGCAAGGGAGGGAAGCAAGGGAGGGAGGGAGGGAAGCAAGAGAGGGAGGGAGGGAGGGAAGCAAGGGAGGTAAGCAAGGGAGGGAGGGAAGGAGGAAGGGAGGAAGGGAGGCAAGGGAGGGAAGCAAGGGAGGGAAGCAAGGGAGGGGAGGGAGGGAGGGAGGGAGGGAAGGAAGCAAGGGAGGGAAGCAAGGAAGGGAAGCAAGGGAGAGAAGCAAGGGAGGGAGGGAGGGAGGGAGGGAGGGAGGGAGGGAAGCAAGGGAGGGAAGCAAGGGAGGGAAGCAATGGAGGGAAGCAAGGGAGGGAGGGAGGGAGGGAAGCAAGGGAGGGAGGGAGGGAGGGAAGCAAGGGAGGGAAGCAAGGGAGGGAAGCAAGGGAGGGAAGAAGGGAGGGAGTTAGGGAGGGAAGGAAGCAAGGGAGGGAAGAAGGGAGTGAGTTCGGGAGTGAGTTAGGGAGGGAGGGAAGAAGGGAGGGAGTTAGGGAGGGAGGGAAGAAGGGAGGGAGTTAGGGAGGGAGGGAGGGAAGCAAGGATGGAGCCGATATGAGTTTATCAAATTTTATTAATATCTTGAAAGTTATATTAGTTCTTCTGGTAGCCTATAATGGTGAGAGAGAGAGAGAGAGAGAGAGAGAGAGAGAGAGAGAGAGAGAGAGAGAGAGAGAGAGAGAGAGAGAGAGAGAGAGAGAGAGAGAGAGACCAGTGTCACTCCTGTCAATCACTGGTAAGATCCTTGAGACAATAATCTCAAGACAAATGGCAGATTTTTTTGACTACCACTCACTACTTTGTGATCGTCAATATGGCTTCAGGAAAGGTTACTCTGCTGCTGATCTGTTGTTAAACCTCTCCACTAAGTGGCACCAGTCACTGGATGAATCCAAAGTCAGCTGTGTGGTAGCACTGGACATTGCTGGCGCTTTCGACCGGGTGTGGCACCAGGGCCTCTTAGCAAAACTTCAAGCACTGGGAATTGCAGGCTCTACGCTATGTCTCCTCAGTGATTACCTTCATGGTAGATCTCTAAGTGTAGTCCTCAATGGAACGGACTAAGCAAGACATCCTATTGGGGCAAGCGTTCCACAAGGAAGCGTGCTGGGTCCATTGTTATGGAATGTCTACTTCAACGACCTTCTTCATCTCATCCCAGAATCACATGCATATGCAGACGACTTTACACTGACATTCACTTATCCAAGAGAAGAAATGCCAGCTGCTCTAAGCTACATCAATCACCAGCTGAGAGCTATATCAGCTTGGGGAAATAGATGGCAAGTAACATTTGCACCTGAAAAGAAAACGCAAATGATGATCGTCTCTAGGCACCATGATGGTAATGCTGTTGCAGTAGTAAGGATGAATGGGAGGATGTTGGCACTTGGAGAAGAAAAGTTGATATCCTTGGGGAGGTGAAATTTGACTCAAACTAACCATGAAGAACCATGTTGTAAATCTTGCAAACAAGGCAGCCAGGAAGCTTACAGCACTTCGCCGTATCTCCCATCTGCTTGACAGTAGGGGTTGCAAGATCCTGTACGAGGACACAAGTACGCTCACACCTTGAGTATGCTCCACTTTCTTGGTTTGCCTGCCCCCCCCCTCTCATCTGCGACTGCTTGACAGAGTAGGGAACAGAGCAAGACGTCTCATCTCTCGCCTGGACCCATCCTGGATAGATCTGTCATTTCAGCAGAGCCTTCAACATAGGAGGGATGTGGGTGGCCTTACTGTTATGTACATGGCCAATATTGTCAAAATACCACACTTGGATCCACTTCGAGGACAGCGTGAAACAAGCTTTTATGTCACAAGACGGGCAGAAAGCAGCAACTTCACTCTGGCTGTACACTTCTCCAGAACATCACTCCATCTGAGATCATACATACCCAGGATGACTCGAGTATGGAACACATTCGTACAGCATAATGATGTCAACGAGATAAAGTCAGTTCATCAAATGAAAATGCTGGCCCACAGATGGCTCCAACTTCATCCTGTTCCCTACTTGTATGTCTCATAACAATAAAAATGCTTTCAAATGAGCTGATGTAGGTAACAGCTCTTAGCTTGCCAATAAAGTTAGGAATCCTTAACCTGTAATATAGCTGTCAATAAAGCTAGGGATCCTTAACCTTGTCAAACCCTGTGTAAAAAAAAAAAAGACAGAGAGAGAGAGAGAGAGAGAGAGAGAGAGAGAGAGAGAGAGAGAGAAAGAGAGAGAGAGAGAGAGTTATAATAATAAAACTTTTTTAATGAATTATAGTTAGACTTTCCAAAAATCTGCTGCAAACAATGTTAGTGTCACAAGTCACACAATGTTAGTGTCACAAGAGTCACACAATGTTAGTGTCACAAGAGTCACACAATGTTAGTGTCACAAGAGTCACACAATGTTAGTGTCACAAGAGTCACACAATGTTAGTGTCACAAGAGTCACACAATGTTAGTGTCACAAGTCACACAATGTTAGTGTCACAGGGAGTCAACATGTTAGTGTCACAAGAGTCACACAATGTTAGTGTCACAAGAGTACACAATGTTAGTGTCACAAGAGTCACACAATGTTAGTGTCACAAGAGTCACACAATGTTAGTGTCACAAGAGTCACACAATGTTAGTGTCACAAGAGTCACACAATGTTAGTGTCACAAGAGTCACACAATGTTAGTGTCACAAGAGTCACACAATGTTTGTGACACAATGTGTCACACGACTCTTTCTCTGTCTTGGCGGACAATGAAAC
>NC_091352.1:14128923-14141423 GCF_038502225.1 Cherax quadricarinatus | reverse complement strand
ACTGGTGCTGCATACTCCAGTATGGGCCTAACATATACAGTGTACAGTGTCTTGAACGATTCCTTATTAAGGTATCGGAACGCTATTCTCAGGTTTGCCAGGCGCCCGTATGCTGCAGCGGTTATTTGGTTGATGTGTGCCTCCGGTGATGTGCTCGGTGTTATGGTCACCCCAAGGTCTTTCTCCCTGAGTGAGGTCTGTAGTCTTTGTCCACCTAGCCTATACTCTGTCTGCGGTCTTCTTTGCCCCTCCCCAATCTTCATGACTTTGCATTTGGCTGGATTGAATTCGAGAAGCCAGTTGCTGGACCACATGTCCAGCCTGTCCAGGTCTCTTTGCAGTCCTGCCTCATCCTCGTCCGATTTAATTCTTCTCATCAACTTCACGTCATCTGCGAACAGGGACACTTCAGAGTCTATTCCTTCCATCATATCGTTCACATAAAACAAAAATAGCACTGGTCCTAGAACCGACCCTTGTGGGACCCCGCTCGTAACAGGCGCCCACTGTGATACCTCTTCACGTACCATGACTCGTTGCTGCCTCCCTGTCAGGTATTCCCTTATCCATTGCAGTGCCCTCCCTTTTACGTGCGCCTGATCCTCCAGCTTCTGCACTAATCTCTTGTGGGGAACTGTGTCAAAGGACTTCCTGCAGTCTAGGAAAACGCAATCTACCCACCCCTCTCTCTCGTGTCTTACTTCTGTTACCTTGTCATAAAACTCCAGGAGGTTTGTGATACAAGATTTGCCTTCCATGAACCCATGCTGGTTTTCATTTATAATCTTGTTCCTTTCCAGGTGTTCGACCACTCTCCTCCTGATAATCTTCTCCATGACTGTGTGTGTGTGTGTGTGTGTGTGTGTGTGTGTGTGTGTGTGTGTATGTGTGTATGTGTGTATGTGTGTGTGTGTATGTGTATGTGTGTGTGTGTGTGTGTGTGTGTGTGTGTGTGTGTGTGTGTGTGTGTGTGTGTGTGTGTGTGTGTGTGTGTGTGTGTGTGAATGTGTGTGTGTGTGTGTGTGTGTGTGTGTGTGTGTGTGTGTGTGTGTGTGTGTGTGTGTGTACTCACCTATTTGTGGTTGCAGGGGTCGAGTCACAGCTCCTGGCCCCGCCTCTTCGCTGATTGCTACTAGGTCCTCTCTCTCCCTGCTCCATGAGCTCTATCATACCTCGCCTTAAAACTATGTATGGTTCCCGCCTCCACTACGTCACTTTCTAGGCTATTCCACGGCCTGACTACTCTATGACTGAAGAAATACTTCCTAACATCCCTTTGATTCATCTGAGTCTTCAACTTCCAATTGTGACCCCTTGTGTCTGTGTCCCGTTTCTGGAACATCCCGTCTTTGTCCACCTTGTCTATTCCGCGCAGTATTTTATATGTCGTTATCATGTCTCCCCTGACCCTCCTGTCCTCCAGTGTCGTCAGGCCGATTTCCCTCAACCTTTCTTCGTAGGACAATCCCCGTAGCTCTGGGACTAGTCTTGTTGCATACCTTTGCACTTTCTCTAATTTCTTGACGTGCTTGACTAGGTGTGGATTCCAAACTGGTGCTGCATACTCCAGTATGGGCCTGACGTAAATGGTATACAGATTCTTTAACGAATCCTTACTGAGGTATCGGAACGCTATCCGTAAGTTTGCCAGGCGCCCGTATGCTGCAGCAGTTATCTGATTGATGTGCGCCTCAGGAGATACGCTCGGTGTTATACTCACCCCCAGATCTTTTTCCTTGAGTGAGGTTTGCAGTCTTTGGCCATCTAAACTATATTGTGTCTGCGGTCTTCTTTGCCCTTCCCCAATCTTCATGACTTTGCATTTGGCAGGGTTAAATTCAAGGAGCCAGTTGCTGGACCAGGCTTGTAGCCTGTCCAGGTCTCTTTGTAGTCCTGCCTGATCCTCATCCGATTTGATTCTTCACATTAACTTCGCATCATCTGCAAACAAGGACACTTCTGAGTCTATCCCTTCCGTTATGTCGTTCACATATACCAAGAACAGCACAGATCCTAGGACTGACCCCTGTGGAACCCCGCTTGTCACAGGCGCCCACTCTGACACCTCGTCGCGTACCATGACTCGTTGTTGCCTCTCTGTCAGATATTCTCTGATCCATTGCAGTGCCTTTCCTGTTATGTGTGCCTGATCCTCTAGCTTTTGCAGTAACCTGTTGTGAGGAACTGTGTCGAAGGCCTTCTTGCAGTCCAAAAATATGCAGTCGATCCACCCCTCTCTCTCTTGTCTTACTTCTGTCACCTTGTCATAAAACTCTAGTAGGTTTGTGACACAGGATTTACCTTCACTGAAACCGTGCTGGTTGTCAATTATACACTTGTTTCTTTCCAGGTGCCCCACCACTCTCCTCCTGATGATCTTCTCCATGACCTTGCATACTATACACGTTAGTGACACAGGTCTGTAGTTTAGTGCCTCATGTCTGTCTCCCTTTTTAAAAATTGGGACTACATTTGCCATTTTCCATACCTCAGGGAGCTGCCCAGTTTCAAATGATGTGTTGAAGATCTTTGTTAATGGCTCACACAATATCTCTGCTCCCTCTTTAAGGACCCATGGAGAGATGTTGTCTGGTCCCACCGCCTTTGAGGTGTCAAGTTCGCATAGCAGCTTCTTCACCTCCTCCTTGGTTATATGTACCTCATTCAGCACTTGCTGGTGTGCCCCCCTGTTCTGATTTCTTGGAGTCCTACTGGTTTCCACTGTAAATACCTCTTTAAATCTTGTGTTGAGCTCCTGACAAACCTCTCGGTCGTTTCTTGTGAATTCCCCATCACCCTTCCTCAGTCTGATTACCTGGTCCTTGACTGTTGTGTGTGTGTATGTGTGTGTGTATGTGCATGTGCGTGTATGTGTATGTGTGTGTGTGTGTGTGTGTGTGTGTGTGTGTGTGTGTGTGTGTGTGTGTGTGTGTGTGTGTGTGTGTGTGTGTGTGTGTGTGTGTAACTGTAGCTACAACACCAAGGTGTATGCTCGTGGTGTCCCGTCTTCAGTATTCTGTTCATCGTATTTGTTTTCAATTACTATTGGTTGTATTACTTATTACTTTCCGTTTTAATGTATTCCAGTGGTCACGCCATCTATTTGAAAAAAAAATTGAATATATTTTCCGACCCCCTTTTTTATCCTCATTTATAACTGTGGCCTCTTGTTTTCATTGCTGCATTTATACAGAAACTTCTTTATCTACTCTTTCAAGTCCTTTAATGACTGTGGACAGACAAATATTAACTCAAGTACAAACATAACACAAACAGGAATCTCTCCATCCTAGATGTGACATCTTTGTTTACTAAAGCACCCACAACACAAGCCTTCAATCTTCTTGCTCCCGAAAAATTGATGACGCCCTCGACCTTCCTGTTCCAGCCAGTAACTTTGTAGATCGTTTTGAACTATGAGTTGGTTTTACCTGTTTCTCCTCGGAAAATTCTTTCTTTCAACAGATTTTTGGTGTGTCAATGTGTTCAGCACTGTTCTACCGAACCTATACATAGAACGTGTAGCAACTTAGAGATTTTCTCCTGTCAGCCCTTCCTTGGTCTCCTGTCATCTCCTCCTTGGTCTCCTGTCATCTCCTCCTTGGTTTCCTGTCATCTCCTCCTTGGTCTCCTGTCATCTCCTCCTTGGTCTCCTGTCATCCCTTCCTTGGTCTCCTGTCATCCCTCCCTTGGTCTCCTGTCATCCCTCCCTTGGTCTCGTCATCTCCTCCTTGGTCTCCTGTCATCCCTCCCTTGGCCTCCTGTCAGCCCTCCCTTGGTCTCCTGTCATCTCCTCCTTGGTCTCCTGTCATCCCTTCCTTGGTCTCCTGTCATCCCTCCCTTGGTCTCCTGTCATCTCCTCCTTGGTCTCCTGTCATCCCTCCCTTGGCCTCCTGTCAGCCCTCCCTTGGTCTCGTCATCTCCTCCTTGGTCTCCTGTCATCCCTCCCTTGGCCTCCTGTCAGCCCTCCCTTGGTCTCCTGTCATCTCCTCCTTGGTCTCCTGTCATACCTTCCTTGGTCTCCTGTCATCCCTCCCTTGGTCTCCTGTCATCCCTCCCTTGGTCTCGTCATCTCCTCCTTGGTCTCCTGCCATCCCTTCCTTGGTCTCCTGTCATCCCTTCCTTGGTCTCCTGTCATCCCTTCCTTGGTCTCATGTCATCCCTCCCTTGGCCTCCTGTCATCCCTTCCTTGGTCTCCTGTCATCCCTTCCTCGGTCTCCTGTCATCCCTTCCTCGGTCTCCTGTCATCCCTTCCTTGGTTTCCTGTCATCCCTTCCTTGGTCTCCTGTCATCCCTTCCTTGTTCTTCTGTCATCCCTTCCTTGGTCTCATGTCATCCCTCCCTTGGTTTCCTGTCATCCCTTCCTTGGTCTCCTGTCATCCCTTTCTTGGTCTCCTGTCATCCCTTCCTTGGTCTCCTGCCATCCCTTCCTTGGTCTCCTGTCATCAATTCATTGGTCTCCTGTCATCCCTTCCTTGGTCTCCTGTCATCCCTTCCTTGGTCTCCTGTCATCCCTTTCTTGGTCTCCTGTCATCCCTTCCTTGGTCTCCTGCCATCCCTTCCTTGGTCTCCTGTCATCAATTCATTGGTCTCCTGTCATCCCTTCCTTGGTCTCCTGTCATCCCTTCCTTGGTCTCCTGTCATCCCTTCCTTGGTCTCCTGTCATCCCTCCCTTGTCTCCTGTCATCCCTTCCTTGGTCTCATGTCATCCCTCCCTTGGTCTCCTGTCATCCCTTCTTTGGTCTCCTGTCATCAATTCATTGGTCTCCTGTCATCTCTTCCTAGGTCTCCTGTCATCCCTTCCTTGGTCTCCTGTCATCCCTTCCTGGGTCTCCTGTCATCCCTTCCTCGGTCTCCTGTCATCCCTTCCTCGGTCTCCTGTCATCCCTTCCTCGGTCTCCTGTCATCCCTTCTTGGGTCTCCTGTCATCCCTTCCTCGGTCTCCTGTCATCCCTTCCTCGGTCTCCTGTCATCTCTTCCTCGGTCTCCTGTCATCCCTTCCTGGGCCTCCTGTCATCCCTTCCTCGGTCTCCTGTCATCTCTTCCTCGGTCTCCTGTCATTCCTTCCTGGGTCTCCTGCCATCCCTTCCTGGGTCTCCTGTCATCCCTTCCTGGGTCTCCTGTCATCCCTTCCTGGGTCTCCTGTCATCCCTTCCTCGGTCTCCTGTCATTTCTTCCTCGGTCTCCTGTCATCCCTTCCTGGGTCTCCTGTCATCCCTTCCTGGGTCTCCTGTCATCCCTTCCTCGGTCTCCTCTCTTCCTGCTATGTGTCTCCTCTCTTCCTACTATGTGTCTCCTCTGTTCCTACTATGTGTCTCCTCTCTTCCTACTATGTGTCTCTTCTCTTCCTACTATGTGTCTCCTCTCTTCCTGCTATGTGTCTCCTCTCTTCCTACTATGTGTCTCCTCTCTTCCTACTATGTGTCTCCTCTCTTCCTACTGTGTGTCTCCTCTCTTCCTACTATGTGTCTCCTCTCTTCCTACTATCTCTTCTCGGTCTCCTGTCATCCCTTCCTCGGTCTCCTGTCATCCCTTCCTGGGTCTCCTGTCATCCCTTCCTGGGTCTCCTGTCATCCCTTCCTCGGTCTCCTGTCATCCCTTCCTCGGTCTCCTGTCATCCCTTCCTTGGTCTCCTGTCATCCCTTCCTTGGTCTCCTGTCATCCCTTCCTCGGTCTCCTGTCATCCCTTCCTGGGTCTCCTGTCATCCCTTCCTCGGTCTCCTGTCATCCCTTCCTCGGTCTCCTGTCATCCCTTCCTCGGTCTCCTGTCATCCCTTCCTTGGTCTCATGTCATCCCTTCCTCGGTCTCCTGTCATCCCTTCCTAGGTCTCCTGTCATCCCTTCCTTGGTCTCCTGTCATCCCTTCCTCGGTCTCCTGCCATCCCTTCCTGGGTCTCCTGTCATCCCTTCCTGGGTCTCCTGTCATCCCTTCCTGGGTCTCCTGTCATCCCTTCCTGGGTCTCCTGTCATCCCTTCCTCGGTCTCCTGTCATCCCTTCCTTGGTCTCCTGTCATCCCTTCCTGGGTCTCCTGTCATCCCTTCCTCGGCCTCCTGTCATCCCTTCCTGGGTCTCCTCTCATCCCTTCCTCGGTCTCCTGTCATCTCTTCCTAGGTCTCCTGTCATCCCTTCCTTGGTCTCCTGTCATCCCTTCCTGGGTCTCCTGTCATCCCTTCCTGGGTCTCCTGTCATCCCTTCCTGGGTCTCCTGTCATCCCTTCCTGGGCCTCCTGTCATCCCTTCCTGGGTCTCCTGTCATCCCTTCCTGGGTCTCCTGTCATCCCTTCCTGGGTCTCCTGTCATCCCTTCCTGGGTCTCCTGTCATCCCTTCCTGGGTCTTCTGTCATCCCTTCCTGGGTCTCCTGTCATCCTTTCCTCGGTCTCCTGTCATCCCTTCCTTGGTCTCCTGTCATCCCTTCCTGGGTCTCCTGTCATCCCTTCCTGGGTCTCCTGTCATCCCTTCCTGGGTCTCCTGTCATCCCTTCCTGGGCCTCCTGTCATCCCTTCCTGGGTCTCCTGTCATCCCTTCCTGGGTCTCCTGTCATCCCTTCCTGGGTCTCCTGTCATCCCTTCCTGGGTCTCCTGTCATCCCTTCCTGGGTCTTCTGTCATCCCTTCCTGGGTCTCCTGTCATCCTTTCCTCGGTCTCCTGTCATCCCTTCCTGGGTCTCCTGTCATCCCTTCCTGGGTCTCCTCTCATCCCTTCCTCAGTCTCCTGTCATCTCTTCCTAGGTCTCCTGTCATCCCTTCCTTGGTCTCCTGTCATCCCTTCCTGGGTCTCCTGTCATCCCTTCCTGGGTCTCCTGTCATCCCTTCCTGGGTCTCCTGTCATCCCTTCCTGGGTCTCCTGTCATCCCTTCCTGGGTCTCCTGTCATCCCTTCCTCGGTCTCCTGTCATCCCTTCCTGGGTCTCCTGTCATCCCTTCCTTGGTCTCCTGTCATCCCTTCCTGGGTCTCCTGTCATCCCTTCCTGGGTCTCCTGTCATCCCTTCCTGGGTCTCCTGTCATCCCTTCCTGGGTCTCCTGTCATCCCTTCCTGGGTATCCTGTCATCCCTTCCTGGGTCTCCTGTCATCCCTTCCTTGGTCTCCTGTCATCCCTGCCTGGGTCTCCTGTCATCCCTTCCTGGGTCTCCTGTCATCCCTTCCTGGGTCTCCTCTCATCCCTTCCTCGGTCTCCTGTCAACTCTTCCTAGGTCTCCTGTCATCCCTTCCTTGGTCTCCTGTCATCCCTCCCTCGGTCTCCTGTCATCCCTTCCTGGGTCTCCTGTCATCCCTTCCTGGGTCTCCTGTCATCCCTTCCTGGGTCTCCTGTCATCCCTTCCTGGGTCTCCTGTCATCCCTTCCCGGGTCTCCTGTCGTCCCTTCCTGGGTCTCCTGTCATCCCTTCCTGGGTCTCCTGTCATCCCTTCCTGGGTCTCCTGTCATCCCTTCCTGGGTCTCCTGTCATCCCTTCCTGGGTCTCCTCTCATCCCTTCCTCGGTCTCCTGTCATCTCTTCCTGGGTCTCCTGTCATCCCTTCCTGGGTCTCCTGTCATCCCTTCCTCGGTCTCCTGTCATCCCTTCCTGAGTCTCCTGTCATCCCTTCCTGGGTCTCCTGTCGTCCCTTCCTGGGTCTCCTGTCATCCCTTCCTGGGTCTCCTGTCATCCCTTCCTGGGTCTCCTGTCGTCCCTTCCTGGGTCTCCTGTCATCCCTTCCTCGGTCTCCTGTCATCCCTTCCTGGGTCTCCTGTCGTCCCTTCCTGGGTCTCCTGTCATCCCTTCCTCGGTCTCCTGTCATCCCTTCCTCGGTCTCCTGTCATCCCTTCCTGGGTCTCCTGTCATCCCTTCCTCGGCCTCCTGTCATCCCTTCCTCGGTCTCCTGTCGTCCCTTCCTGGGTCTCCTGTCATCCCTTCCTGGGTCTCCTGTCATCCCTTTCTCGGCCTCCTGTCATCCCTTCCTCGGTCTCCTGTCATCCCTTCCTCGGTCTCCTGTCATCCCTTCCTTGGTCTCCTGTCATCCCTTTCTCGGTCTCCTGTCATCCCTTCCTCGGTCTCCTGTCATCCCTTCCTCGGTCTCCTGTCATCCCTTCCTCGGTCTCCTGTCATCCCTTCCTCGGTCTCCTGTCATCCCTTCCTGGGTCTCCTGTCATCCCTTCCTGGGTCTCCTGTCATCCCTTCCTCGGTCTCCTGTCATCCCTTCCTCGGCCTCCTGTCATCCCTTCCTCGGTCTCCTGTCATCCCTTCCTCGGTCTCCTGTCATCCCTTCCTTGGTCTCCTATCATCCCTTCCTCGGTCTCCTGTCATCCCTTCCTGGGTCTCCTGTCATCCCTTCCTGGGTCTCCTGTCATCCCTTCCTGGGTCTCCTGTCATCCCTTCCTCGGTCTCCTGTCATCCCTTCCTGGGTCTCCTGTCATCCCTTCCTCGGTCTCCTGTCATCCCTTCCTCGGTCTCCTGTCATCCCTTCCTTGGTCTCCTGTCATCCCTTCCTCGGTCTCCTGTCATCCCTTCCTCGGTCTCCTGTCATCCCTTCCTGGGTCTCCTGTCATCCCTTCCTCGGTCTCCTGTCATCCCTTCCTGGGTCTCCTGTCATCCCTTCCTGGGTCTCCTGTCATCCCTTCCTGGGTCTCCTGTCATCCCTTCCTGGGTCTCCTGTCATCCCTTCCTGGGTCTCCTGTCATCCCTTCCTGGGTCTCCTGTCATCCCTTCCTGGGTCTCCTGTCATCCCTTCCTCGGTCTCCTGTCATCCCTTCCTGGGTCTCCTGTCATCCCTTCCTTGGTCTCCTGTCATCCCTTCCTCGGTCTCCTGTCATCCCTTCCTCGGTCTCCTGTCATCCCTTCCTGGGTCTCCTGTCATCCCTTCCTCGGTCTCCTGTCATCCCTTCCTGGGTCTCCTGTCATCCCTTCCTGGGTCTCCTGTCATCCCTTCCTTGGTCTCCTGTCATCCCTTCCTGGGTCTCCTGTCATCCCTTCCTGGGTCTCCTGTCATCCCTTCCTGGGTCTCCTGTCATCCCTTCCTTGGTCTCCTGTCATCCCTTCCTGGGTCTCCTGTCATCCCTTCCTTGGTCTCCTGTCATCCCTTCCTGGGTCTCCTGTCATCCCTTCCTGGGTCTCCTGTCATCCCTTCCTGGGTCTCCTGTCATCCCTTCCTTGGTCTCCTGTCATCCCTTCCTGGGTCTCCTGTCATCCCTTCCTGGGTCTCCTGTCATCCCTTCCTGGGTCTCCTGTCATCCCTTCCTGGGTCTCCTGTCATCCCTTCCTTGGTCTCCTGTCATCCCTTCCTGGGTCTCCTGTCATCCCTTCCTGGGTCTCCTGTCATCCCTTCCTGGGTCTCCTGTCATCCCTTCCTTGGTCTCTTGTCATCCCTTCCTGGGTCTCCTGTCATCCCTTCCTTGGTCTCCTGTCATCCCTTCCTGGGTCTCCTGTCATCCCTTCCTGGGTCTCCTGTCATCCCTTCCTGGGTCTCCTAGCTCAGGTTGACAACATTCTCATACAACCATGATCAGTCATGCACTGGTTTAACAGTTTCTGCACCTACCTATTGTTTAAACTTTAACACATCTAACTTAAGTCTGTATCTCACTGTGTGTGTGTGTGTGTGTGTGTGTGTGTGTGTGTGTGTGTGTGTGTGTGTGTGTGTGTATGTGTGTGTGTGTGTGTGTGTGTATGTGTGTGTGTGTGTGTGAGTGTGTGTGTGTGTGTGTGTGTGTGTGTGTGTGTGTGTGTGTGTGTGTGTGTGTGTGTGTGTGTGTGTGTGTGTGTGTGTGTAAAAAATAGCTTATATGACTTTATTTCACTTTTTTTCAGAATTTCGACATGGGATCTAATTTCTGATTTATATGCAAAACCTGACAGAAACTTTGCCGAAGATGGAACTTTCTCCTGCTCTCTCTCACACCACTTTCTTCCTCGTTTTCACCTCACTCACTTTTACTTTGGATGATTTAACTCTGACTTTCATTATCTTGAATAAGGTGACGTTGGTAACAGTTTTACAGTCCACCACATACCAACAACACCTTGACGTTGCAATCATTTTATTAATATAACCTAGAAAGAATCACTGTCTCCCTCCCTCCCTTCCCTCTGTTTCTCCCTCCCTTCTCTCTCTCTCCCTCCCTTATGTACCTCATCTCCCTATACTGAACATGACAGCTTCCTTTTCGAGATTTTTTTTTTCTCTCTCTCTGGGAACAATATAACAGAATTACGGCTAACAGCTCGTCTAGGTATTTACCAAACTAAAAAGTTATTATTATTATTATTAGTCTTACGGAGTATCGAGCCTCCACCACACCTCGTGCTGAATGAGCCACATAAGTTCAATTTTCCATGAAATGCAACAAAATGCAATTTGTTTTGTTATGATACTAAGAATGATGGAGGAACGTCCTTGAAAATGTTGATGAGAGCGAAGCTGATGACTGTTTTAGGTTTAAGTTTGAAGACTATCTACGACACAAGGAACATTAAGGCTGCATGCCACATGTAAACCACTAGTCAAGGATACGTTAGTTACTAACTTATGAATTAATGTAAACTCTCAGGGAGAGAGAGAGAGAGAGAGAGAGAGAGAGAGAGAGAGAGAGAGAGGAGACATCCTATTGGGGCAAGTGTTCCACAAGGAAGCGTGCTGGGACCATTGTTATGGAATGTCTACTTCAACGACCTTCTTCATCTCATCCCAGAATCTCATGCATATGCAGACGACTGTACACTGACATTCACTTATCCAAAAGAAGAAATGCCAGCTGCACTAAGCTACATCAATCACCAGCTGAGAGCTATATCAGCTTGGGGAAATAGATGGCAAGTAACATTTGCACCTGAGAAAACGCAAATGATGATCGTCTCTAGGAACCATGATGGTAATGCTGGTGCAGTAGTAAGGATGAATGGGAGGGTGTTGGCACCTGGAGAAGTTGATATCCTTGGGGTGAAATTTGACTCCAAATTAACCATGAAGAACCATGTTGTAAATCTTGCAAACAAGGCAGCCAGGAAGCTTACAACACTTTGCCGTATCTCGCATCTGCTTGACAGTAGGGGTTGCAAGATTCTGTACGAGGCACAAGTACGCTCACACCTTGAGTATGCTCCACTTCTTGGTTCGCCTGCCCCATCCCCTCTCATCTGCGACTGCTTGACAGAGTAGAGAACAGAGCAAGACGTCTCATCTCTCGCCTGGGCCCATCCTGGATATATCTGTCATTTCAGCAGAGCCTTCAACATAGGAGGGATGTGGGTGGCCTTACTGTTATGTACGAGGCCAATATTGTCAAAGTACCACACTTGGATCCACTTCGAGGACAGCGTGAAACAAGCTTTTATGCCACAAGACGGGCAGAAAGCAGCAACTTCACTCTGGCTGTACCCTTCTCCAGAACATCACTTCATCTGAGATCATATATACCCAGGATGAGTCGAGTATGGAACACACTCGTACAGCATAATGATGTCAACGAGATAAAGTCAGTTGATCAAATGAAAATGCTGGCCCACAGATGGCTCCAACTTCATCCTGTTCCCTAATTGTATGTCTCATGACAATAAAAATGCTTTCAAATGAGCTGATGTAGGTAACAGCTCTTAACTTATCAATAAAGCTAGGGATCCTTAACCTAACCTTGTCACTCAAACCCTGTGTTAAAAAAAAAAAAAAGTGTGTGTGTGTGTGGCAAAACTATCAGACCTGTGTTCCTGGTGCCCCGTCTTCAATGCTAATGCTATATATATATATATATATATATATATATATATATATATATATATATATATATATATATATATATATATATATATATATATATATATATATATGTAATTTAAATTATTAATAGTAGTAACATTTAATACTTAGAAATTACTAATGGTAGTAACACTTATTACTTTGAAATTGCTGATGGTAGTAATCACTCCATCTGAAAAGAATTTTTTTCTATTTCCCTTCCACTCTTACATTTTTTTCAGTTTTAAAATTTCCTGCAACAATTTTCATGTCGAACATAGTAACAAAATCCTCTTTATCTCCTCGTTCATGACCTGAAAGTTATGATATGTCTCTTCTCTTCCTGCTATGTGTCTCCTCTCTTCCTGCTATGTGTCTCTTCTCTTCCTGCTATGTGTCTCCTCTCTTCCTGCTATGTGTCTCTTCTCTTCCTATGTGTCTCCTCTCTTCCTGCTATGTGTCTCTTCTCTTCCTGCTATGTGTCTCTTCTCTTCCTGCTATGTGTCTCCTCTCTTCCTGCTATGTGTCTCTTCTCTTCCTGCTATGTGTCTCCTCTCTTCCTGCTATGTGTCTCTTCTCTTCCTGCTATGTGTCTCTTCTCTTCCTGCTATGTGTCTCCTCTCTTCCTGCTATGTGTCTCTTCTCTTCCTGCTATGTGTCTCCTCTCTTCCTGCTATGTGTCTCTTCTCTTCCTGCTATGTGTCTCTTCTCTTCCTGCTATGTGTCTCTTCTCTTCCTGCTATGTGTCTCTTCTCTTCCTGCTATGTGTCTCTTCTCTTTCTGCTATGTGTCTCTTCTC
>NC_091352.1:14076423-14123923 GCF_038502225.1 Cherax quadricarinatus | reverse complement strand
AATTAACTACAACACTCGGTAGCACCGCGGTCTCTGTGAGCAAAAAAAGTCTCAGCAGCTCCTGAGGTCGGACCTTATACACTTATCTGACCCATGAGGAAGAAGGAATACATGACCCTCGTGGGTCAGGTATTCCTTCTTCTTGGTGGGTCAGGTATCCCTTCTTGTTTGTGGGTCAGGTATACCTTCTTCCTTGTGGGTCAAATATTCCTTCTTCCTCGTGAGCCAGGTATCCGTTCCACATTACCATCACCACTATTACACGTGCGTATGTGTGTGTACTCACCTATTTGTGGTGCAGGGGTAGATTCATGGCTCCTGGCCCTACCTCTTGACTGTGTGTGTGTGTGTGTGTGTGTGTGTGTGTGTGTGTGTGTGTGTGTGTGTGTGTGTGTGTGTGTGTGTGTGTGTGTGTGTGTGTGTGTGTGTGCTCTAGCTCCATGCGTGAGTAATGTTGAGTAAAGGTTTGGTTGCCTACCACCACTAGTTCTGTACACACACAAGATTATGCAAGTCTGGGGTATGTCTTGCGTGAGGTTATTGTCGTCTGGGAGAGACGGAGGAAGGAATGAAGGAAGGAGGGAAGGAAGGTAGGTAGGAAGGAAGGAAAGAAGGAAAGAAAGTAGGTAAGTAGGAAGGAAGGAATATAGGAAGGAAGGAAAGAAGGTAGGTAGGAGGGAAGGTAGGAAGGTACGTAGGAAAGTAGGAAGGTAAGCAGGAAGGAAGGAAGGTAGGATGGAAGGAAGGCAGATACGAAGGAAGGAAGGAATGTAGGAAAGAAGGTAGGTAGAAAGGGAAGGAGGTAGGTATTAAGAAAGGAAGGTAAGAAGGAAAGATTGTAGGCAGGAAGAAAGGAAAGAAGGTAGGTAGGAAGGAAGGAAGAATTAGAGAAATTCAAGAAACAGACTGACAGACTAACTAGGAGAGAGTGTCAGTAAATAAGGTCAAGAACAACTTGATACATATCACTCGCACGTCGTCACTCGCACGTTGTCACTCGCACGTTGTCACTTGCACGTTGTCACTCGCACGTTGTCACTCGCACGTTGTCACGTGCACTCGGCAACTCTGCACTTGTAACTATAGCTGAAGAAACATTTAATTAACTTTATTTCAAGTTTAAGAAAAACAAAGAATTTTTGTTACTACCGTGCAGCTTTGTTAGAGTCCGGTTTCAAGGATCCTCCACCACACAGCTCTGACTCTTTACTAGACTGATACTAAGACTTTGTGTCGTATAATCGTTAAGTACACTTACAGAATGTAAACACACACACACACACCACGAAATATACTGAAACTCCAGCGAACCTTCATGAAATATTGGCTTTCAGCGAACAGAGCTATACTTATGATCAGTAATACCATGTATTTGTTGTTATTGATTTTATATATATATATATATATATATATATATATATATATATATATATATATATATATATTATATTAAATATATATTTTTCAACAAGTCGGCCGTCTCCCACCGAGGCAGGGTGACCCAAAGAGAAAGAAAATGCCCAAAAAGAAAATACTTTCATCATCATTCAACACTTTCACCTCACACATAATCACTGTTTTTGCAGAGGTGCCCAGAATACAACAGTTTAGAAGAATATACGTATAAAAATACACAATATATCCCTCCAAACTGCCAATATCTCAAACCCCTCCTTTATAGTGCAAACATTGTACTTCCCATTTCCAGGACTCAAGTCCGGTTATATAAAATAACCGGTTTCCCTGAATCCCTTCACTAAATATTAAACCCCTCGCCCACAACACCTCCTTTACCCCCTCCCTCTAACCTTTTCGAGGACGACCCTTACCCCGCCTTCCTTCCCCTACAGATTTATACGCTCTCCATGTCATTCTACTTTGATCCATTCTCTCTAAATGACCAAACCACCTCAACAACCCTCTTCAGCCCTCTGACTAATACTTTTATTAACTCCACACCTTCTCCTAACTTCCTCACTCCGAATTTTCTGCATAATATTTACACCACACATTGCTCTTAGACAGGACATCTCTACTGCCTCCAACATATACATATACATATACATACATATACATATATATATATATATATATATATATATATATATATATATATATATATATATATATATATATATAGATATATAATATAATATATATATAATATATATATATATATATATATATATATGTGTGTGTGTGTGTGTGTGTGTGTGTGTGTGTGTGTGTGTGTGTGTGTGTGTGTGTGTGTGTGTGTGTGTGTGTGTGTGTGTGTGTATGTGTGTGTGTGTATTACGTTCCCCTGAACTATCGAGAGAGAGAAAGAGAGAATAGTGCATAGCTCTTCCCTCCATGTTGAGTCAAGACCCTGCACTTACCTCTAATCCTCATGTCAAGGATTTAGACTGCTGAGCCTGCCAACACCTATTTCCCTCCTATTACCTTGTGCTTTAGTAATACTTAGTGCCTACTTATTATCAACTGTCTTCTTAGTACCTAGCTCCTTTCTAGTACCTAGTCTTTTCCTAGCTCCTATCGTCCCTTTCTCCCTTACCTCCCTGTAACTCCCCGGAACCTGTCACTACTACTTTCCTCACCCTTCTCTCCTTCCACCTCCCTTACATCTCTCTTCTTTATTTTTCCTACTTCCCTCAACCCTCTCTTCCCTTTCTGTCAACCTTCTTCATCTCTCATTTCTCTCTCTACTATTCTCTGTGCTTTCTGTTTCCCTCATCGCTCTATATGCACTCTTTCCCATTTCCCTCACTCTTCTCTTTCCCATCTTCTTCACTCATCTCTTCCCTTTCCCATCTCCCTCATTTATCTCTTCTCTTTCTCCCCACCTTATTCATCTCACGTCCCTCTCTCTTCTCCTTCTCATTTCCAGGTCCTGAAGGCATCGTGTCAACGAACACCGAACATAATTAAAATCTGAAGTAACATAACCTGAGGTCAACACTACAGTGCTCTGAAACACTTATGTAAGGTCAAACAATGTTGCTGTGAGGTTGTTGCTGTGTGATGTGAGGTTGTTGCTGTATGATGTGATGTTGTTACTGTATGCTGTGAGGTTGTTGCTGTATGATATGAGGTTGTTGCTGTATGATGTGAAGTTGTTGCTGTATACTGTGAGGTTGTTGCTGTATACTGTGAGGTTGTTGCTGTATGATGTGAGGTTGTTCCTGTGTGATGTGAGGTTGTTGCTGTATGATGTGAGGTTGTTCCTGTGTGATGTGAGGTTGTTCCTGTGTGATGTGAGGTTGTTGCTGTATACTGTGAGGTTGTTGCTGTATGATGTTAGGTTGTTGCTGTATGATGTGAGATTGTTGCTGTATGATGTGAGGTTGTTGCTGTATGATGTGAGGTTGTTGCTGTATGATGTGAGGTTGTTGCTGTATGATGTGAGGTTGTTCCTGTGTGATGTGAGGTTGTTGCTGTATACTGTGAGGTTGTTGCTGTATGATGTGAGGTTGTTCCTGTGTGATGTGAGTTTGTTGCTGTATGATGTGAGGTTGTTGCTGTATACTGTGAGGTTGTTGCTGTATGATGTTAGGTTGTTGCTGTATGATGTGAGATTGTTGCTGTATGACGTGAGGTTGTTGCTGTATGATGTGAGGTTGTTCCTGTGTGATGTGAGGTTGTTGCTGTATACTGTGAGGTTGTTGCTGTATACTGTGAGGTTGTTGCTGTATGATGTGAGGTTGTTCCTGTATGATGTGAGGTTGCTGCTGTATGATGTGAGGTTGTTGGTGTATGATGTGAGGTTGTTGCTGTATGATGTGAGGTTGTTTCTGTGTGATGTGAGGTTGCTGTATGATGTGAGGTTGTTGGTGTATGATGTGAGGTTGTTCCTGTGTGATGTGAGGTTGCTGTATGATGTGAGGTTGTTGGTGTATGATGTGAGGTTGTTGCTGTGTGATGTGAGGTTGTTGCTGTATGCTGTGAAGTTGTTGCTGTATGCTGTGAGGTTGTTGCTGTATGATGTGAGGTTGTTGCTGTATGATGTGAAGTTGTTGCTGTATGATGTGAGGTTGTTGCTGTATGATGTGAGGTTGTTGCTGTATGCTGTGAGGTTGTTGCTGTATGATGTGAGGTTGTTGCTGTGTGATGTGAGGTTTTTGTTGTGTGATGTGAGGTTGTTTTTGTATGCTGTGAGGTTTTTAATTATGTGATGTGGAAGCTGGAGTATGGATGTGGGATTCACTCCTGTATCATGAAGTTCATCTTTTTTTAACGGGATTGTTCAGTATTCCACACACACACACACACACACACACAGCATAGGGGCCATAGCTAGGGAAGGGACTGAAGGAAGGAACACTCCACGGGAAGGAACTAAAACACATCAGAGGATGCAATGGGAGTCACAGTGGGAGGTGGAAAGGGAGAGATCAGTGTTTGTCTATGGGCTAGACGAAGCTAAAGGGGAAACTTATGATGAAAGAAAGCAGAAGGAGAAAAAGGCGATTGAAGGTATCATGAAGGTGATAGGCGAGGGGAAAATGACCCAGGTGGCAAATTTTCGGAGAATCGGGTGGTTCACAAAGAAAAGGAATTGGCCTCTCAAAGTAATTTTCAAGGCAGAATCAACCCGAACCATGATCCTGCAGGAGAAAGCACGGCTGAGAGGCAGGCAGGAGTTCATGAGTGTGTGCCTCGATCGAGACAGAACACAGGAGGAAAGGAAGACGATGAAAGAGAGAGTTCAGAAACGAAAGGAGAAATGGGAGGAAATGAAAAAGGAGAGCAGAATAACCCAGGAACAAGTGGAAGGACAAGCACACCCCCCAGAAACACCTGCAGAAGGACCCCAGCCACGACACCCCCAAGGCAACTGAACAATCCAAATCAACCATCACACACCGATCCCTCTGTTCCCACCCCCCGGCACCACAGTTACAGTATTAGAACAGAAGCTGAAGGTTTGGTACACAAATGCAGATGGATTAACGAATAAACATGAGGAATGGCAAGAAAGAATCAATGAGAAGTCCCCAGACATCATAGCAGTTACAGAAACAAAACTCACGGGGACAATAACAGATGCAATCTTCCCACCAGGATACCATATCATGAGGAAAGATAGAAGGAACAGAGGGGGAGGTGGGGTTGCTCTACTAGTAAAAAACAGATGGAAATTCGAGAAAATGGAAGGCATAGATGAGATGGGAGAAAGAGACTACATAGTAGGTACACTTCAGTCTGGGGAACACAAGGTGGTCATTGTAGTGATGTATAATCCACCACAGAACTGCAGGAGGCCAAGAGAGGAATATGAAGAGAGCAACATAGCAATGGTGGACACACTTGCTGAGGTGGCAAGAAGAGCTCACTCCAGCAGAGCAAAGTTGCTGGTTATGGGGGATTTCAACCACAGGGAGACTGACTGGGAAAACCTGGAGCCACATGGGGGTCCCGAAACATGGAGAGCCAAGATGATGGACGTGGTGCTGGAAAACCTCATGCACCAACATGTTAAGGACACTACCAGAGTGAGAAGGGAGGATGAACCAGCAAGATTGGACCTTGTGTTCACCCTGGGCAGTTCAGACATTGAGGACATCACGTATGAGAGTCCCCTATGAGCTAGCGACCACGTGGTTCTGCGCTTTGAATATATAGTAGAGCTGCAAGTGGAGAGAGTAACAGGAGTTGAATGGGAAAAGCCTGACTAAAAAAGAGGGGACTACATAGGGTTGAGGAACTTCCTGCAGGAGGTCCCGTGGGACAGAGAACTGGCAGGAAAGCCAGTAAATGAAATGATGGAATATGTAACAACAAAATGCAAGGAGGCAGTGGAAAGGTTTATTCCCAAGGGCAGCAGAAACAACGGGAAGACCAGAACGAGCCCCTGGTTTACCCGACGGTGTAAGGAGGCAAAAACAAAGTGCAATAGAGAATGGAAAAAGTACAGAAGGCAGAGAACACACGAAAATAGGGAGATCAGTCGCAGAGTCAGGAACGAGTACGCACAGGTAAGGAGGGAGGCCCAGCGACAGTATGAAAATGACATAGCATCGAAAATCAAGACTGACCCGAAACTGCTGTATAGCCACATCAGGAGGAAGACAACAGTCAAAGACCAGGTGATCAGATTAAGGACAGAAGGGGGAGAACTCACAAGAAATGACCAGGAGGTATGTGAGGAGCTAAACAGGAGATTTAAGGAAGTTTTCACAGTAGAGACAGGAAGGGCTGTGGGAAGTCAGCACATAAGGGAACATCAAGAGGGAATATACCAACAAGTGTTGGATGACATACGAACAACCGAGGAGGAGGTGAAGAAGCTGCTACGTGACCTTGATACCTCAAAGGCGATGGGACCGGACAACATCTCCCCATGGGTCCTTAGAGAAGGAGCAGAGTTGCTGTGCGTGCCTCTAACCACAAGCTTCAACACATCCCTTGAAACTGGGCAACTACCTGAGAAATGGAAGACAGCAAATGTAGTCCCCATATTTAAGAAAGGAAACAGAAACGACGCGCTAAACTACAGACCTGTGTCTCTGACATGTATTGTGTGCAAAGTCATGGAGAAGATTATCAGGAGGAGAGTGGTCGAACACCTGGAACGGAACAAGATTATAAATGAAAACCAGCATGGGTTCATGGAAGGCAAATCTTATATCACAAACCTCTTGGAGTTTTATGACAAGGTAACAGAAGTAAGACACGAGAGAGAGGGGTGGGTTGATTTCGTTTTCCTAGACTGCAGGAAGGCCTTTGACACAGTTCCCCACAAGAGATTAGTGCAGAAGTTGGAGGATCAGGCGCATGTAACAGGGAGGGCACTGCAATGGATCAGGGAATACCTGACAGGGAGGCAGCAACGAGTCATGGTACGTGAAGAGGTATCACAGTGGGCGCCTGTGACGAGCGGGGTCCCACAGGGGTCAGTTCTAGGACCAGTGCTATTTTTGATATATGCGAACAACATGATGGAAGGAATAGACTCTGAAGTGTCCCTATTCGCAGATGTGAAGTTGATGAGAAGAATTAAATCGGATGAGGATGAGGCAGGACTGCAAAGAGACCTGGACAGGCTGGACATGTGGTCCAGAAACTGACTTCTCGAATTCAATCCTGCCAAATGCAAAGTCATGAAGATTGGGGAGGGGCAAAGAAGACCGCAGACAGAGTATAGGCTAGGTGGACAAAGACTACAGACCTCACTCAGGGAGAAAGATCTCGGGGTGACCATAACACCGAGCACATCACCGGAGGCACACATAAACCAAATAACTGCTGCAGCATACGGGCGCCTGGCAAACCTGAGAATAGCGTTCCGATACCTTAATAAGGAATCGTTCAAGACACTGTACAGTGTGTATGTTAGGCCCATACTGGAGTATGCAGCACCAGTCTGGAACCGACACCTGGTCAAGCACGTCAAGAAGTTAGAGAAAGTACAAAGGTTTGCAACAAGGCTAGTCCCAGAGCTCAAGGGAATGTCATACGAGGAAAGGTTAAGGGAAATCGGACTGACGACACTGGAGGACAGAAGGGTCAGGGGAGACATGATAACGACATACAAGATACTGCGGGAATAGACAAGGTGGACAGAGATAGGATGTTCCAGAGAGGGTACACAGGGACAAGGGGTCACAACTGGAAGCTGAAGACTCAGACGAGTCACAGGGACGTTAGGAAGTATTTCTTCAGTCATAGAGTTGTCAGCAAGTGGAATAGCCTAGCAAGTGAAGTAGTGGAGGCAGGAACCATACATAGTTTTAAGAAGAGGTATGATAAAGCTCAGGAAGCAGAGAGAGAGAGGACCTAGTAGCAATCAGTGAAGAGGCGGGGCCAGGAGCTGAGTCTCGACCCTTGCAACCACAATTAGTAGGTGAGTAAATATTTCTTTAGGTAATTACTTATAATTTGCATTAAAGAAATTTGACGAACCCTTACTCGCCTTTATTATTATTATTATCATTATTATTATTATTATTAATAGTAGTAGTAGTAGTAGTAGTAGTAATAGTAGTAGTAGTAGTAGTAGTAATAGTAGTAGTAGTAGTAGTAATAGTAGTAGTAGTAGTAGTAGTAGTAGTAGTAATAGTAGTAGTAGTAGTAGTAGCAGTAGTAGTCTTTTCTATTATCATTATTACATGAAGCATTAAACCAGTTGGGTCATAGGGCATAAAGAGTGATGGTGGAGGGTTGATTCTCCGACCATACACACGCTAGCCTTGGCAATTATTATTATTATTATTGTGGGAAGCGCTAAACCCGTAGGGATTATACAACGCCTGTGGGGGGGGGAGGTTGGAAGTTATTCAGGCTCAATTCAGGGAACTGGAGCAGAGCTCCAATTCCCTAGATCAAGAACCCTTCACCAGCATGATGAAACCTCCCTTGAGGGGAGGCCTTGTCAGCCAGACTGACCTTGATGAAACAAGACCAGAGACAGGATCAATACCCTGCGTGGTTTACACGAATCTAATATGAAATTTTGATATCCGGCTTTGAACAGCGATGACTCTGATGCTGTGCAAAGACGTGGATACTTTAGAGGCATCGAGGCCAATTATACGCGTTGGTCTATAATGTTGGTATGATTATAGAACCAGGTGAGAACCTCTGGTACCTGATCTCCGGTAGCTCAGAACCAGGTGAGAACCTCTGGTACCTGATCTCCGGTAGCTCAGAACCATGTGAGAACCTCTGGTACCTGATCTTCGGTAGCTCAGAACCAGGTGAGAACCTCTGGTACCTGATCTCCGGTAGCTCAGAACCAGGTGAGAACCTCTGGTACCTGATCTCCGACAGCTCAGAACCAGGTGAGAACCTCTGGTACCTGATCTCCGGTAGCTCAGAACCAGGTGAGAACCTCTGGTACCTGATCTCCGACAGCTCAGAACCAGGTGAGAACCTCTGGTACCTGATCTCCGGTAGCTCAGAACCAGGTGAGAACCTCTGGTACCTGATCTCCGGTAGCTCAGAACCAGGTGAGAACCTCTGGTACCTGATCTCCGGCAGCTCAGAACCAGGTAAGAACCCTCTGATACCTGATAAGCAGCAGCTCAGAACCAGTTAAGAACCTCTGCTACCTGATCACCAGCAGCTCAGAACCAGGTAAGAACCTTTGCTACCTGGTCACCAGCAGCTCAGAACCAGGTAAGAACCTCTGCTACCTGGTCACCAGCAGCTCAGAACCAGGTAAGAACCTTTGCTACCTGGTCACCAGCAGCTCAGAACCAGGTAAGAACCTTTGCTACCTGGTCACCAGCAGCTCAGAACCAGGTAAGAACCTCTGCTACCTGGTCACCAGCAGCTCAGAACCAGGTAAGAACCTCTGCTACCTGGTCACCAGCAGCTCAGACCCAGGTAAGAACCTCTGCTACCTGCTCACCAGCAGCTCAGAACCAGGTAAGAACCTTTGCTACCTGGTCACCAGCAGCTCAGAACCAGGTAAGAACCTCTGCTACCTGGTCACCAGCAGCTCAGAACCAGGTAAGAACCTCTGCTACCTGGTCACCAGCAGGTCAGGATATCTTTACTGTAGACGCTTCGCCATCCAATGGCTTTATCAGCAAAAATTCCAGGACCCAACTGGAAGACAGCAAAACGACTACCTCGTCTTCTGTATATAGTTCTTCTGTCTTCCAACTATGTCCTTGAATCTGCACTGATAAAGCCACTGGATGGCGAAACGTCTACAATAAAGATACCCAGAAGTTGCACATGTGGGAGAAACTTATGACGACGTTTCGGTAAGACTTGGATCATTAATTAGTTATAATGGTGTATAAAAGTATTTCCATCTTGAATGTTAAATTATTCCAGGTCTGCGCCACTCTCACCTTCTAGATACAGACATACTCCAGGTCTGCGCCACTCTCACCTTCTAGATACAGACATACTCCAGGTCTGCGCCACTCTCACCTTCTAGATACACAGATATACTCCAGGTCTGCGCCACTCTCACCTTCTAGATACACAGACATACTCCAGGTCTGCGCCACTCTAACCTTCTAGATACACAGACATACTCCAGGTCTGCGCCACTCTCACAGAGAATCTACCAATAGACCTGATTTTCCCAGCTCCTTTTTTTTCTCTCACCATGAAAAAATGCACCAGAAGCGATGTAGTTAGTAACCTCCGATGACCTGGCTTCTTGCACCTGAAGCTGTGACTGTTAGTGACCTCCCCTGACCTGGCTCACTGCACCTAAAGCTGTAACCTTCAGTGACCTCACCTGACATGGCTCACTGCATCTGAAGCTGTCACCTTTAGTGACCTCACCTGAACTGGTTCACTGCACCTGAAGCTGTCACCTCCATTCACCTCTCCAGCGGTGTCATGTTTTTTGGACAGTAGGTCATCTGTCCATGCATATTCCTCATGGGGACGGGCGGGACGAGCACCTCAAGGTCAAAGGTCAAAGTTCTGCTGAAAACTTAATATTTTCCGATTTCTCTCAATTCACTTTTGTCCAGGTTGCTTTTATCAAGGTGAATTTTGTCCAGGACGCCTTCATCAAAGTGAATTTTGTCCAGAAAGCTTTTGCCAAAGTGAAATATGTCCAGATGATCATGTTATTAATACGCTTTATTATATTTTATAAAGCACTAAACCCGTGTGGGCTATTCAACACAAGGAGTGGTGAAGGTTCGATCCTAAGTTTGCAAATAGAAACGCAATCTGTGACCAGTCAAGCTGATGAAGCACCTTGGTACATGTGCAAGACAAGAAATTAGCCACTAGAATGTCAGGAAGTATTTCTTCAGCGTCAGATTGGTCAGGAAGTGAGATGAGGTGTTTTAAGACTAGGTATGACAGGACCCATGAGGGTTTGGAGCAAGTATTACAAACACTGGCCTTATGCTATAATAACAGGAAAATAATGGCTTAGTCGTTATCCAGTTTTTACATTTCACTTCAGGGGAAATAAGCACTATGTCGTTTTTCCAGGTTTTCTATCTAGTTTGAATGCTAAGTTTTTTCGTACTTAGTAACTGCATTAGATATTAATTGCGCTAGACAATTATTCTAGAAAAAAGCACCTAGGATGTACCAAGTTTCAATTAACAACGATTTTTGACACTTCCTTCTGATCTTTATTTAATTTGAATAACTAATCTCTTTTCGTACTTAGTAACTTGGTTAAACATTAAAATCCCATACTCATGGGGAGGTTATGTGATACACAAATAACCCGCACATAAAAGAGAGAAGCTTACGACGACGTTTCGGTCCGACTTAGACCATTGACAAAATCACACTAACAGAGGTGGAGCAGGACGGCTATATATAGGCAGGAAGAGGTGGAGGTAGTAGTAGTAGTAGTAGTAGTAGTAGTAGTACAAGAATTGTATATAATACCGACAGGATGAAATGACACATGCACAACACCCGGGCATCCCCACCGTAGACGTTTCGCCATCCAGCCAGCCACTGGATGGCGAAACGTCCACAACAAAGACAACCAGACGCTGCACATGTGTCTTAATTTCATCAGTAGTTGTAGTAGGGTGTTGTGCATGGGTCATTTCATCCTGTCGGTATTATATACAATTCTTGTACTACTACTACTACTACTACCTCCACCTCTTCCTGCCTATATATAGCCGTCCTGCTCCACCTCTGTTAGTGTGATTTTGTCAATGGTCCAAGTCGGACCGAAACGTCGTCGTAAGCTCCTCTCTTTTATGTGCGGGTTATTTGTGTATCGTTCCAGTCACAGTATTGTGCCTTTGTGTTATTTATGTGACACTTTGTGATACTTCACATACGATGAAGATTAAAGAACATAACTGTATGTTTACGTTCTTATAAATACTTAAATAATCAACCCCCAAACAATCCATCAATATTGGCAATCTTGTACAGAAAGGAAAACTATTTAGTTACTTTCGAGAAACAACAATCTCTTACAGGGATTACTTAAGTTAGAAATCTCTCAGACTAATATTCAATCGTTTCGTGCAAGAGACTAATGAATTCTATAGAAAAGCAACTATGTAAGAGAGGGCTATGCACTCGGGGTTGAGAACCTGAACCAACTGCTTGTGCCAGCGACTGGTAACTCTCACGTCAGGTTGGTCACGTGACAAAAGTTTGGAAACCAGTCGGCAGCATAACTAGCGGACGGTCTTTTAACTAGTGATTCATCCTCTTTCATTATTAACTAGTTTTCTACTTTACTATTTCTATATGTACATATATGTATTAATACTAATGTTTATAATAAAAATAAAGATCAATATCCTAGTATGATGATACATGTGGCCTCAGATAATAATATAAAGTCAGAAATCTTCACTTTTAGCTACTAGTGAAGTAGTCCGCTATATAATATTAAGTCAAACCTCGTAACTGGAATATTAGCCAAATATAAAATGTCGTGCATGGGCATAATTCGCAACAGGAAGTAAACCCGGCATGTCCAGGAGTTGAGACTCGACTCACGAAATCGTAATGACACGATTGCAAACAAACCATACCACGGGCGGGGATAGAACCCGCGATCAGAGAGTCTCAAAACCCTGCGACTACAAACAGGTGAATACAAACAGTACACACACACACATAAACACACACACACATACATACATACACACACACACACACACACACACACACACACACACACACACACACACACACACACACACACACACACACACACACGAGAGGAAGGGGAGAAGACAAACTTCAAACAAGGGGAGTACACAGGTATGAGGAAATTCCTGCATGAGGTGCAGTGGAAAAAAGAACTAGAGGGAAAAACAATAAATGAAATGATGGAACACGTGACCATAAAGTGCAGGGAGGCAGAGAAGTTCGTGTCAGGTGGCAACAGAAACAATGGGAAGACCAGAGTGAGCCCATGTCTTACCCGGAGGTGTGGAGAAGCCAAACCCAAGTGTGCTAGAGAATGGAAAAAGCAGATAAGGCAAAGACCCATAAAAACAAGGATCTGACCCAAAAAGCCAGAAACGAATATGCATGGATAAGGAGAGAGGCCCAACGGCAATACGAGAATGACATAGCATCAAATGCCAGATCTGACCCAAAGTATAACAACAGTCTCATCAGGAGGGAAACAACACTCAAGGACCAGTAATTAGTCTGAGGAAGGAAGGGAGATCACGAGGAGCGACCAGGAAGTATGTGAAGAGCTCAGCACAAGATTGAGGAGGTATTCACAGTGGAGACAGAAGGGATTCCAGCAAACCGAGGCGGCAGGGTACACCAGCAAGTGCTGGACACACTGCACACATCTGAGGAGGAGGTGAAGAAACTGCTAGGTGAATGAGATACCTCGAAGGCGGTGGCACCAAATAACGTCTCTCCCTGGGTCTTAAGAGAGGGAGGAGAGGCACTGTGTGCCACTAACAACAGTCTTCAATATATTTATCGAAACAGGGCAATTGTCTGAGGTGTGGAAGACAGCAAATGTAGTCCCAAGTTTTAAGAAAGGAGACAGGCAACATTAAACTACAGACCAGTGTCACTGACATGTATAGTATGTAAATTCATGGAAAAAATAATCAGGGGAAGAGTGGTGGAGCACCTAGAAAGGAATGGGTTCATACATGATAACCAGCATGGTTTCAGGGATGGGAAATCCTGTGTCACAAACCTACTGGAGTTCTACGACAAGGTAACAAGAGTAAGACAGGAGAGAGAGAGAGAGAGAGAGAGAGAGAGAGAGAGAGGTGGATAGGCTGCATCTTCTTGGACTTTAAGACTTTCGACACAGTTCCGCACAAGAGATTAGTGCAAAAGCTAGAAGAGCAGGCAGGAATAACACGGAAAGCACTGCAATGGATCAGGGAATACCTGACAGGAAGGAAACAACGAGTGATGGTAGGTGACAAGGTATCAGAGTGGGCGTATGTGTCAATTGGGGTTCCACAAGGGTCAGTCCTAGGCCCGGTGCATTTTTTTTTAAATGTGAATGACATGACGAAAGTAATTGCTTCAGAGGTGTCTCTGTTCGCAGACGATGTAAAACTAATGAGGACAATAAAAGGAGGATCAGGTAAGCCTACAAGGAGATCTGGACAGGTTGCAACCCTGGTCCGACAAATGACTCTTGGAGTTTAACCCCACCAAGTGCAAAGTCATGAAGCATGGGGAAGGGCAAAGAAGACTGTTGAAGGAGTACAGACTAAGAGGTCAGAGGCTGGAAAACTCACTCAAGGAAAAGGATCTTGAGGTGAGCATCATACCGAGCACATCTGAGACGAACATCAACCAAATAACTGTTGCAACATATGAGCCCCTGGCAAACCTAAGTATAGCGTTTCGACATCCAAGTAAGGCGTCATTCAAGACACTGTATACAGTGTACGTCAGGCGCATATTGGTGTTTGCAGTGCTAGTATGGAACCCATACCTGGTCAAATACGTCAAGAAACTGGAGAAAGTGCAAAAGTTTGCAACAAGACTAGTTCCGGAGCTAAGGGGCATGTCCTATGAGGAGAGGCTAAGGGAACTCAACCTGAGGACACTAGAGGAAAGGAGAGATAGGGGAGACATGATAACGACGTATAAAATACTGAGAGGAATTAACAAAGTGGACACGGACAGAATGTTTTAGAGATGGAACATATTAACTAGGGGACGCAACTGGATGTTAAAAACTCAGTTGAGTCATAGAGATGTTACGAAGTATTTCTTCAGCCTCAGAGCTATCAGGAAGTGGAACAATCTGGAGAGTGAAATAGTGGAGACAAGATCCATACAAGCTTTAAGGAGAAGTACGACAAGGCTCTTGGAACAAGAAGAGAGTGGACGTAGTAGCGACTAGAGAAGAGGCGGGGCCAGGAGCTATGTAACCACATATAGGTGAGTACACACACACACACACACATACACACACATACACACACATATACACACACACACACACACACACACACACACACACACACACACACACACACACAGTCCTGACGGTTTCAGCTCGACGATCAATCAACATTGGGGAACTGTGGCAGGTAGAGGGGAGAGAGAAAGAGAGAGAGAGAGAGAGAGAGAGAGAGAGAGAGAGAGAGAGAGAGAGAGAGAGAGAGAGAGAGAGAGAGAGAGAGAGAGAGAGAATATTCCTCAAACACAGGTGATAACCCAAACTTTGTTTTAGCATAATATAAAACAGAAGAGTTTGGGGCTAGGTCATTAGTAGGTTTTTTACTCTGACAACAGCTCGTTAGCGCAGCCCCCAGGGGCTGTTAGTCCAATTACCAGCCTACACTGATGTTCCATATTATGATGACCATGTGTCAGAGTTTCAACCTTGTAAACACACTGATGAAACATACCTCGCAAGATGATGTAATATGATTATACCTGAGTTTGTTGCTTTTAATGACTACACGAGGGTCATTAAGCGCCTATTGAGTACGAGGGTCATTATCACCTGTATACTACACAAGGGTCATTATGACCTGTATACTACACGAGGGTCATTAAGCGCCTATTGAGTACGAGGGTCATTATGACCTGTATACTACACGAGGGTCATTATGACCTGTAGACTACACGAGGGTCATTAAGCGCCTATTGAGTACGAGGGTCATTATGACCTGTATACTACACAAGGGTCATTATGACCTGTATACTACACAAGGGTCATTATGACCTGTATACTACACGAGGGTCATTATGACCTGTAGACTACACAAGGGTCATTATGACCTGTATACTACACGAGAGTCATTATGACCTGTAGACTACACGAGGGTCATTAAGCGCCTGACCTGTAGACTACACTACACAAGAGGGTCATTATGACCTGTAGACTACACGAGAGTCATTATGACCTGTAGACTACACGAGGGTCATTAAGCGCCTATTGAGTACGAGGGTCATTATGACCTGTAGACTACACGAGGGTCATTATGACCTGTAGACTACACGAGGGTCATTATGACCTGTAGACTACACGAGGGTCATTATGACCTGTAGACTACACGAGGGTCATTATGACCTGTAGACTACACGAGGGTCATTAAGCGCCTATTGAGTACGAGGGTCATTATGACCTGTATACTACACAAGGGTCATTATGACCTGTATACTACACAAGGGTCATTATGACCTGTAGACTACACAAGGGTCATTATGACCTGTAGACTACACGAGGGTCATTATGACCTGTAGACTACACGAGGGTCATTAAGGCCTATTGAGTACGAGGGTCATTATGACCTGTATACTACACGAGGGTCGTTATGACCTGCAGACTACACGAGGGTCATTAAGGGCCTATTGAGTACGAGGGTCATTATGGCCTGTATACTACACGAGGGTCGTTATGACCTGCAGACTACACAAGGGTCATAATGACCTATACACTGACTCAAAGTCTGACTCGTCTTACTCGAAGCTTGGTAAATATTTGAAGAGTGATCATTCAAGTGTGTCCCAGAGGCGAGGTCTAAGTAATGTATCATCAGCAAGTAACAATTTCTGAACACAATAAACCTAAGTGGACCAGTGTCTAGTAGCAGTGCTCCTGCCTTTCCTCACATCAACATTAACGCTAAAACAATCGTGTAGCACTCAGGGAAATGTTGGAGAAGTGTGTAGCACTGAAAGGAATGTTGGAGGAGTGTATAGCACTGAAAGGAATGTGAATGTTGAACGAGTGTTTATCATTCAAGGAAATGTTGGAGAGAAATCCTAATGTTTATCTCATTTAAAATTCACCAAAGTGAATTGTGTTTTACTTACCCAAGTATTGTTTACACTTGTTTGCACTTGTTTGAAGAAGTGGAAGGAAGGAGGGTGGGAGGATGGAGGTCAAGGGGCAGTGGAAGTGGAGGATGGAGGGTGGAGGAACCTATCAAGTAGAAGAACTCGAGGGAGGAGGGTGAAGGAGGAGGGGAACGTCATGGAGGTGAGGAGGTGAAAGAATAGAGACGGAAGGAGGTATACGTCAAGAGGGAGGAATGTAGGACGAAGTGAATAAGAAATGGAGAAGGAGGAGGAGGTCAAGAGGGAGGGATATAGGAGGGTGGAGTAAGAGGTGAGGCGGTTGTCACTGGGAGGAGAGTATGTTGTCCTAAGAGTTTCACTGCACCTCACAGTCTATCAGGACTGACAATCATATCCAGCACTGACCCGGTCCAGTGGTAGTCACCGCTGGTACGGTACCTTCACCACTGAAACGGACCGTTGTATCCCTCGTACGTCCACTTGTCGTACGTCACTAGGTTAACTAGAATTAATGGCGCTTACCTGGCAACACTAGTCTGTCTGTCTCTCTCTTTGAAGTAACTAGAGGAACGCCACAGAACTAAATCAACAATTCCATTACCTTCTCTCTCCTATTTCTCCCACCCTTCTCTTCCTCTACTCCTCATATCGTTACCTGACATATTCACAACCAGTGAAGGGAAGGAAATATCCCTAGATACTCCCACACGCATTTCTGTAGACGCTCCAGAGTAAATATTAAAAGAGGTGAATATCCGAGCTCCTCCTGACGGAGGTCGAGGGAGAGAGAGAACCTCCCTGAAGGAGGTCCACGTCGAGAACAATAATGTACCCAGGAATATATTACCGGGGAGTAAAAGCGTCGGGGACGAAGAAGACATATTTCCAAGGGAGATTAATGGGGAGGGAGATTTTAATTTTCCCTTCTTGGCTTGGTGAGGACGCTAGGTGACCGTGGTTTGCTTAGTACCTAGTGAAGGAGGTAGGTAATCTCACTTTAAGGATTTATATCCCTGATTTATACCTACGAATATATAATAATAATAATAATAAGAATAATAATAATAATAATAATAATAATAATAATAATAATCTGCTTTAGGTACTTTGCCAGAGATCTATTAAGAATATTGCGTAGTATTAGTATTTAATTCCTAAAACAAACTCCCAGTATACGTATATACACAGAGACGGACATTTTTAGTGTATCCACAGAGACATACACCTCTCAACGTTTACATATATATATATATATATATATATATATATATATATATATATATATATATATATATATATATATATATATATATATATATATACATATATGTAAACATATATATATATATATATATATATATATATATATATATATATATATATATATATATATATATATATATATATATATATATATAATGTCGTGCCAAATAGGTAAAAGGTGGTCAATTAGCAAGAACTCAAAGTCATTTCTGAAATTTTCTCTTATACGTTTAAAGACATTTATGTCATTAATATTAATGTAAAAATTAATAATTTTGTACTCAAAAGAACCTTACAAAACTTACCTAACCTTATTATAACAAGCACAATTTAATTTACCTAATCCAACAAAATATATTTTAGATAAGTTGACAATAATTTAATAATAAATAAACACAATGAAAAATATTTTGTTTTCGTTAGATTCAGAATTATTTTTGAGAAATTATTGCACACACAAATTTTCGCTTGCCTTATTCGGCAAGAAGAGCGTTGCTATTGAAGCCAAAATAGCAAGTTTTATCTATTCGGCACGACATATATATATATATGATTTTGGCGAAATTATTGCATACACAAATAGCGTTGCTATTTAAGCCAAGATCGCAAGTTCTGCCTATTCGGCACGACATATATATATATATATATATATATATATATATATATATATATATATATATATATATATATATATATATATATATATATATATATATATATATATGTCGTGTCAAATAGGTAAAACTTACAATTTTGGTTTAAATATCAACGCTCTTCTTGCCAAATAAGGAAAGTGAAAATTTGTGTACGCAATAATTTCACAAAAGTCATTCCGAACGTAACGAAAAAAAAATATTTTATTGTGTTTGTTCATTATTAAATTATTGCAAACTTATCTAAAATATATTTAGTTGGATCAGGCTAAATAATAATTTTGGTAAGTTTTCTAAGGTTAAATAACAAAACGGCACAATACCGTGACTGGAACTATACACAAATAACCCGCACATACATCCATAAACCTTGTCACGTCACCGCTGAGTTACGACTGTCACGTCACAGCTGAGTTACGACTGTCACGTCACAGCTGCGTTATGATCGTCGTGTTACAGATGGGTTATGACCGTCACGTTACGACCATCACGTTACAGGTGTGTTACGATCGTTACGTTACAACTGCGTTACTACCGTCACGTCAGAGCTGCTTTACGACCGTCACGACAAGGTTGTATTACAAGGGAAATCCAATCCTGAATCTGGCTTAAGGAGAATCGACTTCCGTATCTGGTTAGAGGGGTAGTCAATCCTGAATCTGGCTTAAGGGGAATCCACTCCTGTATCTGGTTTAATGGGAATCCAATACTGAATCTGGCTTAAAAAGAATCAAATCCTGAATCTCGTTTAAAGGGAATCCACTCTTGAATCTGAATTTGTGAGTTACAATCGCTAGCGAGCATAATGCACCATTATTTAACACCTCGTACTCACGCTGGAGTTGACTTGCGCATCCTGGATGGTAACTCGCTCTCAACTGACATGCAATCTAGTCTCCTATAATTATTACCATATTTTTTAAAGAGGTGGAACAGTAAGCCGGTGGAAACCCTCGATCAGATGACCAAAAGCTCCAGCTGCGGGTCGTCACATGACTAAGACCCGCGTCAGGAAACAATTACTCCTGCGTCCTGACAAACCTTACCTGACCTAACCTAGTCTCCTCTACCACGCCTTCCGCTAAATGACCCATACGAGTTTAAAGCTTCACACAGACCAAAATTTACTCTGCTGGTCCTAAATTCTCGTCACACGAACACCTAAAATGACGCACAAATTTCTTTTTCATGAGACTATATAGCTCACACGAGTTTTTGCGCTCACATTAAGTACCTAACATGCATTTCGTGTTATAAGCCATATGATGGGACCCCGCAGAGACCACCATCATAAGACCACAACTGCGGGAGTAAGACTGAACAGTCTCTATGACTGCACTATGTGGCAAAATTTATCGTATGGCACACAGCATACTTAGATATATTAAGTTTATTTGGGCTATTTAGGTTTATCTAATTTATTAAGGCTACATTGACGTGACAAAACAAGTCAGGAATTATCTAGTTTCTATTGTAGTGATTAAATTAAGATATACGCCGCTCCGAGTGTGTATGTATAACCATCAGGAGAGACAGACAGAGAGAAAGAGAGAGAGAGAGAGAGAGAGAGAGAGAGAGAGAGAGAGAGAGAGAGAGAGAGAGAGAGAGAGAGAGAGAATCAGAATGTATACAACCATCAAATATACTAACTCACAAAAACCACTCTCTCTCTCTCTCTCTCTTCCTGTTTACCCACTTTTCTTACCTCTCTTCTTGTCAACTAACAACCTTCCTTAGCTCTCCCTTTCTCTCTCTTCCTGTCTACCCACAATATTTTTCACTGCTCTATCCTATCCCAAAACTTCTAATCCCAATCATACTTCAGTCCTTACCCTCCCATTCTTGCCAACCTTCTCATGACAATATATATATATATATATATATATATATATATATATATATATATATATATATATATATATATATATATATATATATATATATATATATAAAACTGGTCAATTAGCAAGAACTCATTTAAAATTAAGTTCTTTCTAAAATTTTCTCTTATACGTTTAAAGATATATTTTTTTCATTAATGTTAATGTAAAAAATTTATAATTTTGCTCCAAAAGAATCTTAGAAAACTTACCTAACCTTATTATAACAAGCACAATTTAATTTAGCCTAATCCAACTAAATATATTTTAGATAAGTTAAAAATAATTTAATACTCTATAAACACAATGAAATATTTTTTTCGGTTGGTTCAGAATGATTTTGGCGACATTATTGCATACATAAATTTTCGCTTGCCTTATTTGGCAAGAGGAGCGTTGCTATTTAAGCCAAAATCGCAAGTTTTACCTATTCGGCACGACATATATATATATATATATATATATATATATATATATATATATATATATATATATATATATATATATATATATATATATATATATATATATATATATATATATATAAGAAGAGTAAAGTATATGGAGAGTAAAAGAAACGTGAAGAGAGTGATGAGTGCAAAAGGAGAGCAGATGATAGAGTGGGAGAGGCACTGTCAAGAAATTTTAATGAAAATAAGAAAAAACTTTGGAGTTAAACAAGTTAAGAAAGCCTAGGGAATGGATCTGTCAGTTAAAAACAGAGTAGGGGAGTTAGTAGATGGGGAGATGGAGGTATTAGGTAGATGGCGAGAATATTTTGAGGAACTTTTAAATGTTAAGGAAGAAACAGAGGCAGTAATTTCATGCACTGGTCAGGGAGGTATACCATCTTTTAGTAGTGAAGAAGAGCAGAATGTAAGTGTGGGGGAGGTACGTGAGGCATTACGTAAAATGAAAGGGGGTAAAGCAGCTGGAACTGATGGCATCATGACAGAAATGTTAAAAGCAGGGGGGGATATAGTGTTGGAGTGGTTGGTACTTTCGTTTAATAAATGTATGAAAGAGGGGAAGGTACCTAGGGATTGGCGGAGAGCATGTATAGTCCCTTTATATAAAGGGAAAGGGGACAAAAGAGACTGTAAAAATTATAGAGGAATAAGTTTACTGAGTATACCAGGAAAAGTATACGGTAGGGTTATAATTGAAAGAATTAGAGGTAAGACAGAATGTAGGATTGCGGATGAGCAAGGAGGCTTCAGAGTGGGTGGGGGATGTGTAGATCAAGTGTTTACATTGAAGCATATATGTGAACAGTATTTAGATAAAGGTAGGGAAGTTTTTATTGCATTTATGGATTTAGAAGAGGCATATGATAGAGTGGATAGAGGAGCAAAGTGGCAGATGTTGCAAGTATATGGAATAGGTGGTAAGTTACTAAATGCTGTAAAGAGCTTTTATGAGGATAGTGAGGCTCAGGTTAGGGTGTGTAGAAGAGAGGGAGAATACTTCCCGGTAAAAGTAGGTCTTAGACAGGGATGTGTAATGTCACCATGGTTGTTTAATATATTTATAGATGGGGTTGTAAAAGAAGTAAATGCTAGGGTGCTCGGGAGAGGGGTGGGATTAAATTTTGGGGAATCAAATTCAAAATAGGAATTGACACAGTTACTTTTTGCTGATGATACTGTGCTTATGGGAGATTCTAAAGAAAAACTGCAAAGGTTAGTGGATGAGTTTGGGAATGTGTGTAAAGGTAGAAAGTTGAAAGTGAACATAGAAAAGAGTAAGGTGATGAAGGTGTCAAATAATTTAGATAAAGAAAAATTGGATATAAAATTGGGGAGGAGAAGTATGGAAGAAGTGAATGTTTTCAGATACTTGGGAGTTGACGTGTCGGCGGATGGATTTATGAAGGATGATGTTAATCATATAATTGATGAGGGAAAAAAGGTGAGTGGTGCGTTGAGGTATATGTGGAGTCAAAAAACGTTATCTATGGAGGCAAAGAAGGGAATGTATGAAAGTATAGTAGTACCAACACTCTTATATGGGTGTGAAGCTTGGGTGGTAAATGCAGCAGCGAGGAGACGGTTGGAGGCAGTGGAGATGTCCTGTTTAAGGGCAATGTGTGGTGTAAATATTATGCAGAAAATTCGGAGTGTGGAAATTAGGAAAAGGTGTGGAGTTAATAAAAGTATTAGTCAGAGGGCAGAAGAGGGGTTGTTGAGGTGGTTTGGTCATTTAGAGAGAATGGATCAAAGTAGAATGACATGGAAAGCATATAAATCTACAGGGGAAGGAAGGCGGAGTAGGGGTCGTCCTCGAAAGGGTTGGAGAGAGGGGGTAAAGGAGGTTTTGTGGGCAAGGGGCTTGGACTTCCAGCAAGCGTGCGTGAGCGTGTTAGATAGGAGTGAATGGAGACAAATGGTACTTGGGACCTGACGATCTGTTGGAGTGTGAGCAGGGTAATATTTAGTGAAGGGATTCAGGGAAACCGGTTATTTTCATATAGTCGGACTTGAGTCCTGGAAATAGGAAGTACAATGCCTGCACTTTAAAGGAGGGGTTTGGGATATTGGCAGTTTGGAGGGATATGTTGTGTATCTTTATATGTGTATGCTTCTAAACTGTTGTATTCTGAGTACCTCTGCAAAAACAGTGATAATGTGCGAGTGTGGTGAAAGTGTTGAATGATGATGAAAGTATTTTCTTTTTGGGGATTTTCTTTCTTTTTTTTGGGTCACCCTGCCTCGGTGGGAGACGGCCGACTTGTTGAAATATATATATATATATATATATATATATATATATATATATATATATATATATATATATATATATATTATTTCTTTATTATCACACTGGCCGATTCACACCAAGGCAGGGTGGCCCGAAAAAGAAAAACTTTCACCATCATTCACTCCATCACTGTCTTGCCAGAAGGGTGCTTTACACTACAGTTTTTAAACTGCAACATTAACATCCCTCCTTCAGAGTGCAGGCACTGTACTTCCCATCTCCAGGACTCAAGTCTGGCCTGCAGGTTTCCCTGAACCCCTTCATAAATGTTACTTTGCTCACACTCCAACAGCACGTCAAGTATTAAAAACCATTTGTCTCCATTCACTCCTATCAAACACGGTCACGCATGCCTGCTGGTAGTCCAAGCCCCTCGCACACAAAACCTCCTTTACCCCCTCCCTCCAACCTTTCCTAGGCCGACGCCAAGGTAGACAGCAACCACCCAGGGAAGTACTACCGTCCTGCCAGATGACTGTGAAACAGAAACCTGTAACTGTTTTGCATGATGGTAGGATTGCTGGTTTCTTTTTCTGTCTCATAAACACGCTAGATAACAGGGATATCTTGCTACTCCTACTTACACTTAGGTCACACTTCACAGACACGCACATGCATATATATATATATATATATACATACATCTAGGTTTTTCTCCTTTTTCTAAATAGCTCTTGTTCTTCTTTATTTCTTCTATTGTCCATGGGGAAGTGGAAAAGAATCTTTCCTCCGTAAGCCATGCGTGTCGTATGAGGCGACTAAAATGCCGGGAGCAATGGGCTAGTAACCCCTTCTCCTGTAGAAAACAAAAAAGAAGAAAAACTTATATATATATATATATATATATATATATATATAGATATATATATATATATATATATATATATATATATATATATATATATGCACCATTAAGGAATCACAAGCATTCAGTAACCAGGATGGTGAGGGAGTGTGATGGTCAGTAACAACCAACAGGCAGTGGAAGCTCTAGCTCCTGTCCCCTCCGAATTGTCACCACAACTACCACCACCATTACCATCCCCACTACCATCACCACCACCACCAACACTACCATTATCACCATTACCACCACCATCCATCTCACTGGTGTGCCTCTCAGTGGTTGTTGAACACCTCCGACAAGATCCTCGATATTGGAAGTGTGTGTATGTGTCAATATATCTAACTTTATGTGTACATGTATGTGTGTCTGGCTACATATATCCTCCCCTGCGAGTCTGTCTCCGTGTATCCGGCTCGTAGTGCCTGGCTCTGTATATCTGGCACAGTATTAAACAATGAACCAGTGTGGATGAACAACTTACTATGTGTGTGTGTATATATATATATATATATATATATATATATATATATATATATATATATATATATATATATATATATATATATATATATATATATATATGTCGTGCCGAATAGGCAGAACTTGCGATCTTGGCTTAAATAGCAACGCTCATCTTGCCATATAGGACAAGCGAAAATTTGTATATGGAATAATTTCTCCAAAATCACTCTGAGCCTAACGAAAAATATATATTTCACTGTGTTTGTTTAGTATTAAATTATTGTAAACAAATCTAAAATATATTTAGTTGGGTTAGGCTATAATAAATTGCTCTTGTTATCATAAGGTTAGGTAAGTTTTCTAAGATTCTTTTGGTGCAAAATTAAAAAATTTTACATTAACATTAATGAAAAAAATATATCATTAAACGAATAAGAGAAAATTTTAGAAAGTACTTAATTTTAAATGAGTTCTTGCTAATTGACCAGTTTTACATATTCGGCACGACATATATATATATATATATATATATATATATATATATATATATATATATATATATATATATATATATATATATATATATATATATATATATATATAATTTATGTATTTTCCTACCTTATAACATTATAATATAAATTTTGCTATGTATATGCAAATTGTAGTTCAAATTTGAAATTTGTGTGAAAACACTGAAATATAGAAGAATGAGGCAGCGGCGCTGAAACAGTGTTATATTAACATAATGGATGACCTCTGTCACCGCTGTTTATGTGGACATTTTTCATGGTGTAATCCAGGCATTTGTCTGAATTGTTGCAAGTGTGTGTGTGTGTGTGTGTGTGAGAGAGAGAGAGAGAGAGAGAGAGAGAGAGAGAGAGAGAGAGAGAGAGAGAGAGAGAGAGAGAGAGAGAGAGAGAGAGAGAGAGAGAGTGAGAGAGAGTGAGAGAGTGAGAGAGAGTGAGAGAGAGTGAGAGAGAGTGAGAGTGAGTGTATGTAATGACCTTTGTTTTAGCAACAACAGCTGAGTTATGTTCGTGGTGTCCCGTCTGCAGTAATCTGTTGCTTGTACATAATTTATTAAAATTTCAAATGTTGTTGCACTTCCTGCTTCCTCTTTACAATTATTGCACTAGTCTACTGCCCACCTTGCTAAGAATTTATTTTAGTTTCTCTTCGACTCCGCTCTCTCCTCGCTTCACTACTATATTCTTGTTATCCCTCTTGTCCCATCAAGGAAGGTTCCTTGACGTTGGTGAGGGGCTCTTGATCTAGGG
This sequence comes from Cherax quadricarinatus, assembly GCF_038502225.1. NCBI lineage: Eukaryota > Metazoa > Arthropoda > Malacostraca > Decapoda > Parastacidae > Cherax > Cherax quadricarinatus. The sequence continues at coordinate 14,098,104 of NC_091352.1, read as the reverse complement.
AATTGGATCTGTGCTCCAGTTCCTTGAATTAAGCCTGAATATTTTACACAGGCACTGCATAACCCTACGGGTTTAGCGCTCCCCCTTGATCATAATAATAATAATAATAATAATATCCTTCTTGTATGAACTAACAAGTCTTCGTCTTCTGTTATTTTATCTCTCTTTATTAGCCTCTATGTTATCATGTTTCCTCTTTTCTTCCTCTTAGACAGCTTGGACATCTTTACTGTTTACAACCTAACATTTTAAATCATACCTTTTTATTTAATTTAGTAGCCATTTTGTAGGTCTTCTTTGATGATAATGTTGGGTCATGCAGGTTAAGACGTAGTGGAGCCTTGATCCTCCGTCTGCTGAGCGCGATACGCTCCCGTTTCCTATTTGTATTCACCTATATAGCAGTTCTTTCAACATTTTCTAACTTATCCATACATATTTTAGGTGTGGGTATCCCAGACCTGCTGTATATTATTTTTCATAATATATCTTGTAAACACGATTTCTTAACATTTCTCTATTCTGATATCTGAAAGTTATTTAATAACTCGTCAGTGTAGAATATAACTCTCTCACAATTTCGTATATACGATCCTCTGGTGATAGTTTTTTATTAATTATAACTTCTCTCTCTCTCTCTCTCTCTAATACATTTAGTATAAAAAAAGAGAGAATCTCGTGGCCTAATTTTGATTTCTACCCACACACGCGTTTAAACCCAGGTTTCACACAGACACAAGTGTCTAAAACCAAATTTTACCTAGGCACGTGTCTGAAACCAGGTTTCACAAAAAGACTTGAATCTAAATCACCGTTCATATAATGCCCATTTCCTTCTTTCTCTCCTTCCCATTCTTGTTTCTTTATCTCTAATTCTCTTTCTCACCTCGCCAGGGGCGGTGTGCGCGGAGCTGGGCTTGCGTATGCCGCGTGGGGGCGGCATATTTACGCAAGTATACGCCACTCTGGGAGAGCTGCCGGCCACCCTGGTGGCGTCAACACTGATGCTTGACCTCATCCTCATACCCGCTATAGGTAAGTCGACCTGTGGGACGGGTTAGTCGACCTGTGGGGCAGGTTAGTCGACCTGTGTAGTCATGCTAATTAACTAATAACATTAATCCTTTTCACGTATAAAGTAGTTAACTTTACTCCTTACCCAAAGTTCAAGTACACAAGAAGTATATGGTTTTTGCAGTGCATGCAATAAGATCACAGTAAACAGGTGATAAATATAAAACAACCACTCTGAAAGAATAGAGAAATTCCAAGCGCTTTCGTGACTACTCACATTATCAAGGAACTATGATAATGTGAGTAGTCACGAAAGCGCTTGGAATTTCTCTATTCTTTCAGAGTGGTTGTTTTGCATATATATATATATATATATATATATATATATATATATATATATATATATATATATATATATATATATATATATATATATATGTCGTGCCGAATATGTAAAACTTGCGATCTTGGTTTAAATAGCAACGTTCATCTTGCCATATAAGACAAGCGAAAATTTGTGACTGCAATAATTTCACAAAAATCATCTTGAACCTAACAAAATAAATATATTTCACTGAGTTCGTTTAGTATTAAATTACTGTAAACGTATTTAAAATATATTTAGTTGGGTTAGGCTAAAATAAATTTCACTTGTTATAATAAGGTTAGGTAAGTTTTCTAAGTTCCTTTTGGTGCAAAATTATAAATTTTTACATCAACATTAATGAAAAAAATATATCTTTAAACGTATAAGAGAAAATTTTGGAAAGGACTTAATTTTAAATGAGTTCTTGCTAATTGACCAGTTTTACATATTCGGCACGACATATATATATTATATATATATATATATTTATATATATATATATATATATATATATATATATATATATATATATATATATATATATACATATGTCATGTTAAACATTATAGATTTAGTAAGATATTTAAATGAAATAATAATAATAATAATAATAATAATATATGTGGCAGTAATGACATCGCTACATAAATTTGAAAGTGAAAACGAAAAATTATTATTCGCTCACCCTATCTTACTCATCTCTACACTCCCTTACTCAACCCTACACTCCCTCACTCATTCCTACATTCTCTCACTCATCCCTACACTCATTCCTACATTCACTGACATTTCTTTGCTCATACCTACACTCCTTTACTCATCCCTACACTCCCGCACTCATTCCTACACTCTCTCACTCATCTCTACATTCACTCATTCCTTCATTCACTGACACTCCCGTACTCATCCCTACACTCCCATACTCATTCTTGCACCCTACTAACTTACCCTGACTCATGGTGCCTGCCCTGACAGCGGCTCGGGGTAGCAGTGAGTACGTGGGTCTGGTGACGGAGAGGTGGATGAGTGAGGCACTGCACGTAAGACTGCCTCTCTCGCAGGAGTGCCGCTACCTGGCACCCCAACCTGACTTGGTGGCCGCGGCACTGCTCATACTCTCTACACTCATGGTCCTCGCTGGCACTAAGGTAAGACCACTAAAATAAGATCACAACATAAGACCATACTGGCAAGGTAAGACTACTAGGACAAGGTCAGACCACTAGCACAAGGTAAGACTATTAGCGTAAGGTGAGACCACTAGCGCAAGGTGAGACCACTAGCGCAAGGTGAGACCACTAGCGCAAGGTGAGACCCCTAGCGCAAGGTGAGACCACTAGCGCAAGGTGAGACCACTAGCGCAAGGTTGAGACCACTAGCATAAAGTAAGACCACTAGCATAAGGTGAGACCACTAGCACAAGGTAAGACCACTAGTGCAAGGTGAGACCACTAGCGCAAGGTAAGACTATTAGCGTAAGGTGAGACCACTAGCGCAAGGTGAGACCACTAGCGCAAGGTGAGACCACTAGCGCAAGGTGAGACCACTAGCGCAAGGTGAGACCACTAGCGCAAGGTTGAGACCACTAGCACAAGGTAAGACCACTAGCATAAGGTGAGACCACTAGCACAAGGTAAGACCACTAGTGCAAGGTGAGACCACTAGCGCAAGGTGAGACCACTAGCATAAGGTGAGACCACTAGCATAAGGTGAGACCACTAGTACAAGGTAAAACCACTAGGACAAGGTAAGATCACTAGCACAAGGTAAGACCACTAGGACAAGGTAAATCCTTGTAAGTAAAGTACATACAGTAATTAAGTATTGCTCATCAAGACATGAAAAAATAATACTGAGGACATTAGGGCAGGTTATTAAAGTAATCTGCAGAAATGATACACCTGAGTTAAAGATTAATTACCCTAAGGCAACGCGCCTGTGTAAGACATTAACGTAACGAGGAAAATAAGCTAAGGCACCTGTTTAAAGAGCACAGTTACGGTTACTAAGTAATGAATGTTTAGAAGAGGAGGGAGAAGGATCAATATGGTAAGGTATTATATATAGACTCAATAATTATTAAGATTCACAGATAAACTCACTAAGACATAGTAAAAGTTTGTAAGTTTAATAAAGTAAACCTTGTAAGGCAAGTTCAATAATATAAACAATATATATATATATATATATATATATATATATATATATATATATATATATATATATATATATATATATATATATATATATATATATATATATATATATATATGCAATAAGATAACAGTAAACAGGTGATTTCAGAATATGCAAAACAACCTCTCTGAAAGAATAGAGAAATTCCAAGCGCTTTCGTGACTACTCACATTATCAAGGAACTATGAAAGTAAAGCATCCAAGGAAGCTATATAAGGGGTCTGGCCAGCACCTCACTATCAGATCCCACAACAGTTAAACACCTGACGCGCGCCGACCCAATTTCGATAGGTCCTTTGCACAACTCACCCACAAACTATTCTACCTAAGAAAATTTAAAAATTATTATTTATCCAGTGTATTATTAAATTCTTCCCAAATTCTATTAATTATAAATGGATCTAATTTATATAAACCAAAGGAAATATTCATATTATTGTCAAAACTGCTTTTTATGAAACAAGATTCAATTATATTCCTGTCGACCATGGACTTGCTTGATACTACTTTCTCAACTTTTTGAAAATCAATTGGATGGTTAAAATCTCTTACATGAATAAATAGAGCATTGGAATCTTGTCCAGTTCTAATGCTATATTTATGTTGTTTTAATCTTAGTTCGAGATTTTTACCAGTTTGACCGTAATAAACTTTATCGCAAATTTTACAAGGAATCTTATAGACACATCCATCAGCATTTCGGGGGGAATTCTTTATCAAAAGTTTTTTTACTGTATCAAGATTTTTGAATACAACTTTAATATTAAAAGTCTTAAGAAGAGAATGCATATCAACCAAGTTTTCATGGTAAGGGAGAACCAACATATTTTTAGTTGAATAAGGCTGGTTGTCCCTTTTTGGATTGTAAAAAGTATTTCTAGCAACTTTAAAAGATTTATCAATTACATTTCTTGGGTATTTTAAATCATTACCTATTTCATAAATTTTGGATATTTCCTCATCTATGAACTCAGGACTACAAATTCGTAAAGCTCTCAAAAACATTGATGAGAAAACAGACAATTTGACTCTATCTTGATGCGAGGAATAATAGTGGACATAGGAACAGTTATTTGTAGGTTTTCTGTAAATTACTTCCACTAATCCATCTTTGCCTTACATGTATGGACTAATAAAAACACACAAACCAGGGAATCCAATCAGACCAATTATTAGCTCCATAGGGTCAGTTTCATATAAATTATCCAAATGGCTTGTTGATATTTTGAGCCCTATTGTTGGCAAAATTTCTAACTTTAATGTTAAAAACAACATAGACTTGGTTGATAAATTAAGCTCCTTGACTGACTTAAATGATTTTAACATGGTTAGTTTTGATGTTACTTCCTTGTTTACGAAAGTTCCTGTTGATGATTTATTAAGTTTCTTATCTGAAGAACTCGTTAACTATGATTTACCATTGCCAGTTCCTACTATCATTAAACTTATTAAACTTTGCATTGTTGATGCAAAATTTGTATTTAATGATAAGTTTTACACTCAGAAGTTTGGTATGGCAATGGGAAATCCTCTTTCACCTGTTCTTAGTAACCTATACATGGAATTTTTTGAAACACGGTTGCTTAACACAATCCTCCCTAATAGAGCGAAATGGTTCAGATATGTTGATGATATTTTGAGTCTTATGCCCAAAAATGTAGATATACACCATTTTCTTGGAAAATTAAATAGCTTAGCCCATTCTATAAACTTTACTGTTGAGTTAGAAGAAAATAACTCATTGCCTTTTCTAGATGTTTTAATTATTAAGGGTAATAATGAATTCAAATTTAAAATTTACAGAAAACCTACAAATAACTGTTCCTATGTCCACTATTATTCCTCGCATCAAGATAGAGTCAAATTGTCTGTTTTCTCATCAATGTTTTTGAGAGCTTTACGAATTTGTAGTCCTGAGTTCATAGATGAGGAAATATCCAAAATTTATGAAATAGGTAATGATTTAAAATACCCAAGAAATGTAATTGATAAATCTTTTAAAGTTGCTAGAAATACTTTTTACAATCCAAAAAGGGACAACCAGCCTTATTCAACTAAAATATGTTGGTTCTCCCTTACCATGAAAACTTGGTTGATATGCCTTCTCTTCTTAAGACTTTTAATATTAAAGTTGTATTCAAAAATCTTGATACATTAAAAAAACTTTTGATAAAGAATTTCCCCCAAAATGCTGATGGATGTGTCTATAAGATTTCTTGTAAAATTTGCGATAAAGTTTATTACGGTCAAACTGGTAAAAATCTCGAACTAAGATTAAAACAACATAAATATAACATTAGAACTGGACAAGATTCCAATGCTCTATTTATTCATGTAAGAGATTTTAACCATCCAATTGATTTTCAAAAAGTTGAGAAAGTAGTATGAAGCAAGTCCATGGTCGACAGGAATATAATTGAATCTTGTTTCATAAAAAGCAGTTTTGACAATAATATGAATATTTCCTTTGGTTTATATAAATTAGATCCATTTATAATTAATAGAATTTGGGATGAATTTAATAATACACTGGACAAATAATTTTTAAATTTTCTTGGGTAGAATAGTTTGTGGGCGAGTTGTGCAAAGGACCTATCCAAGTTGGGTCGGCGCGCGTCAGGTGTTTAACCGTTGTGGAATCTGATAGTGAGGTGCTGGCCAGACCCCTTATATAGCTTCCTTGGATGCTTTACTTTCATAGTTCCTTGATAATGTGAGTAGTCACGAAAGCGCTTGGAATTTCTATATTCTTTCAGAGTGGTTGTTTTGCATATATATACATATATATACATATATATATATATTTATATATATTTATCTATATATATTTATATATATATATATATATATATATATATATATATATATATATATATATATATATATGTATATGTATGTATATATATATATATGTATATGTATATATATATAGTATATATGTATATGTATATATATATATATATAGTATATTTATATAGTATATATATATAATATATATATCTTTCACACCGGCTGTATCCCACCGAGGCCGGGTGGCCCAAAAGGAAAAATGTAAGTTTCTCCTTTTACATTTAGTAATATATACAGGAGAAGGGGTTACTAGCCCCTTGCTCCTTGCATTTTAGTTGCCTCTTACAACACGCATGGCTTACGGAGGAAGAATTCTGTTCCACTTCCCCATGGAGATAAGAGGAAATAAACAAGAACAAGAACTAGAAAGAAAATAAAAGAAAACCCAGAGGGGTGTATATACATATATGCTTGTACATGTATGTGTAGTGTGACCTAAGTGTAAGTAGAAGTAGCAAGACGTACCTGAAATCTTGCATATTTATGAGACAGACAAAAGACACCAGCAATCCTACCATCATGTAAAACAATTACAGGCTTTCGTTTTACACTCACTTCGAAGAAAGGTAGTACCTCTCTGGGCGGCCGAATAGGCAGAACTTGCCATCTTGGCTTAAATAGCAACGCTCATCTTGCCATATAGGACAAGCGAAAATTTGTGTATGCAATAATTTCGCCAAAATCATTCTGAACCTAACGAAAAAAAATATATTTCACTGTGTTTGTTTAGTATTAAATTATTGTAAACAAATCTAAAATATATTTAGTTTGGTTAGGCTAAAATAAATTGTTCTTGTTATAATAAGGTTAGGTAAGTTTTCTAAGATTCTTTTGGTGCAAAATTAAAATTTTTTACATTAACATAAATGAAAAAAATATATCTTTAAACGTATAAGAGAAAATTTTAGAAAGGACTTAATTTTAAATGAGTTCTTGCTAATTGACCAGTTTTACATATTCGGCACGATATATATATATATATATATATATATATATATATATATATATATATATATATATATATATATATATATATATATATATATATATATATCTTTTTATATCGTGTGTAAAAAAATATGTTCACCCACACATATACACACATACACAAACACACACACACACACACACACACACACACACACACACACACACACACACACATACAACACGTACAACAAGAGATTTAAAGAAGTGTTCACAGAGGAGACAGAAGGGGCTCCAGAAAGACGGAGAGGTGTGGCACACCACCAAGTGCTGGACACAGTACACACAATCAAGGAAGAAGTGAAGAGGCTTCTCAGTGAGCTAGATACCTCAAAGGCAATGGGGCCGGATAACATCTCTCCATGGGTCCTGCGAGAGGGAGCAGAGGCGCTATGTGTACCCCTAACAACAATATTCAATACATCTATCGCAACAGGGAGATTGCCTGAGGCATAGAAGACAGCAAATGTAGTCCCAATCTTTAAAAAAGGAGACAGACATGAAGCACTAAACTACAGAACAGTGTCACTAACATGTATAGTATGCAAAGTCATGGAGAAGATTATCAGAAGAGTGGTGTAACACCTAGAAAGGAATGATCTCATCAACAGCAGCCAACATGATTTCAGGGACGGGAAATCCTGTCACAAACCTACTGGAGTTCTATGACATGGTGACAGCAGTAAGGCAAGAGAGAGAGGGGTGGGTGGATTGCATTTTCTTGGACTGCAAGAAGGCGTTTGACACAGTTCCACACAAGAGATTAGTGCAAAAACTGGAGGACCAAGCAGGGATAACAGGGAAGACACTACAATGGATCAGGGAATACTTGTCAGGAAGACAGCAGCGAGTCATGGTACGTGGCGAGGTGTCAGAGTGGGCACCTGTGATCAGCGGGGTCCCACAGGGGTCAGTCCTAGGACCAGTGCTGTTTCTGGTATTTGTGAACATCATGACGGAAGGAATAGAATCCGAAGTGTTCCTGTTTGCAGATGACGTGAAGTTGATGAGAAGAATTCATTCGATCGAAGACCATTCAGAACTACAAAGGGATCTGGACAGGCTGCAGACCTGGTCCAGCAATTGGCTACTGGAGTTCAACCCCACCAAGTGCAAAGTCACGAAGATTGGGGAAGGGCAAAGAAGACTGCAGACGGAGTACAGTCTAGGGGACCAGATACTACAAACCTCACTCAGGAAAAAGATCTTGGGGTGAGTATAACACCAGGCACATCTCCTGAAGCGCACATCAACCAAATAACTGCTGCAGTATATGGGCGCCTAGCAAACCTCAGAACAGCATTCCAACATCTTAATAAGGAATCGTTCAGGACCCTGTACACCGTGTACGTTAGGCCCATATTGGAGTATGCGGCACCAGTTTGGAACCCACACCTAGCCAAGCACGTAAAGAAACTAGAGAATGTGCAAAGGTTTGCAATAAGACTAGTCCCAGAGCTAAGAGGTATGTCCTACGAGGAGAGGTTAAGGGAGATCAACCTGACGACACTGGAGGACAGGAGAGATAGGGGGGACATGATAACGATATACAAAATACTGAGAGGAATTGACAAGGTGGACAAAGACAGAATGTTCCAGAGATGGGACACAGCAACAAGGGGACACAGTTGGAAGTTGAAGACATAGATGAATCACAGGGATGTTAGGAAGTATTTCTTCAGCCACAGAGTAGTCAGGAAGTGAAATAGTTTGGGAAGCGATGTAGTGGAGGCAGGATCCATACACAGCTTTAAGCAGAGGTATGATAAAGCTCACGGTTCAGGGAAAGTGACCTAGTAGCGACCAGTGAAGAGGCGGGGCCAGGAGCTTGGACTCGACCCCTGCAACCTCAACTAGGTGAGTACAACTAGGTGAGTACACACACGGGGTAAGGAGCTGTGAATCTGAACACACACACACGGGGCCAAGAGCTGTGAATATCAGCACACACACACACACATCGGGGCCAGGAGCTAAGACTCGACTCCTGCAACCACAAATAGGTGAGTACATCGGCTGCTCACCCCGCCCACTTCTTTCAGCTGGTGTGTCAGGTGGGTGCTGCGGGCGTGGGCGTGTCAGTGCTGGTGCTGACAGCAGTTGCCTTCACCGCCCTCCTCAGTGCTGACGCCCACCACTGGACCCACCCACCGGGTTTCTTCCCTCACGGCCTCCACGGGGTAAGTCAAGCGGGCTCGAACCAATGTTGTCCAGGTGGCATTTACACCACTGTGTTGAGTAAAGCGATTACTGGAAGAAGCATCGAGCCTCAACCACGATACTGAACGACCCATACGGTTTTACCGCCTCACTTAAATGTGAAATGAAACAAAGATTCAATTTCACTTATTTAGTTCTATATTTGTGCAATTTAACCCCTTAAACGTTAATATTTAAGTGGTCAATATGATATAAATATTTAGGTGGTCAATACTATATTAATATTTAAGTGGTCAACCTTATGTTAATGCTTAAGTGGTAATATTTTATTAGTATTTAGGTCTTTAATATTACAGTAACGCTTAAGCTGTCAATATTACAGTAACGCTTAAGCTGTCAATATTACAGTAACGCTTAAGCTGTCAATATTACAGTAACGCTTAAGCTGTCAATATTACATTAAGAGGGAAGTTGTGAACTCGTAAATGTCCTGCAACAACTGGGTAAGATTCCTCACGTTCCTCGTACAATAATGGATTCAAACTGAAAAAAATGTAGACTTGGATAGGATAAAGGAAAGCAGAGGTTCAGCAGTAGACTTGTAGATAACAGGCAGAGCCAATGAAGCTTTAAAAATAGTTTTATCAATATATATAGACTTTGTCAAGGTCAGTGAAGCTAAGAGCTTGGGGGGAAGGGTTAAAAAAAGTTTTATTAACACATTGGCAGTTTCCCACCGAGGCAGGGTGACCCGAAAAAGAGGAAACACTTTCTTCATCACTCAGTTCACCACTGTACTGCCAGAGGTGTGCCTACACTACAGTTCCAACACTGCAACATTAACACCTCTCGTTCAGAGCGCAGTCACTGTACATTCCACCTCCAGGACTCGAGTCCGGCTAACCGATTTCCCTGAATCCCTTCATAAATGTTACTTTACTCACACTCCAACAGCTTTGTAATTATATATGAGCTTTGTCAGGGTCACTGAAGCTAAGAGCTGGGATAGCTTTAAAAAAATATATAGGCATTGCTAATCAGATTCATCAGTGGTGGTTAATTAGTCAGGTACAAAACACAGTGTCTCCTGACACGGGTCTTACTCATAAACTGCCTACCACAGCAAGGTGTTTACAACTCGAATCCCCCACCCCCTTCCCTTTTATATCCGAAAGATCACTACGTAGTAGCGCATCTTATGATAGGATGCTGCCCACACTGGTATCCTTAAGATTTTATAATGAAAAGGGTAGGGTCACCGAAGTCAAAATCTTGGGTAAATTTAAGGGGTACATCAGTTCCACTGTCTTCTTTGATGACAACTGTCCTCAAAGATTTGTTAAGTTATACCAAGAATTAAGGAAAGATGCTAGACTTCACCTTACGAAAGCAGACAAAGCAAATGCGATAGTAATAATGGACAAGGTAGATTATAGAGGAAAATGAACATGGTATTAGGAGACAGGGAAATTTATGCGCCTCTTAATGATAGGATAGACAGATATTTGAGTGAAGACTCTCCCCCACCTCCATCATCAACTACAACGTGACACACAAAGTGGGTTGTAGCCACCGGGGACTTCATCAATTGATAAAGTTTCTGGTGGGCGAAACGTCTTTACAATAAAATGCCATAACTCGGTTTGTGTGTCTTGCATACTGTCGGCATCACAATCAACCATGGTATTACCATCCACTCCCACCTGAGAGGTTATACCACCTACATCATCCACTCCCACCTGAGGGGTTGTACCACCTAGCCACCTACATCATCCACTCCCACCTAAAGGGATGTACCACCTAGCCACCTACATCATCCACTCCCACCTGAAGGGGATGTACCACCTAGCCACCTACATCATCCACTCCCACCTAAGAGGTTGTACCACCTAGCCACCTACATCATCCACTCCCACCTGAGGGGTTGTACCACCTAGCCACCTACATCATCCACTCCCACCTGAGGGGTTGTACCACCTAGCCACCTACATCATCCACTCCCACCTGAGGGAATGCACCACCTAGCCACCTACATCATCCACTCCCACCTGAGGGGATGTACCACCTAGCCACCTACATCATCCACTCCCACCTAAGAGGTTGTACCACCTAGCCACCCACATCATCCACTCCCACCTGAGGGGTTGTACCACCTAGCCACCTACATCATCCACTCCCACCTGAGGGAATGCACCACCTAGCCACCTACATCATCCACTCCCACCTGAGGGAATGTACCACCTAGCCACCCACATCATCCACTCCCACCTGAGGGGATGTACCACCTAGCCACCCACATCATCCACTCCCACCTGAGGGGTTGTACCACCTAGCCACCTACATCATCCACTCCCACCTAAGAGGTTGTACCACCTAGCCACCCACATCATCCACTCCCACCTGAGGGGATGTACCACCTAGCCACCCACATCATCCACTCCCACCTGAGGGGTTGTACCACCTAGCCACCCACATCATCCACTCCCACCTGAGGGGTTGTACCACCTAGCCACCCACATCATCCACTCCCACCTGAGGGGATGTACCACCTAACCACCCACATCATCCACTCCCACCTGAGGGGTTGTACCACCTAGCCACCCACATCATCCACTCCCACCTGAGGGGTTGTACCACCTAGCCACCCACATCATCCACTCCCACCTGAGGGGTTGTACCACCTAGCCACCTGTACAATATGCCATCTTGTTCACCTGCTGCTCAATAATTTCCCTCTATATTAGGTGCCTCTCTGGGGTTGGTTAATGTTAACCAATAAACTCGTGAATTATCCGGCTTGTCTGAGTTCGCTCTCTGCCCCACCCACTTAATTAGCCACACCTGTGTAATCAGCCACACCTAGGTAATTAGCCACACCCGTGTAATCAACCACACCTACATAATCAGTCCTACCTGGGTAATCAACCACACCTACGAAATTAGCCACACCTGTGTCATCAGCCACATCTATTAAATTAGCCAGACCTGCGTAATAAGCCACACGTATGAAATTAGCCACACCTATGTAAATAGTCCCACCTGCGTAATCAGCCACACCTGTGTAACTTAAGATAATTACACCTCAAACCCGCTTGTGTGAAGAAAGTTTTAATTAATGTAATAATCTCAGCAATTCCTGATAATTTAAGCTATGATATTATGGTGTTATTAAATTGTCCTCCCTTCATAATTATTAATAATTAACTAACATGTATGATTATAATTTAACATTTGAATGTGATTACTTACTGAATGGATACTGTTCAGAAATGTAAGAGTTAAATATCTGTAGGTAGTTGAGGGATGATATCTGTATGTGTTGAACCAGTGTTTAACTCCCCAGAATGATATCTGTAGGTGTTGAACCAGTGTTTAACTCCCCAGAATGATATCTGTAGGTGTTGAACCAGTGTTTTAACTCCCCAGAATGATATCTGTAGGTGTTGAACCAGTGTTTTAACTCCCCAGAATGATATCTGTAGGTGTTGAACCAGTGTTTAACTCCCCAGAATGATATCTGTATGTGTTGAACCAGTGTTTTAACTCCCCAGAATGATATCTGTAGGTGTTGAACCAGTGTTTTAACTCCCCAGAATGATATCTGTAGGTGTTGAACCAGTGTTTAACTCCCCAGAATGATATCTGTATGTGTTGAACCAGTGTTTTAACTCCCCAGAATGATATCTGTATGTGTTGAACCAGTGTTTAACTCCCCAGAATGATATCTGTAGGTGTTGAACCAGTGTTTTAACTCCCCAGAATGATATCTGTAGGTGTTGAACCAGTGTTTAACTCCCCAGAATGATATCTGTAGGTGTTGAACCAGTGTTTTAACTCCCCAGAATGATATCTGTATGTGTTGAACCAGTGTTTAACTCCCCAGAATGATATCTGTAGGTGTTGAACCAGTGTTTAACTCCCCAGAATGATATCTGTAGGTGTTGAACCAGTGTTTTAACTCCCCAGAATGATATCTGTAGGTGTTGAACCAGTGTTTAACTCCCCAGAATGATATCTGTAGGTGTTGAACCAGTGTTTTAACTCCCCAGAATGATATCTGTAGGTGTTGAACCAGTGTTTAACTCCCCAGAATGATATCTGTAGGTGTTGAACCAGTGTTTAACTTCCCCAGAATGATATCTGTAGGTGTTGAACCAGTGTTTAACTTCCCCAGAATGATATCTGTAGGTGTTGAACCAGTGTTTAACTTCCCCAGAATGATATCTGTAGGTGTTGAACCAGTGTTTAACTCCCCCAGAATGATATCTGTAGGTGTTGAACCAGTGTTTAACTCCCCCAGAATGATATCTGTAGGTGTTGAACCAGTGTTTAACTCCCCCAGAATGATATCTGTAGGTGTTGAACCAGTGTTTAACTCCCCCAGAATGATATCTGTAGGTGTTGAACCAGTGTTTAACTCCCCCAGAATGATATCTGTAGGTGTTGAACCAGTGTTTAACTCCCCCAGAATGATATCTGTAGATAAATAACAAAAAAAGGCACAATACCGTGACTGGAACGATAAACAAATAACCCGCACATAAAAGAGAGAAGCTTACGACGACGTTTCGGTCCGACTTGGACCACACTAACCAGAAGTGGAGCAGGACGGCTATATATAGGCAGGAATAGGTGGTGGTAGTAGTAGTAGTAGTAGTAGTACAAGAATGGTATATAATACCGGGTTATTTGTATATGATATCTGTAGGTGTTGAACCAGTGTTTAACTCCCCCAGGATGATATCTGCAGGTGTTGAACCGGTGTTAAACTCCCCCAGGATGATATCTGCAGGTGCTGAAACAGTGTTTGCCTCTCCAGGATGACAACTACAGGTGTTGAAGCAGTGTCTGCTTCCCCAGGTTGACAACTACAGGTGTTGAAGAAATGTTTGCCTCCCCAGGTTGACAACTACAGGTGTTGAAGCAGTGTCTGCTTCCCCAGGTTGACAACTACAGGTGTTGAAGAAATGTTTGCCTTTCCAGGTTGACAACTACAGGTGTTGAAGCTGTTCTTGTCACCCCAGGTTGACAACTACAGGTGTTGAAGCAGTGTCTGCTTCCCCAGGTTGACAACTACAGGTGTTGAAGAAATGTTTGCCTTTCCAGGTTGACAACTACAGGTGTTGAAGCTGTTCTTGTCACCCCAGGTTGACAACTACAGGTGTTGAAGCAGTGTCTGCTTCCCCAGGTTGACAACTACAGGTGTTGAAGAAATGTTTGCCTCCCCAGGTTGACAACTACAGGTGTTGAAGCAGTGTCTGCCTCCCCAGGTTGACAACTACAGGTGTTGAAGCAGTGTCTGCCTCCCCAGGTTGGCAACTACAGGTGTTCAAGCAGTGTCTGCCTTTCCAGGTTGTGGGCGGCGCCGCCGTGCTCAGTGTTAGTGTGGGCGGTGCACACCATGCCGGGCTGCTCTCCGGCGAGTGTGGGCGGTACGCCAGCGTTGTCACCTGCGTGGGTGTGGGCGTAGGCGCAGCTGCGCTACTGTTGCTGTTTCCCCTGGCCGTAGCAGCTACCTTGTCCTCCTCCAGTATGTCCTCCACTGCGCCCCTGACGCAGCTCTTCCCGGGGGCGTCACTGCTGGGTATGCGTGCCCTAGTGGTGGTGGGCGGGGTAGTGGGGCTGTGGGCGAGTATTATGGGCGGCCTGATGGCCGGCTCACGTCTGGCTCACCGCCTGGCCTGCGACGGTCTGGCTCCGCGGTGCCTGGGTCGAGTGTCACGTCGCACGGAGACTCCCTGGGTCGCGGCACTCTTTTGCGGCACCGCTGCCGCAGTCGTAGCCGCAGTATGCTCGTCGTGGGTGCTGCTGCGGGCGGCAGGGGCGGGAGGTGTGAGTGCTGGGGTGGCGGGGGCGGCTGCTGTGTTGGCCCGCCGGTACCGCCCGCAAGGCGCCCGTTATCCGCTAGAGGCAACGGCGGGATGCGACACGCCGCCAATCCTCTCCCGTAGCGCAAGTAGTCTGGCTGACCTGACGGAGCTGGCACCCGCCGCCCACACCGCCCACACCGACTACCTGGCCGCTTTCGACGATACAGAACCCCGCCAGGTGACGGTAGAGTGGGCGGCGGGCACCTGGGTCTCCGCCATCTTCGAGCCGCCCATGCCGCCCACGTGGGTGTCATGGCGGACCGCTAGGTTCCTCATGGCCACCTTCGTTGTCAACTGCGTGGCAGGGGTGGGCGTGGTCCGTGGGGCCAAGGAGCTAGACATAGGCCTGTGGGCGTGGGCGGGGGTAGCACTGTGCGTGTGTGGATGTGTGGTGTGCGGGGTGGGACTGTGGCTACAGCCGCGCCACCCACCGCCGCCCGCCGCCACCCAGCAGGATGCCGCCCCTCTCTTGCCACTGCTGGCCATCCTGACCAACATAGTGCTGCTGCTACACCTGCCTCTTACCGCCCTCAGCGTCGCATGTGGCGTGTGGGCGGCCGCAGCTGCGGTATGGCTGGTGCACGGCCGTACAGCGAGCACGGAGGCCGTGCTCAACCGTGCTCTGCTAACTCACAGTGGCCACCAGTCCCCCGCTGACATGCTGTAGTGACCTTATCTGACCTCTGTTTTACCTCTCCTCACCTACTCTTGCTTGGTGACCTGTGTGATAGCCTCTCTTGACCTCTATAATTATCTCTTCTGACCTCCTCTTGCCCCCTAACCTGTGATAACCTCTCTTGATCCCTATAATCACCTCTCCTGACCTGTGATAACCTCTACTGACCTCTAGAATTACCTCTCCTGACCTTCTCTTGTCTCCTGGGTAATAACCTCTGTTGATCTCTATAATTACCTCTCCTGACCTATGTGATAACCTCTGCTGACCTCTGTATTACCTCTCCTGACCTCGTGACCTCTGTAATTATATTTCCTGAACTCTTGACGTCTGAAATTACATCTGTTGACCTCTGATATGACCTCTCATGATCCCCAGAGCTAGCAACAGCCTGTGAGCTGCTGAGTCCACGCCCTGATGACCTATGACCTCTCGGAGGTCATCCCCGGGCACTAAGCTTCCATTAAGGACATATCGCCTTAACATATCCTAGTGTACATAAGCCTGATAGACTTTTTGATAACCAGAGTCGCTAGTTTACCACCCTATAGGATTATTTTGTGATTATATGTAATTGGTGATTAGTGGTAGGTGTGTGTGTGTGTGTGTGTGTGTGTGTGTGTGTGTGTGTGTGTGTGTGTGTGTGTGTGTGTGTGTGTTTTACCTTCCCGCAGCTACAGATGCAGAGCTGTGCTCGTCGTGCTCAGTTTATTAAATATTTCATCATTTATTTTTTGTTATATTTCCTATGGTTTTTAGCAGTGCTTCTTCTTTTAAATCATTGTATCTCTTCTCTCTCCCTTCAACTCCACTATTTTTCCTTCAGTTAACCTCAGTGGCTTCTTGTTGTCACTCTTGTTGGTGCTGAGACGTTTCCTTCAACACTCAAGAGTCTCTCATTCACTGTTATAGTTTGTCTTCTATTCCTCCTATATTTTGTAGTTTCCAAACTGGCTTTTGATGGGGAATTCTATCACAAATTTTTTTAAAGTCTGGAAAAATTACAATCTAGGCATCCATTTCCTTCTTGAACAATTTTTCCTAACGTCTAAAAAATTACAATCTAGCCATCCACTTCTTTCTTGAATAATTTTCGTGTCAGTCGCAATAATTTAATAAATTTGAAGTATTTATCCACTTATCTCTAATAGCTTTTTCCAATATTTTTACAACACTTGCCAGTGACACCGACCTATGATTTATAGGCCAGTCAATTTTTTTTTCAAATAACTGTGTGTCGCCTACATCTGTCAATTTACAGTCTTGCTGATAAATGAGACACCTATTATAATCGTTTTAACTTCTGTCCAAATCCTCCCACTCATGTATTTATCTACTTAGTAGGATCACTGAAGCTATAAGCTTGAGTAGCTTCAAATATAGGTTAGATAAATACATGAGTGAGAGGGGTTGGAGTTGAGTGTGACTTACACACGAGTTAATAAGGTTGCACATGAGTAAATAAGCCTGCTGGCTGAGGAACTGATTACCTAAAAGTCCTCCTCATCTTTCACCTTTCTATGTATTGGACTGAAGAGGCCACTGGATGGCGAAACGTTTTCAGAATAGAGGTACTCAAATGTTGCACAAGTGCCTCCTTTATCAACCTGTCGGTTTTCCAAACAGTTTACTCACATTACTGTCTTGTAGTAAAATCCTAAAAATTGTGAAAAGCACAACTCTTCATCACTTTCTTTGGCTCTTCCTGGTATTATCCCCCCTCCTGGTATTATCCCCCTCCTGGTATTATCCCCCCTCCTGGTATTATCCCCCCTCCTGGTATTATCCCCCTCCTGGTATTATCCCCTCTCCTGGTATTATCCCCCCTCCTGGTATTATCCCCCTCCTGATATTATCCCCCTCCTGGTATTATCCCCCCTCCTGGTATTATCCCCCCTCCTGGTATTATTCCCCCTCCTGGTATTATCCCCCCTCCTGGTATTATCCCCCCCTCCTGGTATTATCCCCCCCTCCTGGTATTATCCCCCCTCCTGGTATTATCCCCCCCTCCTGGTATTATCCCCCCTCCTGGTATTATCCCCCCTCCTGGTATTATCCCCCCTCCTGGTATTATCCCCCTCCTGGTATTATCCCCCCTCCTGGTATTATCCCCCCTCCTGGTATTATCCCCCTACTGGTATTATCCCCCCTCCTGGTATTATCCCCCCTCCTGGTATTATCCCCCTCCTGGTATTATCCCCCTCCTGGTATTATCCCCCTCCTGGTATTATCCCCCCTCCTGGTATTATCCCCCCTCCTGGTATTATCCCCCTCCTGGTATTATCCCCCCTCCTGGTATTATCCCCCCTCCTGGTATTATCCCCCTCCTGGTATTATCCCCCCTCCTGGTATTATCCCCCTCCTGGTATTATCCCCCCTCCTGGTATTATCCCCCTCCTGGTATTATCCCCCTCCTGGTATTATCCCCTCTCCTGGTATTATCCCCCCTCCTGGTATTATCCCCCCTCCTGGTATTATCCCCCCCTCCTGGTATTATCCCCCTCCTGGTATTATCCCCCCTCCTGGTATTATCCCCCTCCTGGTATTATCCCCCTCCTGGTATTATCCCCCCTCCTGGTATCATCCCCCCTCCTGGTATTATCCCCCCTCCTGGTATTATCCCCCTCCTGGTATTATCCCCCCTCCTGGTATTATCCCCCTCCTGGTATTATCCCCCCTCCTGGTATTATCCCCCCTCCTGGTATTATCCCCCTCCTGGTATTATCCCCCCTCCTGGTATTATCCCCCCTCCTGGTATTATCCCCCCTCCTGGTATTATCCCCCTCCTGGTATTATCCCCCCTCCTGGTATTATCCCCCCTCCTGGTATTATCCCCCCTCCTGGTATAATCCCCCCTCCTGGTATTATCCCCCCCTCCTGGTATTATCCCCCTCCTGATATTATCCCCCCTCCTGGTATTATCCCCCTCCTGGTATTATCCCCCCTCCTGGTATTATCCCCCCCTCCTGGTATTATCCCCCCTCCTGGTATTATCCCCCCTCCTGGTATTATCCCCCCTCCTGGTATTATCCCCCTCCTGGTATTATCCCCCCTCCTGGTATTATCCCCCCTCCTGGTATTATCCCCCTCCTGGTATTATCCCCACCTCCTGGTATTATCCCCCCTCCTGGTATTATCCCCCCTCCTGGTATTATCCCCCCTCCTGGTATTATCCCCCCTCCTGGTATTATTCCCCCCTCCTGGTATTATCCCCCCCCTCCTGGTATTATCCCCCTCCTGATATTATCCCCCCTCCTGGTATTATCCCCCTCCTGGTATTATCCCCCCTCCTGGTATTATCCCCCATCCTGGTATTATCCCCCTCCTGGTATTATCCCCCCCTCCTGGTATTATCCCCCTCCTGGTATTATCCCCCCTCCTGGTATTATTCCCCCTCCTGGTATTATCCCCCTCCTGGTATTATCCCCCCTCCGGGTATTATCCCCCCTCCTGGTATTATCCCCCCTCCTGGTATTATTCCCCCCTCCTGGTATTATCCCCCTCCTGGTATTATTCCCCCTCCTGGTATTATCCCCCCTCCTGGTATTATCCCCCCTCCTGGTATTATCCCCCCTCCTGGTATTATCCCCCTCCTGGTATTATCCCCCCTCCTGGTATTATCCCCCCTCCTGGTATTATCCCCCCTCCTGGTATTATTCCCCCTCCTGGTATTATCCCCCCCTCCTGGTATTATCCCCCTCCTGATATTATCCCCCCTCCTGGTATTATCCCCCTCCTGGTATTATCCCCCCTCCTGGTATTATCCCCCCTCCTGGTATTATCCCCCTCCTGGTATTATCCCCCCTCCTGGTATTATCCTCCTCCTGGTATTATCCCCCCTCCTGGTATTATCCCCCCTCCTGGTATTATTCCCCCTCCTGGTATTATCCCCCCTCCTGGTATTATTCCCCCCTCCTGGTATTATCCCCCCTCCTGGTATTATCCCCCTCCTGGTATTATCCCCCCCTCCTGGTATTATCCCCCTCCTGGTATTATCCCCCCTCCTGGTATTATCCCCCCTCCTGGTATTATCCCCCCTCCTGGTATTATCCCCCCTCCTGGTATTATCCCCCTCCTGGTATTATCCCCCCTCCTGGTATTATCCCCCCTCCTGGTATTATCCCCCCTCCTGGTATTATTCCCCCTCCTGGTATTATCCCCCCTCCTGGTATTATTCCCCCTCCTGATATTATCCCCCCTCCGGGTATTATCCCCCTCCTGGTATTATCCCCCCTCCTGGTATTATCCCCCCTCCTGGTATTATCCCCCCTCCTGGTATTATTCCCCCTCCTGGTATTATCCCCTCTCCTGGTATTATTCCCCCTCCTGGTATTATCCCTCCTCCTGGTATTATCCCCCTCCTGGTATTATCCCCCCCTCCTGGTATTATCCCCCTCCTGGTATTATCCCCCCTCCTGGTATTATCCCCCCTCCTGGTATTATCCCCCCTCCTGGTATTATTCCCCCTCCTGGTATTATTCCCCCCCTGGTATTATCCCCCCTGGTATTATCCCCCCTCCTGGTATTATCCCCCCCTCCTGGTATTATCCCCCCCTCCTGGTCCCATACTAGCTTTTTGTCAATATTCAAAAATAATTTGTTAACTTCCTCTTTACTTATAAAGAACAAAAAGGCGCAGTACCGTGAGTGGAACAACATACATATAACCCGCACATGGAAAAGTGAAACTCTGTTAATGGTCCAAGTTGGACCAAAACGTCGCCATAAGTTTCATTCTCCTATGTGCGGGTTATTAGTATATTATTCCTCTTTATTTATTTAAATTTCTTCCATTATCTCCTTTTGTTAACTCTGAAATTTTCTCCTTCACGTCTCACACCACCTTCCACTCAACCTTTATCATTTTCTCTTATATTTCTTTCTTTTAAACAGATTCCCTTTTAACGTATGTTACATAACATTTTATACAAATACACAAATAACCCGCACATAGGGGAGAGGAGCTTACGACGTCGTTTCGCTCCCACTTGGACCATTTACACGTCACATAAACACAAAAGAGTGAGGGAGCCAATATATATAGCGGTTCCTTCACTCTTTTGTGTTAGTGTGACTTTGTTAACGGTCCAAGTCGGACCGAAACGTCGTGGTAAGCTCCTCTCTCCTATGTGCGGGTTATTTGTGTATTGTTCCAGTCACGGTATTGTGCCCTTTTGCTCCTTATTTTATACAAATTATTTAAATCCCTCCCTTGTAATATTAAATCTCATTCAGTATATCTAATATACTGTCTGACCTCATTTTCTCCTATCTTTTAATATAGTTCCAGTTCTTATTCGTTTACTTCCCTTCCCCCTAAAGCCATATCAAACAGCATATAATATTTCCAGAGGAAGAGGATAGGTTCTGCCCACCAGTTCTTCCTGTTCTGCTCAATACAATGTCTGGTACTGACGTTCTCTTGTCTCCTCTTACTCCACTTTACTTCAATTGTGTAATGTCATTATATGATGAATAAAAAAACGTCATTATATGACGATGATTTAACGTCATTATATGATGAATTAGACAACATTATTATACAATGATGAATTAAGCGT